>NC_034590.1:43613712-43650825 GCF_900095145.1 Mus pahari | reverse complement strand
AGAGAGAGAGAGAGAGAGAGAGAGAGAGAGAGAGAGAGAGAGAGAGAGAGAGAGAAATATATGCACACAGGCACACAGACTTTTGAACTTAATCCAAATTCTAACAATATCAACACATATTCTAAAACACTGCATTGCCTGTCACTGTAGCCCAACCAAGAGACTAAAGTCAGGCCTGTCTAAGGTTATACCCCAGCAAGAACGCTCACAAGATAGTGACTTGAGCAAGCTAACTCTCAGTTTCAACACATGTTTAGCGAACATGTAATAAAGTCATTCGGAAGATTACATGGTTTTAATCTAAGGTGCCTGGTATACAATAGAATCCTAATGAGCACATGTTAGACTTCTAAGGGCTGCTGTAGCAAAGCACTGTAAATTGTAGAGCTTTAAGAGCACAAATTTGCAGTCCAGATTGGGAGCCTAAGATCAGAAACCAAGATCTGATTAACAGAATGGGCTCCTTCTAAAACTGCTCGGAGTCTATCCAAGGCATCATCTCCTACCATGTCTGTATCCTTCTCTTTAACTCTCCCCCTTGTCTTCCCTCCAGGTATAAGAGTTCCTGAAAGAAAGGGATCATTGAGAGATGTTTGTGTGTGTGTGTGGAGGGGCAGTGAAGGGAATTTGAATGGGTTGATAAGTTACAAATGAGTACTATTGGACTGAATAGGGTAACCAAACCTTCAATTCCAGCACTAAAGAGGTGGGAGAAGGCAGAGGCAGGCAGAGACTGTTGAATTTGAGGCTATTCTGGTTTACATATTGAGTGTCTGGTGAGCCAGGTTCCTGTTCCATAGTAATGCCCTGTGCCCCCCCCCCCAAAAAAAAAAGAAACAAAAAATTTAATTAAACATATGAATGAACCCTAGGAATCCTGAATGAAATGCTACCCCAATGTGAGCTTCATCACATAATCAGGAAGTCATAGGGTAATGTAGTAGATAGGTAGATAGATAGGTAATGTAGTAGATAGGTAGATAGATAGGTAATATAGTAGATAGGTATTGGGATCTTCATATAGGAGACTGGGAAAAAAGATGCAAACCAACTGATATCAAAATCAGGAGAGGATGAAACCGTCACTCGTGGCAGGAGAGCATGCTGTGAGACATGGAGTTTATCCTCATCTTCAAGCAGCTGGTCCCAGCCCTCTTCATCCAGCTGGGTGAGATGATCTGCCTTCACATAGAGTTTTGACCTCTGTTTAGAATATGGTAGGAAAATGGTGGTTAAATGTTGTTGTTGTTGTTGTTGTTGTTGGAGGAGGAGGAGGAGGAGGAGGACTCATTGTTTTTGGTTATGCATATGTCAATTTTCCTGTGTGCATATGCACATGTGAGCCCACTGGTTCTGAAGGCAAGAAAAGGGCATCTGAGCCCCTGGATCTTACAGGCAATTTGGAGCAAACTACTATTACAGGTTTTGAGACTGAACTTGGGTTCTCTGGAAGTGCTGCAGACAGTCCTAAATATTAAGCTATCTCTCTAGCCTCTCATTGTGATTATTATCAATAATTTTAACTGCACATTAACCAAACCAAGTGTGTTTCATGCATGCGGTTGATGGAACCTGGATGGTAGCTGATCCCTGAGCGTTTTGCCAGCATTTGTGTACCGTTTAATCTGTGAGCATGCTTACTGAAAATCAGGATTGCCTCAATGGTAATTGTGATAATTAATCAGAAGAAGCAAGTAGGGAAATCAAAAGCCCTTGTTTTACCGATTGTAAAATCAGCATCTTTTCAAACACCCAGAAAAGTCCCCAGTGGGGGGTTATTCAAGATGAAAATCCAGAGCCCTGGCTCTACCAATAACGTGATATTTGCCAAGGAAGTGAAAGAAGGTCACATAAAGGTCCCCCTTTCCTATCTAGTTGACACAATGCCTGGTGAACACACAAGAGATAGAGACTGTCCAGTTCTGCTGCCCTGAGCTGGCCTTTCGAGCTAAGGAATAGGATCTCTCCTGTGCACTTTGTTCCACATTTGTTCCTCCTCTTTATATGGGTTTTGTGTGGTAACAATGTGTGAACCCCATCAGACACAGTGGAACTCACAGTCAGGGCCCGGTTGTAAACATCTGTCTTCGGAACCCACTTCCCTTATTTCATCACAAACATGAGCTTCTGAGGCAAAAGTGCACCGAGAGGCCGCGGAATGGAAAGACTGCTTCCAGTGCACCCCTGGAAACCAGTCTGTTTGCTTGCTTGTTTGCCTGTGGCAGCAGAGGGGAGAGGCATTCAGTCAACTATGACGCTACAGTACGGCTTGACAAACACTTCTACTTCCTGAGTCATTGGTGGTAGTCACACCTAGGACACAGAGGCTTCACAACCAAGTCTAGCCTGGAAGAAAAGGCCAGTGCTTCCCAGGCTTTGTTTAATTCCACCTCCTAAGGATGATCAGAGTGGCGTGTCAGCTGCTTCCCTAAGTGAGGTGACTGGATTCCTTACAGCTGTGGATCAGAGCCAGCATCTGTTCACTGGGGATGTGACACAGATTTCTTCAGGATGGTCCCTTTAACCAAGGCCTCTGGCACCTGAGTTAAGACAGGAATGCCTAGCACTTTCTTGGCCAGAGTTTGCATGTGGCTGTGATTGAGCCCAGAGCATGGTGAGATGGAAGTTTGAATCTGGTGGGTGTACATGAGGAGCTATTTGGTACATTTAATCTCTTGGTTGCTGAGATTGGCAGTAATACTTCTGGGTGTCTACAGTCACTTCTATATTTATGCTAAGCAAGCATCTCTGGCCTAACTGGCATTTAGTCTTCCTCTTCTGGAATTAATGCCACCAGAGACCTTGCCACCTCTCCATCAGAGTTTATAGACACCAAAGGGACAACCATGTCACAATATCACTGTATTCACAGTGATTCTTTTTCTTAAAAGAGCTTGATCCTAGTGTAACTGCCCTCTGAGAGGCTCTACCCAGCAGCTGACTGAAATTGATGGAGAGACTCACAGCCAGGCACTGGACAGAGCTCGAGACACTTATGAAAAAGTTGACGGAAGGATTGAGGGCCCCGAAAGGGGATAGGAATGCCACAGGAAGACAAAAGAACCAACTAACCTGGACCCTTCGTGGGCTCTCAGAGACTCTCCCAACAACCAAAGAGCAGACACGGGTTGGACCTAGTGCCCGGTCCAAATCCCACATATATGTCACAGATGTGCAGCCCGGTCTTCATGAGGGTCCCCCAGCAATTGGAGCAGGGGCTGTCCCTAAAGGTATTGCCTGTCTGTGGAATCCATTCCACAGGCTGGGCTGTACTATCTGGCCTCAGTGGGAGAGGATGTACACAGCCCTGCTTAGATTTGATGTGCCAGCGTGGGAGGAAAGCCAGGGGTCCTCCATCCTCTCAGGAGAAAGGGATGGGGTTTGGGGGAGCAACTTTATGTTTTGGGGAACATGGAGCTGTGAATAAATAAATTAAACAGGAAAAAAAAACAGAACAAGAAATTATAGAACGAGAGAGAGAGAGCTAGAGAGAGAGAGAGAGAGAGAGAGAGAGAGAGAGAGAGCTCGATAATGCATTGACTCAGGTGAAAGTTCTGTTTGCTTCTTATTTTATCCATACTTTTCCCATCCCTTGTGAGACTCACAACTCCCAAGTCCCTCCATCATTCTGCCTCTCTTCCTGTCTGTCTTCCTTATTCCCACCTGACACAGTTGTATTGTAAAGTGGTCTGGACCAGGACCACCATTAAAACCTGGCCAGATTTATCTTGTATGGAAAAGAAGAAATCCATGTAGTCCTTTCTACTTCAATACTTCAAAATCCATCGCCCAACGTTTGTGCTTTCCTATTTATTCAACTGAAATGAAAGCTTTTTTTTTTCCTTAACAAACTGGGCTTCTTTAATCCCATCTAACACTTCTCTCTCCTCTTTCCAGTCCAGTTACCCATTATTTTACTCATCAATCAAAAGAGATGGAGAGACTGCATGGTAAGGTTAGACAGAGGTTAGGACAAAACTGGAACTAAAATGAAAAGGTTAATTTCACTATAGTTGTCTATATTTCAATTGAATAGTTGTAAATTTCATAGAGAATAAAAAGAACACTACTATTAGCTAAATAGTGAGTCTTAAAATATCCCCAAACTCAGAAACCAGGATTCTTTTAGCTATGAAATATTCAAACAAGAAATGCACTGTGTGTTTCTCTAGTCTGTGCTGATGGGACATGGAAGCTCTCCCTCATAATGGGAGGAAAGGGAGATGTCTCAGAGGGGTGAGTTCTTGATGTGCCCACATGAGGACCCTAGTTTTATCCCCAGATAAGATGAAAAGGCAGGGATGGCGTTACATACATATAATCCTAGTGCTGAGCATAGGAAGAACACAGCAATGTGTGGGTACCTGGAGCTCACTGCATATTACGCCTCACTGAAATGAGAAACTTCACATTCAGTAAGAGAACCATTTCCAGGCATAGGGTGGCAGAGAAATCAAGGAAATATCCCAATATCCACCTCTAGCGTCCACCTTGGAAAGCAGACCGACAAGCACAGACACACACACACACACACACACACACACACACACACACACACGCTATACACATACACACAGTTAAACGAAATCAAGGTTAAAAAGAAAGGAATAGATCTGGAATTATTGGTTATTACAATAAATCCTTCTTAAAACATTTATTTAAGTCTTTATTTAAATATGCCAGCAGGATGTCCTCAACCTCACAAGAAAGGAGGCTGTGTCCAAGGAGTTTAAGGTCCTATGTAAGAAAAATCCTTTGGAGCCTTCATGAGATATCTAGAAAATTGGGAGCTAGGTTTTTTTCTTAGCTCCACAGCAATAAGGTTAGGACTGGACTTGACAGTAAGAGGTGATGGGGACTTATAAATAAGTCCTTTGGTTATTTTTAACTAGTTGCAGACTTTCGGTGATTTTGAGCTCCAGTTAATTGACAAATGCAGTCCAGAACCCCCACAGGAAAGTTAGGTACTGAATCATGCGTTTTTCTGTGGTCATTTGTCTTTTTTAAAGATTTGGAACCCCCAAGCCTAGGATTGGAGTCCTGGGTGGTTATGAGCAGTACAACAGGATCGCTGGAGACTGAACTTATGCCTTCATGATCACACACAAAGCACTTTATCACCAAGTCATATCCTAACCCGTTGCTTGCTCTCTCTGCTTTATAATAGCCTTTTCTTCAGCCCTAGGTTTTAAATTTTTCTACTGCTGTCAACGCATCAGGTCCTCATCACCTCCTACTGCCAATTCCATCACGTTCCTTATTGTCAGGATGCTACTGGAAATAACCTAACTTCCAATTTCCTAGATAGCTCATGGAAACTCTAAAGAATTTTCCTTATATAGCTTCTTAAAGTCCTTGGGCACAGCATTCTTTCTTGTGAGGAAGGGGCCATTCTGCTGGCATACTTAAACGCATTATTGTCAAAAACTTTCTGGCTAACTTTTATAAAACATTTTACAAACAAGAAGTACTATATATACAGTCTAAATAATGTTTGAAATTGCTAATGTTGTACAGTTAGCAGTTTTTATCATAGCCTTTCGATTTTTCTGGGCATTTATCTTCTCTTACTTTCTTTTTCCCTCCTTTCACATTATTATGTATAGAAATGCAGTTCTTCTCTTCTGTGCCTGAGAGTCAGCACAAGAGAAGCACTCTTAGACTTCTTGTCTACTCAAGTGCACAGGATTTTGCCTAGACATTGGCACAGTGCGGAGACTAGAAGGGCCCTTAAGAAGTACGGTGTTGAAGAGAGAAGTTTTAAAATACTTAAAAGAAATATATTCCATCTATTTTTTTAAAACTTTAAGGTAGTCTTATTCCACAGCACCGGTTGGTCTGTGAGTCTTTCCGTAGCCCAGACTGGCCTCAAACTCATGTCAATCCTCAAGTGCTAGGAATACCATGACCTATAAAAACCACCACCATCACCACCAACAACGCAACACAAAACAACAACAACAACAACAACAACAACAATAGTTCTCATGAAAATAAAGCCATTTTCCTGGGAGATTATTGTTATTTGAACAAATGGTTTGTCTTAGTTACTAATCCTACTGCAGTGAATACAGACTCAGACAAAAGCAACTAAGGGGAGAAATGGTGGAAAAGACTCTCAGACAAAGCAACTTAGTGGAGAAATAGTTGTTTTTTTTTTTTGGGGGGGGGAGGTATAGTCTGTTACAGCTGGGAAATCATGGTAGCCAATCCCTTTGTATCTGTAGTTGGGAAGCAGGGATAGATGAATGCTCCCTCCAAGCTCCTTTTTTCTTTTTTATCCCACAGCCCAGGCTCCTGATCTAGGGAATTGTGTCACCCATGGTGAGCACATCTTCCTGACACATTGAACCTAAACAAGATAATGTTCGGCAATGTCTCTGCAAGGCCAGGTGGGCCTAGATCTCCCTAAATTGACAATTGAGATTATCCCTCACAATGACCAAAATATAAACATGTGTTGTTTTATATTCATATTCTGTGGAGGACCCACTGCAGACTGGGTGTCATACAGATTGTGTTGATTCCTGACAATTCCTCCTTCCACTTCCCCATCCCTGCTGTTACTCCACCCCACACATTCCATTGCTGTAGGACTAGTCACATTCTCTCCCACTGAGGCCAGACAAGGCTGTCCATTTAGGGGTGTGGGATCCACAAGCAGGCCGGTAGGCAACAGGCTCCGGTGCAGCCCCTGCTCCAGTTGTTTGGGGGACCAGCATGAAGATCAAGCTGCTCATCAAAAGCTGATACTCATACTAATAATTCTTCAAAGTGTGACCCCAGGTCTCCTCGACACTGGCAAGCATTTGTTTTAGAAGCTGACTAAAAGGAGAAACTTCCAAGTGAGACCATAAAACTGGGGAAATGCTGGCTCTTCAATTATAAATACGGAGAAGAACAAAATAAATGTATAAAATACAATCAGCACATTCTATCCTTAGGATAAGTTAGCATGATTACTAAACCAAAGAGACATTTATGCAGGAATGCAAAGATCCCTACCAACATTATACACCTTTCTACCTTTCCTGCCAACACAGGCCCATTACATGAGAACTAGACAAATGGAGAGATTAGGATGCTAGCATGTACTTTTAAATATGAGTTTTAAAACTACATAATCAGTACACGTAGTTATGCATAAAATATAAAGGATAATCTCTGTGAGTCAAACTTTTCATGTTAGCAATTTCTTAAAAATTTTAGTAAGTTTCTATTTGTTTAAGAAGAGTCTCTCTAAAAAAAAAAAGTGTGTATTTTCTGAGTAAAGTCTCAGGATCATCTTTTTGTTCAACAAATCAAACAGAATTCCTGGAATAATTCTAATGTCAGTGGAGAAGTTTATTTATTAACAAATATATTTTTAATATATGAAAATATCAGATAGTTACTTGAAATTACTGTTATTTTCTTAAAAATGTATTTTAAAATGCTGCTGAAGGTCATGTGGGGTACGTCACATTCTGGATGCCTGCTATAGAATTTCAAAGTTTTCCATGCCTGATATGGTTTAAAGCAGGGCTTTGCAACCTATGGGTCAAGACCCCTTTGGCAAACTATTGTCTCCAAAGATATTTATTTGCATTATGATCCATACAGTGGCAAAGTAACAGTGATAATAATTTGATGGCCGAGGGTCACCACGACATGAAGAACTGTAGTCAAGGGTCACAACCTTAGGGAGGTGGAGAGCCACTGGTCTAAAGGCCAGAAGCAAGAAGCAGAACTGACCAAGAGAAGCAGATAATGAACATCAACAAAAAGAACATAAGACAACCCTTAATTTATGAATTGGTTATTAGCATTCAGCCACCACTAAGAGCCCACAACTCAGACTTGAGCTTTTGGTCTGAGATTTATCAGTGCCGTGTAAGTATCATAGGAACAAAAGAAGGGTCTTTATCTTTAAAGGTATCCGTTCAGCTCAGCTTACAGAACAGGGGAAAAATTGCTATATTTATCAAGGGCGATTTTGTTTTCCAAGTCTCTAATTCGAAGCTGAAGAATGCAAGACTACATACATCAGGTGTTTCCAGCGAAACAGCAGCAGCGCCGGCAAATCATAGACATTTGTCATTCCTTACAGCTCCCTGACAGCTCTGACAATTCATTAGGCTGGGCTGAAAAGGGGTTTGGAAAGCAAAGGAGGGATCACAGGTAGGAGAGTTGCTTCTGCAAGATCCAGTAATGGCTGATTTGTATCATTTGGGTGATGGATACACTGTTCAGATTAAACTCAGCAGGGGTCCCCCTCTCTTTCCCTGATTTCCCCACCCCCCAGCTTTTTTTTTTTTTCTAGCAGCCCCAGGACAGAACATTATTTGTCCTCAAAGGTATGGTCTCATGTACCAAAGCAATGCTCTCCTGGTGAAGCTGCCCAGGCAGAGGGAGTCAGAGAAACCTACTGAAAACATTCTTTGCTCCACAACATCTAATTGCCATGTCTTCCCTGATTCCATGCTAGTGTTCATCAGCATAGCTCTGGGTCCACTTCACTGACAAATGAGCTCCAACAGGTGAGCAGCTGATTCTTTTTTTTTTTTTTTTTTTTTTTAACATGAATGCAAAGGTATTTATCCTGAATGAGATACGTCTGAAGCAATGGTTCTCAACCTCTGGGTTGCAAACCCCTCTTGGGTCAAAAGACGCTTTCACAAGGGTTGCCTAAGACCATAGGAAAACACCAACATTTATATCATGATTCCTAATAGTAGCAAAATTACAGTTAAGAAGTAGCAACCAAAGGAATTTGATGGTTGTAGGTCACCACGACAAGAGGAACTGTATTAAACAGTTGTAACATTAGAAAGGTTGAGAATCACTGGTCTTGGCCCACCAGTGTTTATTTCTTGCTATATGACTGGAAACATGATAAACATTGTCCTTTTTTGTGAGGTCAAGATTATCCGTGAGTATCTCACCTTTAATTTGGTAACCATCAATATGTGTATGCATATACAAGTGCACATACCTATACATATGCATACACACATGTGTATGTACATACGTGTGAGGGTGTTCATGTGGTCAAGTGTGCTTGTAGAGGTCAGAGGTGAACCGGGGCATTTTTTTCTCAGATACCTACCACTTTTTGTTTGAGATGGGATCCTCCATGGGCTTGGGATGTTACCAAGTTGGCAAGGTTAGTTGGTCAGTGATCTTCCAGGAATCTACCCATCTATGTCTCCCATCTCCCCCATCACTGAGATTATAGACATGTGATACCATGTCTGGAATTTTATGTGGGTTTTGGGAAATGAACTCAAGTTCTTATACTTTAAAGGCAACTCCAACCCTTAAAGGTCTCACTTGTTGAAAGCTCCACTTTCAAAGGTCCGATCTCCTAATGATCACCATACCTAAAGGTCCTTAGCTTCTGAAGATCCTACAAGCTAAAGGTCTCTTCCTTCCTGAAGATCCTACTTCCTAAGTGTCACACTTCTTGACAATACTAGCATTAGAGAGCAAAGCATTTAATACACAAACCTTACAATAACATTTATCCAAATCCATTTTTTTTAAGAGGAAGAAAAGAAGAACTCTAATCAGTTGAGTAGACAGATGAGCAAAGCTTTTCCCTGGTTGTCAGAACTTGGTTTTCTTCCCAGCTCTATTCTCTGTGTTGAGAAATATGCATGGCACATAGTAGTTCTTGATGAAGATTTATAACTGATGAGATTAAATAAAGGCAAACATGGTGGCAGATGCAGTTAGGGGACTAAATGGGGCCATGCACAGAGGGCACCGGACATATGAAGTGCTGTAGGAAGTTTCTGTGTTTCTATAAATGAGGAAGACTTTAAGATGAGCAGCCACACAGATTTATTCTGATTTTTGAAAGATCAGCCATCTCCACTCAATATTCCTAGACAAGGCCTCCTACTTAATCTGGAGCTTACTCAGCAAGCTGTCTACCTGGCAAGCCCTAGGGATCCTCCTCCCTTTGATTGTCTGGTGCTGAGATTATAGGTGCACACCACTGCATCTGACATTTTATGTGTCACATTTCTGTGTGAACACTTTACCAACTGAGACATCTTCTGTCTTCTACGTGTACACACACATGCCAACAAACATAAGCATGTACACATACAATCACATCACACACACACGCACACACACACACACACACACACACACACACACACACACACCGGCTGACACTGTTTAGACTTTGCCTCAGACTTGTAGCCATTGTGACTGTTGTCTATGAAGTGGTCCAGTCCTTTGCCAGCAAATTCTTCCGTAGTCGACTCTTCAAAGAACAAGAAGGAAATACAGAACCCTCACCAGAGAGCCACAGACAACAAACAGAAGCAGCACCATAAGTTCAGCCCCTGTGCTTGAAGGAAACAGCTGTGTAGTACGATCTCTGCTGTAGAGGACCAAAAGGAGCAGGCCAAGGGAGGACTGGCCTAGATTTTTTTTTCTGCCTGGTTCTTTGCCTTCCCCTTTTCTGTGTTGCTCTCTACCTCATAGGCTCTGGGTTTTATCTGACAGCCACTCTTTCCAACAACGATTTGTGTCCAAATCCTTACTCCAAGCTCTGCATCTCAGGAGCTTATTCTTAGACAGGAGGAAGCCAATGCCAATGAAAAATGCTTGAAAAGATGCCGTGTCTATAGGTGCAGGTTAGAGCCATTCAAGAGCTGCTAATGCATGCTCCACACAGGTCTAGGAAACTGTGGGTACACAATGGGTTTAAGGTTTGACTATAACTGTAATAAGAGTTTGACTACTGAAGAACACACAAAACTAAAATTCTTTTATCACTCAGCATGGCTTCAAATTTGCAAGCCTCCCACACCTGCTTTTAGAGTGGCGGAATTAATGGCCATGGGACTATTAATGTGATAGAACTGCAGTTTTTTTAAAAAAGAAATTTAATCATGTCTTCATTTTAACTGACCATTTAGAGATAGGAACAGAGGCGATAGAGGGAGAATATGGAAGTGTATGTTTGTGCATATATATATATATATATATATATATATATATATATACATATATTATATGTGTGTATGTCTATATGTGTTTATCATTTATGTGTCTGTTTTTGTGTATGTGTGTACATATGTATATGAATATGTATGGTATATGTGCATACATACATATGTGTATGTGTATATATGCATGTATGTATGTGCACATGTATATATGTATGTACACAAGTGTGTACCTGTGTATTTGTTTGTCTATGTATACATGTGTGTATATATACAGATGTGTATATGTGTTGGTACATTTGAAGAATGGAAACTAAGAGTCCTGGTGTGGGAAATCCTCTTGAAAGGAAAGTTCAAGCTTGCATATGGAAATAATTAATAGAACCATTTGTTTTGATGCTGGGTATAAAATCTTACCAAATAACCAAGAAACTTGACCTATAAAGTCAATATTATTTCAGGAAAAATATGGGAAGCCTGAGTATGCTACTGACTGCATAGACATGTCATCTTCTTATCAATTTAATTGAAGTCATTCTGTCATAAATGACAGTCCATCAGACATTCTGTCAGTCAGTATACCATGACATTATGTGTAATGAGAGGTCATCTAAACCCCAAAGGCAGAATCTATTCATTTTTTTAATACTTGCTTTTGTGTGTTTTTTGAATTATGTTGACAATATTGTAGAAAGCATTCTACAATAATTTTATTAAATAAGTAGAAAAGTAGTAGTTAAAAAATTTTAACTTCAAAACTTAAAATTTATAAATTGATGATGAATCATAGCCATTTTCCACAGAAAAAAATGCCACTTTTGACAGGAAAATTTAGCATATTTTGTCTTCTATGTGGTCCTACATTTTATAAAGATTCAGGAAGTCATGTGTGTGCATACACCATGAGAATTGAAGCAAAGTTGTCTGGGGAAACAAAGGGAACTGTTGGGAGGGAAACAGCTGAGAAAAGGCCAGGGTTGGTTGTTATGTCTCAATATACAGTATATGCTTTATGAAAATTCCCAATCTATACAATGAATGTATACAATAAAAATTTATTGCAATTAATAAAAAATAAAAATCATATTTGTTCATTTTTAGTTTAATTGTTGAGAGTTCTTTATATGAATAGGCTATTTTCATTACTCCCACATCTGCATCTCCTTCTCCAACTATTCCCACGCTCCCTAAAATGTATGGCCCAGTTTTCAGCTATGATTGTTTTTATATACGTGCATATAATAAATATTTTATATTGTTTATTTATAATATAAGGCCCACTGAGACCATTTATTGGTTTCCTATATAAATGTACTTAGGGCTGACCACTTGGGATTGAATAATTTATCAAGGGTCTCACCCTTAGAGGAAACTGATTCTCCCTTTCAATAGCAATTGAGTGCCTGAAGCGCTTCATCTAAGTCTGGGCATGGTGAAATTCTTTTCTCTTTGTATTGGCATGTCAACTCTTTGCTGTCATCATGCAAATCTTGTTTAGGCAACCATATTGTTGTGCTTCCCTGTTGTGTCCAGAAGAAACCATCTAAGGGGAGAGATTCTGATCCTGTGTCTCTTGCATTCTTTCTTTCCTCTTTCTGCTATGTGCCCTGAGCCTTAGATGTAGGCTTTGCCTTGCATATTTACAAATTGAGGTGGATATTCCTCATTTAGCTGCTCTCTGCATTTTGACCAGTCATGGATCTCTCTACTAGATTCCTTTTTCTGAAAAAAAAAGGAGCTTCTAGATGAGAGGTGAGAGCTATACTTATGTTTGAGTATACGGATGCAATTAGTAATTGTACCAGGCTATTAAAATGGCAAAAGCAGGTTCTACTCTAGGGCTGATCCAGCCATGGGTAGTAGGCTCAATGTAAGTATGAGTTATGAAGTTCAGCCCATCAAAGAGGTTTGAAGTCCAGTCAGACAGCTGTTAGTTACCTGAAAGATAAAAGTTCCAGTATTCTATCACTTGGATACCTTTCTGGGTCAATTATTATTGGGGTTTGAAAACTTCCCAACTCTACAGGACCTTTGGGCACTTTTTCTCTTTCCAGCCTTCATAATACCCTTATGAGAATATTAGAGCTAATCATTTGGGAAGAGGCTCATCGTTTAGTCCCAGATCAATTTCTCCAATCCCATGTCCAATTTATGCACAATTTATGCCTTCAACAACAAGGGCTTCCCTTCGAGTTCTTGGTTGCAACCAGTTGCAAGGGTGATAGCCTATATTGTTGTAGAAATCTCTTATACTCACTGACTAACAACTCAAAAGGAACATTCCCATGCCTGGCATTGGCACTGGATTGTTGTTAGATATTCTATGACTCTTGAGGATAGCATTATTAACCTCATGTGCTATTAACTCATTAAATATAAATATGCATATAAATATGTATATATGTGTTTGTTATTATACACACACATAAAGAATTTTAATGGAATATGGGGGTGTTACACAGTCATAGGCTCATGCAGCAGAATACTCACCTGGCATGGGCAAAGCCACGGGTTCAATCACCAGTACCAGAATAAAAGAAAAGGAAATTCTAGATCTGAGATAGTGCCATTCTTATATACTTAAAACTCTCAACATAAGACCAGATTGAATACACTTGAATGAGAATCACTACTCACAGGAGCAGAAAATATCCACACTGAAGCACAGAGAGTCAATGGAATGGAACGTAGAGGAGAGGGGGCAGGGAAGACAGCAGGCATTTGAGACATAGTGGACAAGTATACTCTACTCATAACAAGGTTTACAAAGAGAAGAGACAACCAGTAAACCACTAAAACATATTTGTATAGCACTTGCCAAAAAAAAAAAAAAATCTAAAGTGATAAAAGAACTCAGCCACAAGTGTAAAATATACAGATTGCCAGACTACAGAGAGCGAAGCTCTGGAATCAGAGAAGCAGCAGCAGGGGTCTTAACACACAACCCAATCTCATCACAGCTCTCTGATGTAAGGCCATCAATCCCCACCCTTACAGTCAAAGAGAGGACACTTACGAATCCTCCTCCTCCTCCTCCTCCTCCTCCTCCTACTCCTCCTCCTCCTCTTCTTCCTTCTCCTTCTCCCTCCCTCTCCCTTTCCTCCCTTTCCCTTTCCGTCCCCTCCCCACTCCCTCCCTCTCCCTCTCCCCCTCCCCCTCTCTCTCTGTTGCATGCATGCATGCATGGATGTGTGTGCTCAAGAAAAACTAAGACTAAAATCAATTAGCTAAAAACTAAATAACTAAGAAGCAACCGTGAAAGTCTCTATTCCAAATTTAACTGTTACAATATCAGTAAACAGAAAACAAGAAAGAGGTAAAATTTATTTTTTAAAACCAGTATCAAATACTAAAATTTTAGTTACTTGTAAAGATTGATGAAAAAGTTTCAATGGCTGTTTGAGAACAAAAAGTCGCCAGTAGGTGGTGGCTTCTGCTTTTATTCTCAGCACACTTGAGACAGACCCAGATGGATTTCTAAGAAATTGAGGCCAGCCTGGTTTACAGAGCAAGTTCCAGGACAGCTAAAATACATAGAGATACCCTGTCTAGAAAATAAACAAACAAACCAACCTACTGAAGAACAAAAATTAGAAGGTAGACATTGTTCATATAAGAAAGAAAAAAAAGGAGAGAGAAAATATTATAGATCCTATAGACATTGAAATATGAGTGTATCATCCATCCAGATACCGGAGTTAGCAAATCTAGTCAACATAAACCTTATCTTGGATATAAATTTAAAATTATTATTCATGAGCAGGGTGAACTTGTACAAGCATTTGGCTCAACTGCTTTGTGCTATCAGCTAAGGGTGAGCTCATTCATGTTTTCAGAGCCTACTCTAGGAATATCCCAAACAGGCAGTAGTGAATGCATACTCTAAAACCTAGACAGGAAAATAGTTACTTGTAGTTAAAACCAAACAAGCCAACCTAAAAGTTTATCAAATGAAGAGTGGATGAATAAATTGGAAGCTATATATCGGACCAATGGAATACTATGCAAAGTGAGATTGAATTCCCTCCTAAACATATACATATAAATAAATTTCTCCAATATAATGTTGACTCAAAGATGACTTGCACTTAGATTCCAAGGAGTAAGAAAAGCAAGTGGGGGAGTGGCTCAGTTAGCGGAGAGCTTGCCTAGCACACTGGAAGGCTTGGCTCCAGTCCTCCTCATTATCTAAATAGGGCATGGTGGTTTAAGCCGGTAATGTTAGCACTTAGGAGGCAGAGGCAGTGGGAACAAGTGTTCCGGGTCCATCCTCAGCTGCATATGGAATTCTCAGCCAGCCTGACACAGGACAGAAAGCAAGAAAACACTAACAGATGCCCAAAGGCAGAAGCTAGGACACGAGTTGCTGTACTGGCCAGTCATAACTAGTTTGTTAGCTGCCAAAATGTATTGATTGGAGACTTAAAATTTTGTCCTGTTTCTCCTCTATTTTTACAATGCAAGAGAAAGGATTCTTTAAGGAGCAGAGAGCTTTAGAAAGGGTAGAATCTTTTAGATCCAACCTAATATTCCAGCACACTTCTCCCAAATGGAACTGTCATGCTATATCTAGATAGGCAAGATTGTTTTCTTTCCCTGCAAAATGTGTAAGCTTCAAACAAAGACAAGTCTAAAACAAATGTATGAAAAAGCTTGGGACAGACTTTCTGGACATGAAATATACATGTCCCCTCATGTGAATCACCATTAAAATGAAGGCCTCCTTCCTTCACAAATGACTTAAAGCAGCTCATTTCTCTAATATCTTGATAGGACAATACACAACAGAGTTAAATCTTGGGCCAACCCAGTACCTGAGTAGTTTAAAGTGGGGTGAGGGGAACGGATGGACAGAAAATTTTCATTTCCTTCCATGAATTCTCAGCTGTGCACAAATAAGCAATCTCCTGCCTCATACCTTTGTAATCTTACACAGAGCTTCATTTACCTGATTATAAGGTAAAAAATTATGTGATTTGTTTCCAATCTCATCCTTTAATTTATTTATAGCTGCAAGATAGTTAAATGGTCCCACCTGCATATTTGAAGCTGTGATGTTTGTGGGAGTCATGCAAACCCGTCTCTGCAAATATTGATCACCCTGTTTGAAAGACAGAACATTATGGGACTCTAATAAGCAGAGGAGAAGATAATTTAATTTTCCATCCCAGGCCACATATGTATAGATGGAAGCAAACATATGCACACTACACACATGCTTCTGTAAAATTGGGCAGTTTATCTTGAATAATTCATTGTTTGTGGAACTGGTAATTGGAATTAAATTTAAGCTCCATCTTTTGCAGTGCTGAACAGTATTTGAAAATAGAAAGCTGCACACATCAATCTGTCCTTCCTCTGCTGGGTGTCATCAGGCATATCTATTGGCAAGCTGCATAAGCAATAGTGTCACTGCATAGGACAACCGAAACACTGACAGGTACTTCCAGGCACAGCCCTGATGAGGTCAAATACCCTTAAACCTGCCTTGTTTGCTGATCCTTTAATCAGATTCAACTTGACTGTGGCCACAGCACAAGGCTTTCTGACAGCCTATGACAGCATGTGACAGCAAAATATTTTGATTTTTTCACCATTTGATGATATTTCAGATCTCTTGCAGCCCTTTGTAAACTAGCACAGTGATTTATAGAAAATGGAACAGGCAGTTAATTGCCGGGGACGCTAGCTTTGCCTCTTTTGGGATGTGGACAGAAGGCTGAGGAAGCCGGGGCATCTTAACATTGTCTGAAAAGTGGGCACTGTAGGCCATCAGTGACCCTAGGACATGACCTAAAAAAGCTAGACATCATATACGCACCCCTGGATTGTTGGGGAACCGAAGGAAATGTTGGGTACTTTTTAACCCTTCTAAACTTCTTTTCGATAATTGGAAAGATGTCTTCTTGGATGGAGAAAACCCAATAGCCCCAAACTCAGCCCTAAGGTACAATTTCCCAGGGCACCTGGGATGTTTCAAGATTCTTCTTTAATTCCCGTATAAAGTCTCAAGAGACACAATGAAAAATTATTTGGTGGGGGAGAAAAAGAATCCATTGTCAAACCACTTTTTAAAATAAGCTTACAACAAACTCCTAAAGATTTCCACTGAGTCTTTTTCTGCCAGATGTTTACAAGATCAGAAACCTAAACAAAACAAAGTTGAATGGACAGGAAACTCATTACTCTGAAACCATTGTTCAGCTTACAATTGTAGCCATTTGATCTCAACATTTTTAAGTAGTTGTAAAGAACACAATAATCTTCTAAAGTCTTCAAGGGAGCTTAGATAATGTCCCCGTGTCTACTTCTGTTGTCATTTCTTCTTCACACTATTGCCCCAACACTTCATACATAATCACTACTAACCAAATAAAGTCCCAGGAATTTACTTTACAATGTTATGAAAGAAAATCATGGTAGATTGATAGACTATTCTGAGAATTGGCTAGCGAGCATCACAGGTTCAGGGTGAGTAGCTTCTGGGTAGATTGCAGGAAGCTTAAGCATGTTGGTTGTAACTGGATAAACAGTGCTGATTTCTGAAAATACCAAAAGATAGATGTTGTATTTCATTTCATTCAGATACCAAAACAAGGCCACTTTCTAGCACAGAATGGATGACAGTGAGCCCTTAGGACTTTGTGTAATGAACTTGCATCACTAAGAACTTGGGAGGAATGTAAAAAAAGCAGCATATAATTGTCTAGTATAGAAGCAGACTATTTAAGTTTATTGCCATGACCTCAATGAAGAGGCCTTAATGGTCTTGGTATCATGACCCGAGCTGTATTTTTCACATTCCATGTGGTCTCTTAATTGGCCTCTGTCCGGCCTCCCTTGGTGAAAGCAACTTTTTCAAAAACACTTTCTCTAAATACAAATGCAAAACAGAATTACTGAAATAGAAATAGTAGAACGGAAAATGACCTCCATGGTGTGATATTGGAACACTCGGGTCACCTGTCTAAAGATGTCACTGTTAAAATGAAATTACTGTAGAATGGCAGGTAAGCACCAATTCAAGAATAACAGCATCACACATGGCTTCTATTGTTCTATACACTCTTCTTTATTCCTTTCTCTTCCTGTCCTCTTATACCATCCTCTCCCCCTCCCCTCCTCCCCTCTCCTTGCTTCCTCCTCTCTTCCAATTCTTCATCTCCTCCCCTCCTCCCATCTTCCCTCTCCTCTGCCCTTCCCTTTTCTGTTCACTATCCTTTCCCCACCCCTTCCTTCTTGTCCTAGTTAGTGTTTGTCACTTTGAACTACAGTCTCCTAGGAAGAAGGAACCTCAGTTGAGGGATTGTCTTTATCACACTGGCATGTCTCTATGGCATTTTATTAATGAGTGATGTGACAGGACCCAGTCAACTGAGGGTGGAGCTCCCTGGGCAGATAGGCTTAGGATAAATAAGATATTCTGGCTGAGCAAGCTATGGAAGGTAAGTTTGTCACCAGCATTCCAAAGCCTCTGCTTCAGCTCCTGTCTCCAGACTCCTGGTTTGGGTTCCTGTCTTGACTTCTTTCAGTGATTGACAATGACCTGAGAATTATAAAAGTAATAAGCCCATTCCTGTGCAGTTGCTTTGGGTCAGTGTTGTATCATAGCAAGGCAGACCTCTTTTCTTTTCAGGTTTTAATGTTTTTCTTTATTTCTTTTACTTCATTTACCCTTACACTGCCTTTCCTTCACTGGCTTCTTTGTTCCCCTCCTGGTCCCACAGTCCTCCTGTATGTACTAGTCTGTTGAGTGACTGTGAATAAATTGTCCTTCTGCCTGCCATAGTCCATAATGAAAGAAGTCTAATAATGACCACATGAAAGTAACGACATAGGCACTGAAATGCTTCTCACCACTTACTGTATCACAAGACTAAGTGCTGTAAAAATTGTTGTCAAAGTCCAAGCTCATCTATAGAGATTTCAAGTGTGTTTCTATTTCTTATTGTGCAGAGAATATGGGCCTTCTGCTGAGATGCCCTGTATGTGCCAGTTTAGGCTACTGTTGCTTCTTGGTGGTAAAACATTGACAAGAACCCAAAACTCTCTTAGAGTTTTCACTCTGTTCAGTGGGGATTGGGTGCCTGTTACTGTGGGGGATGCGATTGGCCTCACATGCTATAAGAATCCAGTTCTCATTAACCTTTACTTTATCTCTAGAAATACAACATAAGTAGTCTTTGTCTACATTCTTAATCGGCACCACCCTGAGCCTTGATGAGGTTAATATAGTTGTTATGTTTCAATATGATTAAAAATCCACACTCTAACACAAAAGACGTGATCTCTGACTTAGGCAGACACAAATTCAAATTTCAGGTCACATCCTGCAGTTAATTTTGTGAAATTCCAGTTTGGAGAACTTGAGAGGATTTTTGTTGTCGTTGCGTTGCTTTGTAATAATATTATTGTTATTATAAACATCCTTGCTTTACCTTGAACTCTACAGTCTCTGCCTTAGGTTAATTAAAATGTTCTTTGGTTTCTTTTAGCCATAAGGAGAAGGTCATCATTTCTCAATGAACTTGAGAGTCTCACTTTCTCTGTATTTAATCTGTGCTGCACAGATTTTACCTAGCACTTGTGTTCTTAGTCAGGGTTTTTATTGCTGTGATAAAACACAATGACCATGGACAACTTGGGCAAGAAAGTTTTTATTTTAACTTGCACTTTCACATCATAGTTGCACCTCTAAGTCACCTTGGAACTCCACTTGGTTTGGGGTATGCACGTACCCTTTTTCCTAATAATGAATTTGTTGGCCTAAGACCCTTATTTGCGTATATTGTGCATACACCTATGCCTCCAAACAATGCATCTAACAACCTGTTAGCAACAGAGAACCCCTCCATGCATTGAGACTCCCCCCCTCTCTCCCTCCCTCCTCTGAACAGGTAAATGTGTTTCTGTTCCCCTTAACAACCATCAAATTTAGATTCAATTCAGTTGTATCCCAGTTCTATCCAGGTGTGAAAGTAAGGGAGGCAATCTGTACTACGTGGATTGGGGTACATATATAATAAGAAAAGCTCTGCTCTCTGGCTGAACTTTTAGGGGATAGAAACCTCTTTACCGTCTTGCACCTATGCATAATTGGCCAAGCCTATGATTAAGATTTTCTGAGTTATGGAAAGGTATTTATTTGCACAGGAATGTTTAAATGACCTAAATCTATCAGTCAAAATAGAGGACCACTCAAAATGAGCTGCACCTGTACATTCACCCACCTTTTCCTGAACCCCACAAGACACTCCCAAAGAGTAACTGGGGTCCTGAGGACTCTTATACCCATGTCCCCTGATGTCCCCATTGTCATGTCAGATCTATACTATTAATTTGTTTTGAATAATGTTTTGTTGGTGCTTTTGCCATCTTCATTTGCTCTTATTTCAGCTCTTTAAGTAAGAGGCCAACAACTTGGAAATTTCTGATCTAGACTTCAAAGACTGATAGTTGTTTCCCATGAAAGTCACAAAAAGCTAGGCTTAGAAACTGAGATTGTGGACATTGGGAGGGAAGGGATGGCTTTTGTATATCATAAGTTGAGGGTGTTTGTACTTTAGCCTAATAAAGGAAGATGTTATGAAGGAATACTCATGACTCATTGAAGAATTTCAAGTAGTGAAAATGAGCTTAAAATGGGATATAATTAAAACTCTATGAAAACTACAAATTTTTGTTTATTTCCGTCTTCCGTAGTAGAAACAGAACATGGATTTGATAAATGCTAAAAATTCAAAAAAGGGAAGAAGCTTAAAAAGAAAACTGTGAATGGATGACAACATACTTCCAGAGATGATGGTTTAGAAAAGAGAATCATCAATTTCACTGAGAAAGAAAATAACTTTAAAGGAGCAATGATTGTGAAGAGAGAGGAGAAACGTTTGGTGGTCAGAGAAATACAAGATTATACATACAAAGCCTTATGTACACACTAATGAGTTATGTGATAACGCTGGTTCATTGGTGCTCATTAGAGTGTTATGGATTAACCTAAGTAGAAGTTACCAATTAATTGAGGTGCGTGCTGTGCTCATTACACAGCAACAGAGCCAACTCCTAGCTCAGAAGCTCTGCTTGAAGCACGGTGAGACCTCAAAGAGCAACCTCATGCCTCTGCCTAGATGGGCCATTGTTCAATAAAACATTACAAAGCCAAATGCTGTCATAACCCTAGATTGTAATGCCAGTAAAAAATAATGAGAACTGTGGGGAATGAGAGCAGTGTTCACTTAGTTAGTAGTAGCCATCAGAAAGAGTTCACTCACCAGGGTTTTCTGTTATCACTGACAATGCTAATTAATAATGAAATTTCAGATCCCTAGTTACTGGGCAAACAATATTCATCTCATATTGATTTGGAATATAAATCGTATGTAAATATCATTCTTGGCCTGGGTAGGAAGAAGGCAAAGGAGACAAGAAACTGGACAGTGGGGAGGTTGGTTGATTCTATGTGGTCAAGATTCAAGTAAGGCAGCTTTGAGTGAAGACTGAGTACAAATGTGGTCAATCCAAGATCCCAAGCCAAGTTATTGGGATCAGGAACTGCTGTTGCTCTGTGTGGATGATATGTACATTGCATTGGAACCATACTTCAGGTGGGAACATCAGATAAAGGCTAGCCATTTTCACCAAGAGTCTTGATCTAATGTCGGATTCATAACACAGAGACTCTCAATTGCAGGCAACAAGAATATTGCAAAGCAACTCTGTCTACCACAACCCAAGGACGTAAATAATAGCAATGTCAACAAAAAGTAATAGTTTACATGAGAATAAATAACTGGATGCTTACTATACATGTGAATGTTTGTCATATGTATTATCTCATTTTTCACTCCTATGGCAAAGGCAAGGGCCTCTCCTTGGTTCAGCCCGGCCTGACTCAGGTGTAGCATCTTAGAGCAACTGAGAGAGCAATCGACAGAGATGGAGGTGGAGGCAACTGCAGCCGCAGAGGCGTTGGAGGCAACTCCCTTTCCTTGCTTGAATTCCCTTCCCTTTTCCTGAACTCTCGAATCCGGCCAGGCCAGAGATCTCTGTGGAAAGCCTCCAGTACACAGGCCCACACTGTTCCTACTTTATTTATTCAGATGTAAGATTTTTCATACCTCTGTTTACCAGATTTTTTCCCATGTGTGTGTGTGTTGGGTGTGTAGAGGTGTATTTACATGTTTGAGTACTTGGTTGTATGTCTATAGAAGCCTGGGGCTGACATCTGGAGACTGTATTTCTCTCTGTGATATTAACTGAGTCTCTAATTTGAGGCCAGCGCTTGAGGATACAGCTCACCTAGCTGGCCCGCTTTCTCTAGAGATTCCCTGTCTCTGGAATAGGCACTGGTGGTCTAACCTATGTTACCTCTGTCCAAGAATCCAAATTCTACTCCTCACTCTTGTGCATTAAGCACATTAAACACTTAGGAAACTCTCCAGCCAATATCAGTACTTTTTAGTTTTTACTAAAATCTGTATTTTGATGAGAACTTTATATATTTGAAGATACACATACACATGCACAGGTACATGTCATTCGTGGTTTTTTACCTTTGTAATAAATCCATATGGTCTTAGAGATTCAGAAAGCAAACTCCCAGATGGTCTGCTCCATACTTGTTCTCCTAAACCATGGAAAGCTATGTCCACACATTTCCTTCAATTTACCCTAAACATTCTGTTGTTAGAATTCTGTAGATATTGTGCTCCTTTAGGAAGATGATGTATGGCACAGTCGTTTGGGAGAGGCTGATGGGATGTAAATGAAACTAATTAAGGAATTGTCAAACGTAATTAATAAAACAGGTTTAAGTTGCAAACACCCTGTCAGTGGAATGAATGGGGAGGAGCACCACTGGCCCTTTGTGGGGAGCACGCTTTCCTCTCTTACCCCTTTTTCTTCAGGCTCTATTTAGCATCATTCAATTAGATCCTGGAAAGCTACTTGAAGCTCTCTTTCTTCCCTAACCTCCTCTAAGCTTGTCCCCACAGAGAGGGGGAGGTAGAGGAATATAAATTTGCCTGTCGGACCGTAGCTTAGAAAAAATTAATCGCCAACTCCTCATCTTTTCTAAGTACTACAGGACATTAACATAACCAATTTGCTTGGACTGCTCACTGGCTGCCTAATACAGCATCGGACCAGCTGACAAAGCCAGGGCAGGGCTGTTAAGGCGATCTTGTTATTATGAGCATTTTCATAATGTCCAAATATTACAGCAGAGCAATTCATGGGCTCCATTTATTATTGATAAGAATGAAGGAGGGAAGGAGAAAGGGAGGGAGGGAGAAAGGGACGGAGGGAAAAAGGGAGGGAGGGGAAAGGGAAGGAGAGAGAGAGAAAGAGAGGGGGGGTAGTTGGAAATAACAAAGAGGGTGAGTGCCCTATAATTATGGCAAGCAAATTAGGGTATGTGCCGGAGTCAGTTACATTTGCCTAGGAGTAATGATGCCCAAGACCTTTCCTTTCCCCCGGGATAGGAAAAATAATGGATTCCCTTGCAGCTGCAGATGGGATAGAAGAATGCTGTCATAGGGACAATGTTTACAGAAGTCAGGCTGAAACATGGTGCTCTGAGGCCTGCCTGGAGTGTTTGAGTCAGCTCCAATCATTTCAGCCACTGAAGCAGAAGTCCCTCAAAAAAAAAAAAAAAAAAAAAAACCGAAAAAAAACCAGTATTCTGAGAGGGGCGGGGGCTAGGAGTGGAGTGGAGCCAGGGGGAAGATTGGTCTCTGAGAGCAGAGAAGTGTTTGTGGAGAGCTCTCAGCTAAGGCTGATAACCTTGAAAAGCAGAGGCCAATGTGAGGAAAGTGGGCTTGCTCACTCTCTTAGTGCCCTTCTGTCTTGCGTGCCTGCACTGACATGTGCAGGTATTTAGTTTAAAGACATTCTTCAAGTATTAATTGAGAACCTACGCTCTCTAAACTCAATTAGAAGTTGAGGGAGAGGGACATGTGGTTTACAACTTTGGGATTTTCCATCAGTTTTGGACTCAAATTAGTTAAAGCAAACAGAGACATTTTGTTTATAACTAGAGTTCCAGTCCCCAAAACCAGTGATGATAGACACATCGAAGCTTCATATGTACCCACTAAATCAGAAAACAATTTTAAAAATAACAACTAATTATCGAACGCTAGCAAGGACATAAAAATTATGGGTTTCACATCAATGAAAAGTTTGTGATCAATATTTGCTCTGCTGGTTTCTAGGAAACCCAGTGAGCATAGAGAAGCATGCTATGCCAGAAAGTAGGGGAGCACTCAGATATGTGAGAGTTCAGCCAAAAACACAGAGTCTAGCTTGATGAGGATGCCATGCTTCAGTCCAAAAGAATGGCATAAGCTGGGCATGGAATGCCAATATTCAGGAGATAATGATTCAGGTCGGATAATGATGAGTTCCAAACAAGCCCAAGTTACAAAGTGACTTAAACACATAGGCACACACACACACACACACATCACACACATATACACACACACACAAACACATACACACACACAAACACACACTCAGTGGAGAAAAGGGAAGAGGGAGGGGGAAAGGAAGGAAGGATGGATGAAGGGAGGGAGATTGTAATATAACACAATAATTTGAAAACTCAGATTAATATTGCAGAGACTAATAAATTCGAATCACATGACATCATATTCATTGTATTATGTTTTCCAATTTATTTTTTACTTTGAAATTATCTAAAATTCAAAGTTTAGGAGACAAATTCCCATTAGTTTTATATTGTATAGGATGTTAATCATGTGATGTAGTAGAAATTATAGCATGACCTGGTTATGTGGAATCAATTTTGATTTAATCTGATGAATTTAAGTAACTATATTTAATAATAAGAATCAGGACAAGTGTTCATTCCCAAACTCTGTCAAAAATTATTTTTGTTAAATAGTGAAAAAAAAATAAAAAATAGTGTATTATTCAAAAAAATAAAAAAAGATGAAGTGCACTGCTCCGTGAAAGATCTAGAATTTTCCAGCATGAAGGCTCCCTTGAAGAATTTGAGTATTTAAGTGACCCTTTCTTGATAACATCAAAAGTGGTTACTATTCTGAATTGTGCATTTTTATTATTTCTTTGCCATTTAATTTAGAAATATGCATCTGTTCCCTTAATAATGCATTGTTTCCTTGGGTGATTTTGAACTTCTCTCTATAGAAATCATACATTTGATTATTTGTTGGATTTTTCCTCCTCACAACTGAAGTATTAGGTCATTCCATGTTGCTCCCTGTGTAAACCTATGCAATCACGTTCTCACTGTCACCTTCTTACTGAATGATGTAATTACTGACTCTTCTTTACTGGCTACCCATATGTATTGGTTTCTATTTATTTTAATGTGAGCTAGAAAATCAATAGGAAAACTTCAAAACATACTCCTGTGGCTTTTGTCTATGTTGCCAAATTATTCCCCAAAGAGGATCCTTCAATGTACAGTCAGGGATTTAAGGGATTTATTTTTGGGTGGAGAATATATATATATATATATATATATATATATATATATATATATATATATATATATAGTTTGTGACCCATGTAGGGGTATCTTAAAATCAGTGGCTCATAAACACCCAAGGGCATTTTTATATGTATATAATATATATTTTTTTCTAATTTAATATAAACACTATATTTTATGACTACAACTTACATCATCTCATTTTTCCTTGAGTTTGAAATTGGTTGCATGTATGTACTAACCATGCACATTACCTGCTCTGAGAAAATTGATGGGAAATTGATATTTGACATTTTAATTTAGAATGTTTATGTATCAATGTATTTATGTGATTTCTGCCTTGATATTTTATATCTTTTGATGGATCTATGCTTTTAATTAGATCAAATTGGTTATCTTTTATTTTATATTTATTGTTTCTGGAAAGTGAGTAAGTAATGTGATTCTATGTTTCAAATCTAAAATGTTATCTTTTGCTTTTATAATTTGTTCAATTTTATTCTTCACTTACAGAAACTCTCTTCCTGACTTATAGCTATGATATGAGGTAGCAGTCTATTTTATTCTCTATTATTTGGATGCCAAATATCCCTGCATTAATTTTGGGAAAGCCTATGTAATCTTTATGGATCAACAATATTTTTTGTAACTCATTGCACAAGAACAGATGCACACACATACATGTATCCTCACGCAGACATACACATGAATACATATGTGCACATATACACATACACAAACATGTATACATGCATGCGCATATATATGCACATTCAAAACACACATCTGCAAACACTTATACACACATCTTTTAAAGTGTTCTGAATATTTACTTTTGCTTATATATTTATCAATTATTTATTACAATTAATATTAATTTGTTCATTTACATGTAATCATTTGAATATAATGATACATGTCAGTGGTTCTTTCACAAACCATGTATACAAAGATGAACATGAATAACTAAAGACAAATGAACTCTGCCCCCTAGTTCACACTCTGAATAAAAATTAAGTAAACAGAATTTTAAGACTCAACACTGTAAAATTCTGAAAGATAATATTGGCATAAATTTCCATAATATAGACTCAGTCAAGGGTTTCTTCATATTTCCATGGGACAAGAAATCAAAAAAAGGAAGGGGGCTGGAGAGATGGCTCAGTGGTTAAGAGCACTGACAGCTCTTCCAGAGGTTCTGAGTTCAATTCTCAGCAACCACATGGTGGCTCACAACTATTTGTAATGGGATGTGATGCCTTCTATTGTTGTGTCTGAAGACAGCTGCAGAGTATTCATATAAATAAAATAAAATAAATCTTTTTAAAAAATGAAATCACAGAAAGGAAATATATATTAGGTTTCATGAAATTTTTGTGGTGGCTAAAATAAGACCAAGAAAAATGAAATGACAAATTGCGAATGGAAATTTCTTCAAAATAGTGTGAACAATATGGTGCATATTTGTGGAATATTTCATAAAAAGTAGACAAAGAACCTGAATATACATCTTGATGAAGAAGATACACAAATTGTTTTTAATCATAAAAAAATCAAACTGAACAAAACCTTTGGAATAAGGAAGAAGTAGGACCCCACTCCATCCATGCCTATAGAATGGCTCAACAGAAAGAAATGCTGGCTGGCGTGAGATGAGAAACTGGAAGCTTGGTTCAGTGGCACAGCCATTGTGGGGTAGTTTGTTTTACTTCACAGAGTTACAAGTAGAGTTAGCAGGTAGTCCACCCATTTAATTCCTGGGTGTGTGCCCAATCGTATCGACACAATACATACAAATGCCCTTTGGTGTTTATGAGCCACAGATTCTAAGATGCCCCTATATGGGTCACAGAATCTACAGACAAACAAATGACTTTATAAATATCCAGTATTTGTCGAAAACATATGCACTTCTTGATATATGCTTTGAATAATCTCTGCATTACTTCTACTAGAGAAGAGAGAATATATTCTAAGTAAGAATTTGTATTGTGTATTGTTTAAGGAGTAAGGACATGCCAAGCTGGGTCTAGTGCCTCCCCATAGCTCCAGTTCCTCAGGAGTCCGAGGCCATGACAATGATTTGGATACAGAAGTTCAGGGCTTTCCTGGGAAGCATCACATTTCAAATCTCTTAAAATAAAAAGAATTATGATGGTATCAAAATGTCTGTACATATACAATAGATGTGCATTTTTTCAAAATATTTCCACATTTATGTATGTGTGGATATATATATATATATATATATATATATAGATAGATAGATAGATAGATAGATAGATAGATAGATAGATAGATAGATAGATATAGATATAGATATAGATATAGATATAGATATAGATATCATCAGTATATGTGTAATCCACAGATGCAAAGGGCTGCTGCATAAGAATGCAAACAGTAGCGTTATCTATAACACCCAAACATTGGCAACAAAAAATGTCTGTGTGCTGGTTAAAGGATTAAGAAAATCTCATATAGCCACCCTGAGAATAATACTGAGCCATGAGGAATGAAATAAAGATACAGACAATAGTGCAGATGACCTTGAGAACACCCTGCTGATTAAGAGAAACAGTGTACAAAAAGTTACATTGGGTGCCACTGCTTAAATAAAAATGCTCTGAGTTGGCAAATCCATGGACATAGACACCAGATTTGTGTGCCTTGTAAGATGCCAGGGCAAAGGGGGTGATGGTGGCTGGAACTTGATAAGGGGGAAAGGTCCACTGTGGCCTGGTGTAATTACTCCACAGTGAGGGGAACACAGCATCGCTGCTCCATTAAACAATGCTTTGAAGTAGAGAATGTGATGACAGGAGTAGCTCTGCATCAATCTAAAATGAAAGGCAAAGCTACATTGGAATGATGTGTTCGGTAGGGATCCTCCCCTTGTTTACCTCCTCCCAGGATTCTCTAGGCAGTAAGTATATGGCTTCTTGATTTTCTTTACTTTTTATTGGATGTTTTCTTTATTTACATTTCAAATGTGATCCCCTTTCCTGATTTCCCATCTGAAAATCACCCTCCCTTCCCCTCTCCCCCCTCCCCCTGCTCATCAACCCACCCACTCCTTCTTCCTGGCCCTGGCATTCCCCCACATTGGGGCATAGAACCTTCATAGGACAAAGGGCCTCTCCTCCCATTGATGTCCTACAAGGCCATCCTCTGCTGCATATGCAGCTGGAGTCATGAGTCCCACCATTTTTGCTCTTTGGATGGTGGTTTAGTCCCTTGAAGCTCTGGGAGTACTGCCTAGTTCATATTGTTGTTCCTCCTATGGGACTGCAAACCCCTTCAGCTCCTTTGGGACCTTTTTCTAGCTCCTTCATTGGGGATCCTATGCTTGGTCCAATGGATGGCTGTGAGTATTCACCTCTGTATTTTTGAGGCACTGACAGAGCGTCTCAGGAGAGAGCTATATCAGGCTCCTATCAATAAGCACTTCTTGGCATCCACAACAGTGTCTGGGTTTGGTGATTGTAAATGGGATGGATCCCCACTTGAATCAGTCTCTAGATGGTCATTTCTTCAGTCTCTACTCCACACTTTGCCTCTGTAACTCCTTCTGTGGGTGTTTTATCCCCCATCTAAGATGGATAGAAGTATTCATCCTTGGTCTTCTTGAGTTTCATGTGGTTTGTGAATTCCGAGTTTCTGGGCTTCTGGGCTAATGTCCACTTATCAGTGAGTGCATATCATGTGTGTTCTTTTGTGATTGGGTTACCTCACTCAGGATGTTATACTCTAGATCCATCCATTTGTCTAAGAATTTCATAAATTCATTCTTTTTAATAGCTGAGTAGTACTCCGTTGTGTAAATGTACCACATTTTCTGTGTCCATTCCTCTGTGGAGGGGCATCTGGGTTCTTTCCAGCTTCTGGCTGTTATAAATAAGGCTGCTATGAACATAATGGAGCATGTGTCCTTATTACCAGTTGGAGCATCTTCTGGGTATATGCCCAGGAGTGGTATTGCTGGGTATTCCAGTAGAACTATGTCCAATTTTCTGAGGAACAGCCAATCTGATTTCTAGAATGGTTGTACCAGCTTGCAATCCCACCAGCAATGGAGGAGTGTTCCTCTTTCTCCACATCCTCACCAGCATCTGCTGTCACTTGAGTTTTTTATCTTAGCCATACTGACTGGTGTGGTGGAATCTCAGGGTTGTTTTGATTTGCATTTCCCTGATGACTAAGAATGTTGAACAATTTTTTAGGGTGTTTCTCAGCCATTTGGTATTCCTTAGTTGAGAATTCTTTGTTTAGCTCTGTACCCCATTTTTAATAGGGTAATTTGTTTTTCTGGAGTTTAACTTCTTGAGTTCTTTATATACATTGGATATTAGCCCTCTATCAGATGTAGGATTGACGAAGATCTTTTCCCAATCTGTTGGTGGCCTTTTTGTCTTCTTGACAATATCCTTGCCTTACAGAAGCTTTGTAATTTTATGAGATCCCATTTGTTGGCTCTTAATCTTACAGCACAAGCTATTGGTGTTCTGTTCAGGAATTTTTCCCCTGTGCACATATGTTCAAGGCTCTTCCCTACCTCCTTTTCTGTTAGTTTCTGTGTATTTGGTTTTATGTGAAGGTCCTTGATCCACTTGGACTTGAGCATTGTACAAGGAGATAAGAATGGGAAGAATTTGCCTTCTTCTACATGCTAACCGCCAGTTGAGCCAGCACTATTTGTTGACAATGCTGTCTTTTTTCCACTGGATGGTTTTATCTCCTTTGTCAAAGATAAAGTGACCATAGGTGTGTAGATCCATTTCTGGGTCTTCAATTCTATTCCATTGATCTACCTGCCTGTCAGTGTACCAGTACCATGCAGTTTTTTATCACAATTGCTCTGTAGAACAGTTTGAGGTCAGGGATGGTGATTCCCCCAGAATTTCTTTTATTGCTGAGAATAGTTTTTTCTATCTTGGGTTTTTTGTTCTTCCATATGAATTTGGAAATTGCTCTTTCTAACCATTAGCATAGGAGATCTTTCCATCTTCTGAGATCTTCAATTTCTTTCTTCAAAGACTTGAAGTTCTTATCATACAGATCTTTCACTTGCTTAGTTAGANTCACACTAAGATATTTTATATTTTTGTGACTATTGTGAAGGGTGTTGTTTCCCTAATTTCTTTCTCAGCATGTTTATCCTTTGGGTAGAGGAAAGCCACTGATTTGTTTGAATTAATTGTATATCCAGCCACTTTGAGTTCTCTGGTGGAATTTTTGGTCTCACTTATGTATACTATCATATCATCTGCAAGTAGTGATATTTTGACTTCTTCCTTTCCAATTTGTATCCCTTTGATCTCCTTTTGTTGTCTAATTGATCTGGCTANGACTTCAAGCACTATATTGAATAGGTAGGGAGAGAGTGGGCAGCCTTGTCTAGTCCCTGATTTTAGTTGGATTACTTTCCATTTAGTTTGATTTTGGCTACTGGTTTGATGTATATTGCTATTACTATGTTTAGGTATGTTCCTTGACTTCCTGATCTTTCCAACACTTTTATCATGAATGGGTGCTGGATATTTTTCAAATGCTTTCTCAGCATCTAATGAGATGATCATATTTTTTTTCCTTTGAGTTTGCTTATATAGTGGATTACGTTGATGGATTTTCATATATTGAGTCATTCCTGCATCCCTGGTATGATGCCTACTTGATCATGGTGGATGATCCTTTTTATGTGTTCTTGGATTCGGTTTTCGAGAATTATATTGAATATTTTTGTATCGATATTCATAAGGGAAATTGGTCTGAATTCTCTTTCTTTGTTGGGTCTTTGTGTGGTTTAGGTATCAGAGTAATTGTGGCTTCATAGAANGAATTGGGTAGAGTACCTTCTGTTTCTATTTTGTGGAACAGTTTGAGGAGAGTTAGAATTAGGTTTTCTTTGAAGGTCTGATAGAACTCTGCACTAAATCCATCTGGTCCTGGGCGTTTTTTGGTTGGGAGACTATTAATGACTGTTAGTGTTTCTTTAGGGGAAATGGGACTGTTTAGGTCATTAATCTGATCCTGCTTTAACTTTGGTACCTTGTATCTGTCTAGAAAATTATCCATTTCACCCAGGTTTTCCAGTTTTTTTTGAGTAAAGGCTTTTGTAGTAGGATATGAAGATTTTTTTTTTTTTTTTTTTTGGATTTCCTCAGTTTCTGTTGTTGTGTCTCCCTTTTTTATTTTCTATATAGAGCACTGCATTATTTTGATTTATTGATTCATTTGATTTTGTTTTGGTAATTGACATTGAAAATAGGTTTTCTTTGCCTTTTTGAGAATAGGGACAGAAAGATGTCTCTTCCTAATGATTTTCCTAACACAAGGTCTCTCCTTTTCAACTTACTGTGTAAATAGTTTAATTTGATAACACTTTACAAATTCATTAATAAACACAAGTTCAATATTTCCAAACGTCTTTTTTTTTTTTTTTTTTTTTTGGCTGGCTTTGCCACAGTATTAAAAGTGATCGAAACACTTTTGAAGTATGTATGTTGACTTAGTGATCATGGATATTAAATGGTCTGTGATTCTCACCAACTCTATGCAGACCCAGCCTGATTATACCTTTTTATATGGTGAACAATGACAACATCTTAGCTGGCCCACCCCTAATTTTATTTCAATTTTCTTAATTTTTATTTTAATTTTCTTAATTTTATTTAAATTTTTTTAATTTACCTTTTGCTGGGGATGTGTTTCAATGTTGATTAGAAAGGAATTCTCCTTTACATAAGAAGTTCTTTTAGTACTTTACCAATAAGTACTGTATATTGTTCCTGTCACAATATATAACAATCGTTATAAGACAATTTCACTTGTTTCATTATTTTCTAAAAGAATAACTGAGTTAATGAACATAGTCAACTTCTTTTTATTCTCCAATCTCCAAATATATTGTCTTTATTTCCAAGCGGAAATCTAACATAATAAAGGCAGAATGATGTGGGCAAGTCCAAAGGACCATCTAAGCTAACAGGTTTGAATTTGAGTTCTAGTTCTCTGTGAGTTCAGCCATCAGTATGTGGATACAGAGGCTGTGATTAGGTCTGGATGGAGACCTTCAGCCTTCAGCCACCATTAAAATCATTCATACAAGACATGAGTCAATAGCCAGAAGAGGATTGTTATAAAAGAACAACCCTAGGACTGCCGAGATGGCTCAGTGGTTAAGAGCACTGACTACTTTTCCAGAGGTCCTGAGTTCAATTCCCAGAAACAGCATGGTGGCTCTCAGCCTTCTGTAATGGGATCTGATGCCGCAGTGTACTAATACATAAAATAAATGAATAATTCATAAATAACGAAAACAAAAGAAGAACCCTAGAGGTGGAGATTTAGTCCAGTAGTTAAGAATACCTGTTGTTCCTGCAAAGGACATAGGTTTGATTCTCAACATCCACATGGATGTTCTCATCTTTAGGCATCAAGAATGTATGAGGTACACAGACATACATGCAGGCAAGGTACTCAAGATAAAGCAAATCTAAAAGAATGATTAAAGACAAAATAACTTTAGCTACTCCCTGACCATTCTGGCTCTCTGTGTAAGTACATGATCTCCCCTCTCATATATTCCTGTGGTTTTGTGATACTCTGCCCGGAGTCCTCATCATAGCCAAACTAGTGCTAGACTTGTTCTCCAAACTTGAGCTCTGAGCTGAATACATTTTCTTTGCCTTAAAGCACCTAGCTTCAAATCTGTTGTTATACCAAACAACTTAAGAGAAGATCTCTCTTGAATCGCATTTATTTCAAGGAAAGGCATTTCAACCCAATGGACACATGATAGGAGCATCCTGCTCTCATATCAATAGATCAGGAGCCAGCAAAATAACAGGATGACAATGGATGCAGTATCCTTTTTTGATTTTTGTTTTTGGAAGGGACCCTAGTGGTGGGAAATATGACTTCAACACAGGGTGGTCCTTTTCCCATCAGTCAGTCTCTTCTGGTGTCACTCTCACACACACTCAAAGAGGCCCTTCCCCCATCATGCCCTAGGCGTTCCTTAAGACAATTAAGTGGACTATCAAAGTTAAGACCACACACACTGACAGCAGAGCCAGGCAGCTTTTCTCTTCATCATTGTCCTTGACACTTGGGGACAAGCTAAATGAACTGCATGAAGTTTGAGTATCTAATGTACCTGTGTGGAACATTGAGGGAGACACATTGTATTTTTCTTTGCTAACAGGAAATTGCACGGGGGGGGGGGGAGAAAGAAAGAAAAGAACTAGAAGTAACTCCATGGAAGGAAAACCTGCCTATAATGGGGATGGAGGGACCCGGGGTTAACACTAACTACATCCTATGTTTTGCTGTCAACATGTACTATTTTCCAGTGGAGTTTTATGAAGCAGAATTGCAGTTTAATAAGAGGCTCATTTGCAGGTACACTTCCCACCCACTGAAAAGCTGCCTTAGCTTTCTAAGTGTCTGATGGGAGCCCTGTGGAGGCACAGCCCTCTGTTAGCGGCTTAGCCTAATGGAAATGAATTGCATCCATTGCCACCCTGTTACTATGCATTACTGGGCTAGTGTAAGCTGGATAAAGACTTACTTTTTTTTTTCCACCTGAAAAACCCCCGCTTAGTTTTAGTTCTTAGAGCTATTGTATAAATTGTACATTTGGGATGTGTCCCTTCGTTCTTAGTACGTAGAGCTCTGGGTGGTGATGAACAATAACTTGAAATAAGCTGTTTTATATTTTATTTGATGTGAAATAAACCTTAACACATTCTAGTTCTATCCTGTTCTTTTTAAGCTGTTCTATCTCTGCAGCATCTTATGTGTATAATAAACTACATATACACAGAGGCACATTATACACACATATACACAAATACACACACAAATATAAACACACACAATATAGACTAATTTCCACTAAATATTTGCCTAACTCATACTAAAAGAAAATACTGTTGTGTTTTGTTTTGGTTGTGTGTGTGTGTGTGTGTGTGTGTGTATGTGTGTGTGTTTAAATCAGTCATGGAGGCATGGTTGCTCCTTGGGGCTAGATAAGTTGCTTCAGTAATGTCATTTTCAGTATTATTTCCACTTGCAAGTAACACTGTTGTGAGTGTCCTCCAGATTTGACGAGGCAGGACACATGAAAAGCAGACCATGGACAGCTCTCTGAGCCAGCCTGGAATGCACCTTCTCAACTCTAGTCCTACACTCTTCACCATCTCCCCTGGGTCCTCAGTGTTTTCTTTCTCTTGTTCCTCTTTTGCCCCTGCAATACTGTAATTCATCCATATGGGTGAGGGATCACACAATGTCCTCCTGAATGGAAGCGCTCAAAGTTCCAGGTTGATATGGCTCATTCATGCCACCTAGAACCAACTAAAAACATGTTGAGTCATCTGAGCTGGGATAATTCAAATATTCACAACGACTAACCATCGAATGGTCAAAGTCAAGGTCTTAGTTACTTTCCTGTTTCTGTGATAAGTACCCTGGCAAAAGTGACTTACAGGACAAAGAGTTTATTTTTGGTTACAGTTAGAGGTTATAGTTCAATATGGTGGGGAGGTCGCAGGATCCAGTGCCTAAGGCAGCTGGTCACATTCCATCAGCAGTCAGGAACTAGAAGGCAATGCTCAGCCTCACCTACCCTGCTCCTTTTTGTATATGCCAGGATTTTGGCCTAGGGAATGGTGCTGCACACACTGGGTAGAACTTCTGACTTCATTTAACCTGGTCAGGAAAATGCTCCGTCCCGAACAGGTTCATTTCTCATCTTTTATGTCCCATTCTAGATCTTATAGCCATCATAATAAACCCAAACCAAGTCAGTTCTGAGATATGTTGCTAGGAGTTTATGTGAATTTGACCAAGGAAAATGAAGAAGAGGGAGACAAAAAAAAATCAGTCAATCAATCAATCAATCAATCAATCAAACAATAAACTCACAGAAATGCTGAGAATTGGGAGTAATTGTTTTTCCCAGAGGTGAGCCCCCAGCTGATAATCCAATTCCACATGATTAGTCTTGAAACACACACACACACACACACACACACACACACAGAGAGAGACACATACACACACACACACAGACATACAGATAGATTAGATAGATAGATAGATAGATAGATAGATAGATAGATAGATAGATAGAGATAGAAAACAAGTAAATAAAACCATGAATTTGAAAGGTAGTTAGCGGAGATGTAAGAGAGGGATTTGACAAAAAAAAAATGAGTAAATGTTATGGTTATATTCTAATTTCAAAATTAGAAATAAAAACAGGAAAAAAAAACCAGAATCACCATTAAATTTCCCATCATAAACTATATATTTCCCATTTCTCTTGGATAATATAGGAAAAGAATGATGAAACATGTAACCCAATTTATTTAGCTGGGCACAGTGACTGTAATGGATCCTCTTGGTTGTGCACTTCATTGGATTTAGAATGAACCGAGCAGCATGCTGATGAGTGAGTCTTTAGTGGTATTTCCTAGGGAAGCAAACTAAATGAGTGAGAACTATCAGGGCGAGCGCACCTTCTAGCAGTGCTCTGGGAAGGTCTGCGGTTAAGGTTGTGACCCTTTGACTGTTCACCCACTCCCCTTACAGCTGAGTTCATGTTCCTGCTGCTGCCCTCACTGTTGTCTCTCTTCAGTGACATCAGGACCCAGCTTCTTCGGCCTTCCAACACGACTGCAGGTCAGTTGATCGGTCATGAATCCACCAGTCTTTCTTTCGGCATTGGATTGGACCTGCAGAGGCATTCAGGCTTGTGGGCTGAGTAGCTGCTTGGTTTAGAGCTCCACCAGTATGCAAATAGATATTATTGGACTAGCATGTGCATGTCCTTTAAGCTAGCTAATAGAATCCGGTTTGTTTTATATGTTAATTCTATTCATTCTGTTTCTATAGTGAGTCTGACTAACACAGTGTTCCACACTCATAATCTCAACACTCAGGAGACTCAGACAGAAAGATCTAAAGTTTGAGTCAAAGTCAAATTATGCAATGTGCAATCAAACTTTGTCTCAAAAAGCTCCAAAATGAAGCAAGACAAATTCAACTAGCAAAGTCACCTTTATCTATAAGACCACATGACATTTCCGTCTTGAACATATAAATATTCTCACCCTGGTAGTCAGTCTTTAATGTCAAACTGTTCTGCACTCTGATTCTGTTGTCAGACATGGGCATGATTCTAGAACCAAATGCACACACACACACACACACACACACACACACAAATCTGTAGAGGAGACGACTCAGGGTATAAAGCGATTACTACAGAATCATAAGGCTCTGGATTCTGATTGCCATCACCCAGGTAAAAAGCAGGGTCTAGCAATAAATGCTAGTTACCCAACCAGGGCAAGAAGGCAGCAGGATCCTTGGAGCTCTGTCAGTTCAAACAAAACAAGATGCCAAAGGTTTAGTGAGAGACTCTGTCTCAAAAACAAACAAACAAACAAACAAAAACAAAAACAAAAAACCCCAACTAACCAACCAAACAAAAAAAACAAACCAAACAAACAAAAGAACAAACAAAAAACCAAAAACAAAACATGAAGAGAAATAAATGAAGCCATCAGATAGCTGACTGCTACATGGACCATGGGTGAATGTCACTGCACATACAGCAACATGCGCATGCACACAACACACACACACACACACACACACACACACACACAC
>NC_034590.1:43604454-43613642 GCF_900095145.1 Mus pahari | reverse complement strand
ACACACACACACACACACACACACACACACACACACGCACACGCACACGCGCACACGCACACGCACACACACACACACACACACAGAGTGAGTGAGTGAGTGAGTGAGTGAGTGAGTGAGTGAGTGAGTGAGTGAGGAGTTTAGACAGAAATAAACAAAGACATACTTGCCTGGTTTAAGTGTTTAATTTGTATTTCATCTACCTTTAACATGTATGCTATGGCTGGGCAGTGGTGGTGCATGCCTTTAATCCCGGCATGGGAGGCAGAGGCAGGGAGATTTCTGAGTCCAGAGCCAGCTTGGTCTACAGAGTGAGTTCAAGGACAGCCAGGGCTATACAGAGAAACCCTGTCTTGGAAAAACAAATCGTAACAAAACAAACAAACAAACAAAAGTATTCTATGGCAAGCAAGGAAGGGAACACATGTAGCTCATAGGGTAGGGTACAGAATGATAATCTCTCTCTCTCTCTCTCTCTCTCTCTCTCTCTCTCTCTCTCTCTCTCTTTCCTTGGCCTTCATTCTAATTAACCCACCCCTATCATTCCCCTCCCTCCTCCCTGTCATCTCCATTTCACAGTATCACTTGCCCAGAGAAAAGAGGCTGCGACATATTCTATTTAGAAAGTGAGTGTCTCACTAGGGGTGACAAGTCTTTTTTTTGAGGTCATTTATCTAATTGCTCTTTGCAGATAAGAATTAATTAGCCCGATGATTTTTCTCCATTTTTGGATGGATTCCCCACCTGACGAGAAGAAACTTCTTGGTGTCAGTGATTAATTGCTCAGCCAGAAGCACACCGCCTCGCATTTGTAATAAATGCCGGCTGACTCTTCAGGTCACATTAAGAAGCAGGCAGGTTGTGCTGTAACGTACAACATTATAAAGCACTTGTATAAATAGAGGCAGAAGCGCGTGATTGTGATTAAATATTTTAATACATCACAAGGTGAAAGCATTTTGGGATGCTGAAAGCAAAAGACCCCACTTAGGACAGCTTTTCTCTTTCCATCAAGAGGCACAAACCATCTCAGCATCCATGATAGAAGGTAGCATTTCAAGGTGGGATTGTTTGAAATGTCCGCAGTGAACCATGGTGTCTGGTTTCTTGTTTTTAGCTGCCTCTTTCACATTTTTGAGTAAAGACCACCAACAAGTCTGAGCATATTCACTCCACACATCATGTTTACTTTGAGAATAGAAAGCAATAAGCTGCTATTTGGTTTACCTTCAAATTAGTTTCTTTGCTTTTGAGTTTACCGACATTTTTGCAGTAGTGTGCAGAAGAGGCAACTGGACCTCAAAATGAAGTGCCTCTGTTCAAAGATGACCAAATAGAACATGTTACATTTCTCTTGAAGTATGAAATACGTCTAAATAGAAAAACCCTGTGAAAATTTAGAGCTAAGTTGAAAGGATGGACTATCCAGAGACTACCCTATTCGGGAGTCCATCCCATCATCAGCCACCAAACCTAGATACTAATGCCCATGCCAGCAAGATTCTGCTGAAGGGACCCTGATATTGCGGCCTCTTGTGAGGCTATGCCAGTGCCTGGCAAACACCGAAGTGGATGCTCACAGCCAGCTATTGGATGGAACACAGGGTCCCCAATGGAGAAGCTAGAGAAAGTACCCAAGGAGCTGAAGGGGGCTGCAACCCTGTAGGTGGAACAACAATATGAACTAACCAGTACCCCCTGAGTTTGTGTCTCTAGCTGCATATGTAGCAGAAGATGGCCTAATCGGCCATCATTGGGAATAGAGGCCCCTTGGTCTTGCAAACTTTATATGACCCAGCACAAGGCAAGGCCTGGGCCAAGTAGTGGGAGTGGGTGGGTAGGGGAGCAGAGGTGGGGGGGAGGGGTATAGGAAACTTTCGGGATAGCATTTGAAATGTAAATAAAGAAAATAATAATAAAAAATATTAAAAAAAAAGAAAAACCCTGTGAAAGAATTCAGAGTGTCAGTGTTACTCTGCAAAACTTAGCTGAAAAGTAGCCAGGACTTAGGGACGCTCATCTAAGACATTCACTTTATTCTTCATCTTTACCACAACATTCTACAGGGAAAGCTTCCTTTGCAGTTACTTTAAGGATGAAGGAGGCAATCCTAGGAGCAACCTGTGATGTGGAAGATCACACTGAGTGATGAGGAGAGGAAGCAGAAGCAGAAAGAATATTTCTGACTCCAAGTCAAATTATTTTTACAAATACATACATATGTACATATAGATGTGTGTATGTATATATATATATATATGTGTGTGTGTATACATAGAGATATATAGATATATTTGTAAATATATATGTATTTGTAAAAAGAACATTTATAAATATGCTTATAAATAAGGGATAATTTAATTGTACAGGATAGTAAACAAGATAGAAGCCATAAACTTGCTGGGATTATAAAGGTGGTACTGTTTGAATAAAAACATTTGAATGAAAATAATTTTCACAGAAGCCAATTTTTCTGAATCACTGACCTAGGACTGGATTACTAAACAGAACATTTTCCTTGAAACAGGTGATGACAGGGCATTTATCCCCGCTTATCGGTTATTACTTAAAAGAGCCAAGTCTCATGAAGTTCTTGAACCCTAGGTGAGGTGGTACAAACATGGCAAAGAAGCTGTGTGGCCCACAATTGATTTCATATTCTTTCCTATCATTTTATTTTTCACTCCACTTTCCCATGTGCTAAGACAAAAAGGCTTACACATAGTAGGTCCTTAATAAGCATCTATTCAGGAAGAAAAGCAAATGACGAAGGAATGTGAGTAGCAGGTTTCATAATTTTCCAGGTAGGCCCTTGAGTCACTTTCCACCCTATCCATCTCTAAACTCCTTTTCTCCTAAACTGCTTATAAAAGGAACCACTGCTTACCCAGCCACTTTTTAGGGACAGTACTAGTGGCACTTGCTGTCCTCTTGCTTGGGACAAACAACACAGGCAATAGATTTCTTCTCTGTCACAAAGCCTTGGATATTATTTCCCACATCGTTGTGGCCCACTTGTGTCCATGTGTTCAAACCATAACAGGAGTTCCCAAGCCACGTGCGGCACAACCTGGCCTCAAGAGCCTATGTTTGCCTGCTGTCTGAGTCTGCCCACAGTCCTGGAGCTTCTGGACAGTGGTAAGTGAAGGCACTTTCCTCTTCAGCCACTTGTCAAGATGTCTAAAGCTCTTCTATTTTAACAGCCATTGCTGTTTTCCCCCACCATCTTTCACCAAGACAATACACAGAGCTGAAAACTCATTAAGCGCAGCTAGTTCATTGTTCTTTCTCTTTCTCTCAGGGTTCTAAGGATATTAAGTGCAATGACGATGTTTATGGTTTAGCATCCATTCTTTAAACCTCCTCCTCTCCTGGGAGATCCTCCTGTCTTATGATTGCTCAAATTGGACATTTGTGCCCCATGAAGGAAATTATAGGGAGCTTATTCATCCTTTAGCCTCAGGAGGACTCAACAGGAAGGCATCCTGTATGAGAAATTGTCCCTCACTGGACCCTGTTAACACTTCAACCTTTTACTTTCTGAGCTCTAGAGTGGTAAGTAATGTTCCTGCAACTTGCTTATTAGCCACGCTAAGGTGTTTTGTTCTACCACTCAAAACCATCTAGGCTGCATCTCCTTTGGAAGCATTCAAGTTCCTAAAGTTCTGTAAATAGAAACTTTGCTAATACTGTTCTGCAAAAGACAGAGGAGAGAAGCTCAGAAAGGAAGTGGAAGAAAAGATGTCACAGGCAGTGTTCTGTAAAGAGAAGAAAACTCTAGGGAATGGCTTGAGGATCTCTTACCCAAAGCGGGGGGGGAGGGGGTGTAAAGCCTGGAAAAGTATTTTGCCACATATTTTCCTCCCCCAAACTAGAACTTGACAGTGAACCCTAAATAAAGATGACAAATGCCATAATCATTTTCAGCACTTGAAATAAACATGAAATCAAACTTCTGGGATCATTCCTGAGCTCCTCAAAGCATGTCATTTTTCCTTGTCTGCTTTGAAGCATTTGGACCTAGTCCTTAAGTTGTTTTGATAAACAGAGCCTTGCTCTGTAACTCAGCACAAGTTTAAACTGGCTATGTAGACTGTAGAGACCTTGAACTCACAATCCTCCTGTCTTAACTTTCCAAGTGCTAGAATTTCTGTATGTGTCACCACATCCTATTAACCTAGAGCATTGGATATATTACATGACTGTGAAATCTTTCCTCATACTTATCTGAAAAAAAATCTTTCCCATCCCCTCTCTCAAGTGTGGTAGTAAAAGGTTAACCAATTTTGTGTACAGTGAGTGCACAGTTTTACACAAGCAGGAGTGTTTTGTGGGGGAGTAGATAGATGTCCAGGGGAGGATGCTGCTCCACAATGGATATTTAAACCATGGGTCCTGACTGTTGATCACAGTCTTTGAGTGCAATGGGACCTTTACCAGGAGCTTGCCAGAGCTACTCACCATCTGTGCTCTCATCATATTAAATCCCTCCCCAGGGAGCTTTGGCCCATCAAGTTATGCTAAGCTCATCTTCTCTATTGGGCTGTCACACTGCCTGCTGTTGCTGGCTCTCCAGTCTCTGTTGCTGCTTGGACTCATCTTCATGAACTTCCCTGCTTTTTTAGCCCTCTGTCTCCCTATGTGATGAAGTCAGGCAATGAATGTGGATGTTAACATGATGGCTAATTTTGATTTCACATATATGAGAGAATAGGAAAGCGAACCCCTCTGGGTAGATCTGTGAGGTCTTTTCAAGAGGACTAAATCATCAAGACCTTAACCTAGAGAATGAACTAATCCCTTGATGGAGCTGTAATATGAGGGCATTACTGGGAGATGATGAAAGGGCTTTATTGGAGGAAATGGAGTTTCAGAGGCTATAAACTGCCCTATTCACTTCCTGTATATGTGACTCTGCCATATACAGGCTGCCAGAAACTGACTTACTCTGCTCTATAATATTCCTCCAGGCATGGTGTCCTGACAGGGCTGAGACCACACGCTAAAATATATTTGTCTTCTTGACTGTAGATTATTCCTGTCAGGTATTTTGTTACAACAACAAGAAACATAATTAATATGGTGAATACCCAAAATTTTCTAGAGGTTGTGATGTAGTGACGTCTTACTTTTAACTTTTCTGGGAAAATGTTTCCTAATTAGGCAAATCTTTTAGGTTGTTATTTTTTAGACAGAAATATTTAGTTGGTCAGCTACCAGTTATAACAAGCTTTTTCCTTGGGAAAAATTATAAAATATATTTACATTGTACAACATAGATAAAATTATATATGTTAATATTCATGAATATTAACATATGCAGCAAAACAATGCATATCACAATGTAATATAACACATGAAATACTTTATTTTGTGCAATTTTTATTATTAATAGTTGATGTATACTTTAGATATAAATAATATATAAATGAATACATAGATATGCATGCTATATATACAGATAGATAATTATAAACAGATATACACTTTATAATTGCATATATAATATGACAATTAGGTATATAATGCATTTAATATTATGCATAAATACAATGTATAATGGTATACACATCCATGTATGTAACATGCATGTATGCATACATGTATGTAACTAACTATATGTACATGTGCTCAATATTTATACATAAATAACTATTTCATTTATCTGTATTTATTTGTCCAAAAGCAAGTTCATATTAGTGTCCCCAATTCCAATTCAATGTAATATTTCTTCCTAGTCTTCAGCCTTTTCCATAAATATCTTTTCTGATAGTAAGAAATTCACTTCTATTACTTTCTATATATTTGACTAATCACTACAAGCTTTTGCTAAACAAAAATCTGTCTCTCATCTATGCTGGCCCTTTGGTCATATGATCACCAGCACTGCTTACATGCTTCCGTTTCCCTCAAACATGGCGTGTTACCCACCCACCATGCTGGATACCATGATGGAGAGAATGAAGGGAAAAGAGAGAAAAAGTGCAATTGAGGTAAAGGGTGGAGAGGAGAAGGGAAGGATCGTCAGTTTTGTAAAAATATCTTACACACAGATCAGTGAAAAGTGAAAGAGCTAAAATAAACAGATTCCTTGTTTGCTTACTGCAATTTATGGATGTAAAAACTACTATCCCAAGTCACTGTACAAATGTTTATGTACTAAATGTTTCCTCTCCATTTCGGTATTTATTACACTGCAAAAAGGTACTATAGACAACATAGGAAACCGCTAAAATCGTCAACATTCCTTCTCTATTTCTAGATCCATACAAACTTTGTCTTCATCACATTACTTTCTGCCAATCAAAATCACTCATATTCATACGGGTGGCATTTGAGGAAAGAGTTATTATAACAAGGAAAGCCTTGTTATAACTGCACAGGAAAAATGAGGTATCTGATTATTTTATTTTTGGAAATGCATAAGTTCATATTTTATAAAGATATCTGTGACTACGTCTTTCAACTTCACACTTTTTCAAAATCAGCATTTCTCTTCTTTGACTTACATGTATTTCTTCCCCCATGCAGGGTTGGGTTATGACCTTGGACAACTTTTTTTAATTAGAATGTGCTTTTATTATCTTTACTTCCTTACCTGGGAGTGTCAGTGTGAGTGCATGCCGTATGCATAGGGATGTTCTCAGATGCCAGAAGAGAGCACCGGATCCCCTGCAGGTGGTTCTGCTATCCCTCGTGGGTTCTGAGAACTGAACTCGGATCCTCTGGAAGACCCTACTGGCAAGTTTGCTAAGGCATTTCACTGTCATTTTTAAGCAAAGTTTTACAACTTGATTGGTATGACACATAATTTCCTCTTTGGAAAATACTGTATTCTTTATAATTTGTCTTAAGACATAAGGGGTGGTTTTCTTGGCCACTTTTCAGCTTGCCCCTGCCCCTTTTCAGATGTGTGGTTTCGTACCACCCTATCCTGTTCTTCTATCTCCAAAGCTGTGAGCTTTTTCTCCAAGTCCCCTTCCTAGTCAACCATCTAATCCCATAGGTATATTTTTGCGGCTATATTTTTTTGATGTTACTTCTGAGGTTTCAGGTTGCTTTTAATTTCATGTCTAAATGCCAAATCAATTGTTGAATAATCTATCTTTCCCTCTGCTTAGAAATGCAAGCTTTGTGAAATATACAGTCCAAACACATGTAGACAGATCTCTGGGATTTCTATCATTTTTTCCAGTGGTATATCCGTCGATCCTCCTAGACAAAACACACTGTTTTAATTACTTGGAGATTTACATTAGATTTTAATTCCTGGCAAAGCGATCTCCCTCCATTTTTCTTATTCCTAAAGATTCTCCAGTTTTCATGAACTTATTCTGCCAGGTAAAAGTTATTATCAGGTTGTCAAGGGTTTTTAAAAAAATACATTAAGATTTTGATGTGAGTGGCATTGCACTTTGAAGATGACATGAGGGAAATTGACATCTTCACAATTTTTAGTTATTTCATCCAAGAAAGAAGTTTCTTGCCTATGATTCAGGCCAGATTTTATGTCTCATAGGAAAATTTTATTATTTTTCTAAGTTTCATTCTATTACTTATTTAGCTTACTTCTGAGTATTTTGATGATACAATTGCCCCATACATAGTTTCAATGCTATATCTTGTAAGTGGACATTGATTTTAAAAGGATTTAATTTGTATTACACGTGGCTACCATACTTTCATGAATAATCCTTGCACCAACTTCATTAATCATCTGAGCAATTTCACTTATGCAAATACAATAGCTTTAAATCATAAGCACTTTATATTTTCCTGTCTTCTTTTATGAGCATGTGTATGTTCATGTGTCTGTGGAAATGGGATGCACATGTGTGTGCAGGTGGGTGTGGCTGAATATTCAACATCTGCTACAAAACATTTACTTTGGCAGTGCTTGGCTTTAATAATAATTATGAATAATTAATTAATAATATTAATAATAACAACCCCCTTGCTTTCTTTTGACAGCATCAATCCCTCTTTGTATGTACCAGATCAATATGGCTTCTCCTGTTCATTTATCCCTTTATATGTTGCTTTTCTCCTCTTTAGTGACTGACTCTTTTCCTAGCACCAGGGAGAATGTCCTTCCCATTGACTCTGTTTATACCATTACCTGCTAGAGCTTAAGGAACCAACCTAAGCCTGTTCTTTCAAGTTTGCAAAACTAGACACAACCACAATGAAGGTATGTGGTGGGCATGATTGGAGAGACACTTATCACAGTAGAAATCAGAGCATAGGAATGGCCATTTACAGATCACACAGGCATTGCAGTGGCTCACAAAGCTTTTCACTGATGTTCAAAATCATTTGCTTCAGCTCATACTCCCGTCGGCCAGGGGTGTAAATGGTTGGTCAGTGTATGAAGCTGCTGCTTTGTACAGATGGCTTAGTATCTCAGGTTGAGTTGGCCAGGGCTTAGTTCGGTGTCTTTCATACACAGGCAAAATAGTCCCCAAATTATAAATACCACAAGGGAATTTGTTCTCGCCTTTAGGTGATTTTTAACTTTGCATCAAGTATAATAATATCTGATAAGCCCAGTGAAGTCATGCATCTCAGCCGCAGTCAACCAACAAGAGAGCATTTGACTCCTGGCAAATGACAGGAAGATATGTATCCTTTTTGGAAATTTTCATAAGGCTCCAAAATTGTAAATTAACTTTTTTATTTCCTTCTTTCTTTTCCTTTTCTTTCAAAACCGAGAAGACTGTACCTCATAATTAATAAATATCTACAGCATGATGGATACATTGCAAAGCTATCACTTACACACTCCTATTTTATTTTTACAATGTTGACTGCAAGTGAGAAAGCCGAAATCTGCATGTGACTTGTCCCTCATGACACAGTCAGCAGGGCAATCAGCAAAGAGTTTGCACTTGGGTCTTCCTGATGTCAAGATCCAAGTCTTCCACAGAATAAACATCACGCTTGAGGGCAATCACATGTGGTAGCCATTGCTCTGTCATGGACAAAATACATTAGATAATCAGATTATGAACAGAAAGGTTTACCAGAACTCTGCCTCAGGTTTCAGCCTATGATCACTTAGTCCAGTTGCTTCTGTGTGTGTGATATATTATAGAGAGTGTATAGTAGAAGAGGCTGCTCATTTTGTGGTGGAAAGAGAGAGAGAGAGAGAGAGAGAGAGAGAGAGAGAGAGAGAGAGAGAGAGAGAG
>NC_034590.1:43549294-43604269 GCF_900095145.1 Mus pahari | reverse complement strand
GGAGGAGGAGGAGAAGAAGAAGAAGAAGAAGAAGAAGAAGAAGAAGAAGAAGAAGAAGAAGAAGAAGAAGAAGAAGAAGAAGAAGAAGAAGAAGAGGAGACACTCTCAGTGACCTGACTTCTTTCTACATCTACAAGGTCCTGCCTTCTGTATTCTGGCACAAGGTCAAGGAAAAAATATTCCTTTTGAATATGAGCTACTGAGTTCCTACTAGACAAGACTCACCAAAAATTTAGGACTACCATCTGGTTACTTCCTCCTTCTTTAGTTTTAGAAATGGAGACTAAGCTGAATGTTCAGAAATTTCTACTGTGACTAGAACTAAAGATTTATTGTACCTACACATTTACCTGCATTCTCTGATTTGCACTTTACTTCCAGGGCCACAGCTCTGCCTACCTCCTAGAAGGCCTGCTGTTACCTGGGACAAAAGGTGAGATACCCACTCCCCAAACTTCTGCCCAAAGCTCAGAGGCCCTTGGGTCTGCCCACCTTTCCAAACCTCTACCTTCAATATCAGATCTGCACTCCACTCCCTGGGCATCAGCTCTTCCTGCCTCTAGAAGGCCTGCTCCCACCCAATATAACCAGTGACTACCAGCTCTACCTGTAGTCCCAGAGGCCTGCTACAACCAGGGACTACCAGGCCAGGCAACACCAGAGACAATCAGATAGCTGAAGGTCGGCACAAAAACACAATCAACAAAAACCAGTGCAATATGGCACCATCAGAATCCAGCTCTCCTACTCCATCAAGCACTGGATATCCTAACACAGTTAAAGAGCAAGAAAATGATCTCAAATTTCATCTTATGGAAATGACAAAGACCTTTAAGGAGAAAATAAATGGATCTCTTGAAGAAACACAGTATATAATCAGACAGGTAAAGAAAATGAATAAAGTTGTTCAAAACCTGAAAACAGAACTGGAAGCAATAAAGAAAATACAAACATGACAACTCTGGAGATGGAAACCTAGGAAAGAGAACTGAAACTACAGATGCGAGCATCATCATCAGAACACAAGAGATGAGCGAAAGAATCTCAAACTTAGAAGATACAACAGAAGAAATGGATACATCAGTCAAAGAAAATGCCAAATCTAAAAAGTTTATAATGCAAATCTTCTAGAAGAGACGAAACCCAGACTAATAGAAAAAAGAAAAAGATTCCCAGCTCAGATAGCCAGAAATATCTTTAACAAAATCATAGAAGAAAACTTCCCTAACCTAAAGAAAGAGATGACCATAAATGTACAAGAAGCTTACAGAACACCAAATAGATGGGACCAGAAAAGAAAATCCCCCCAGGGGCCTGTGGGGGTGACTTTAGCTGATTGGATTTTGACATAAATCATAGATATCTGTTCCTAAGGCCCCAAATTGCAGGCAATTTGCTCATATTATATCCATAATGCTATATGTTTGGTGAACACACATGTCACTATTAATGCTGGGTGTAGCCTAGTGTTTAGAAATAAAAGAGTGTTCATCCATGACAGGCACAATGTCTTTCTGTTGTTCACTGATTGACCATCATCTTCAGGTAAGAGGAATTGAGTAGGAAACTAAAATAGTATATCAGAGACACGTGAGATTTCGTCAATTTAAGGCATCGAATATGAGAAAAGAAAACACTTATGTTTCTTGATATTATAATAGAAGAGGATTTTTCTAAATCAGTTCTTATTGATTTAAACAGTCTTTTTTTTCTTTTTCTTCTTCTTTTTTTTTTTTTTTTTTTTTTTGATGAGCAATCTTTTGTGCAGTTTGGAATTTAACCAAACTAAAGGAAGGTCACTCTCACAGTCTTTGTGACCTCAGATTCATAGTGATTTGCAGAAAGGGATGGTATGTGAGCAGGGACTGGTAAACATGCATGACAGGGACTTGAGGGCTCAACAAGGAAGAATAAATTATGTTCTTAGACACAGACAGTGGGTAAGCTGTATGGAAGGTTGCTGTTGGCTTAGAAAGCAGGCTTGACGTGAGTACTATAATACCTATGTGTTTCAACTCTCTCATTTTCATTTTCTGTCTCTGATTGGTTAAATCCAGTTGGAAGTGCGAAATACAGAGAGATCATTGGTATAAAGACAATGATGTGTGTAAATGCTGGTAGGTGGATCTAGATGACAGGCCCAAAAGAGCTCACAGTGGGATTTCTTTCCACTCTGACAGTCACCATCCAGAGCTTTCTCCTTATCATGACTGCAATATAACACATAAGTGCCTCTGTAGCCCATCTGGCTACCCTTTCTTTACTCTAAGAACCTAACATTGACAAGATGGTATCTGTGCATCTTTGGTTTCAAGTACCTTTGGCCTGTGGTTCTGGAGATCCAGTCTTCTACAATCCTCTCTGCCAAGTCCAGTGCTCTGATGATTATTTGATACTTGATCATAATTAAGAATCAACAAAATCCAGCAACTGGATGTTTAGGAGACCCCGTCTTCTGGCTGTGATAGGTCTGTCATTAATTGCTTTGTGATTGTTGGCCATTGCTTTCTGAGACTATCCTAAATTTTTGGTTTTTGTTTGTGCATGCAAACATGGAGTCTGAGGGGTTTTTTTTGGGGGGGGGGTTGTTCATTTGTGTTTGTTTTTCTGTTGTTGCAATAAAACACCCTGACTGAAATCAACCCAGGGAAGGCAATGGTTTCTTGGCTGACAATTCCAGATTACAAGCCATCACTGAAGGACATCAGCACAGGGACCTGAAACAGAAACCATGGAAGAATGCTACTTGCTGACCAACCCACAGCCTAATACTTTCCTTTTTTCATATAACATATAGTAGCCTGCCATGGTATGGTACTTCTCACTGTGGGATGGGGCCCTCTTTAACCAATTAACAATCAAGACAATCCTCCTCAGACTTGCCCACAGGCAGCTGTCAGGTAGGTAATTCCTCAGTCAAGGCTTTCTCTTCAGATGACTCTAATCTGTGTCATGTGGATAAAGCTGTGATACACAGGGACCTGAGTTTGCTCCTCCTGTGCCTGGTGACTTGTGCAAATACTTGCAGCACCAGGAGGCAAATAAGCTGAAATTCCTCCAGGTTCAATGGTCCGTCTAGCCTAGTAGTGGGTACACCCAGAACCTGGGAAAAACATTTGTCTCTAAGAAAGAAAACAGGAAAACAAAGAGGATGGCTCCTGAAGAGTGACTGAAGATGGGCTCTGACTTACAAACGTAAGTAAGTACACACACACACACACACACACACACACACAAATAGTCATGGGAAGCTAGTTAACACAGCTAATTCTTAAGGAACTAAAAGTTCCTCTTTGAGTTTCTCAGCAAGTGCACCCATCTGTTGCTGTGTGTTCTTCTGGCCAGACGGTTGGAGTAATTTTTCTCCCCAATCATTCAACATTTTCTACTTACTGTAGACACTTTAAAGGCTTCAACGATCCAACCAAATCTGCCAAACCATCCACTCTTCTCACCTTTATTTCCTGTCAGCCGAACAGCACTCCATGAATTACACTGAGACACGGAGACGGTGAGTTAAGGTTACATAAAAATGAGCAGAAGATTGAGACCTTTGAAATGCACATTTTCCCAAATATGCCCGTTTTTATGTTTTATCTCATTCCCGTATCCAAGCAGCTGGGAACTCCGTGTAGGGGGATTCCAACCATGAGAAGAAGTAAATGTCTTATCTCACTACTCTGGGTGTTTTATGCAAACCATGGAATGCTAGAGACTCTGAGGTATGTTCTTCACTCGTGTTTTTATTTTCCCGGTAAAAACAGAGGCATCTCTGCTCCATCCTTCTATGCTTACTGTGGTCTATACCCAGAACACATTCCTTTATCTTTGTGTGTCCAGCCTTGGGATTTGGCACAGACTATTCCTGCCATCTGGCACATACCCATGTCTATGTTTCTGGTAAATGTCTGTTCTTTTTCCTTCAGCCTTCTCTCACCCTCCTTTAAGAATCAGCTTTATGTGCCATGTGCTTCCACGTGTTCACAGGCATAAAAGACTTACTTGTGTTGGCTTCCCAAACCAATCTCCAGCCTCCTCACATATGCGCACATGTGTCGGCTTAGATTTCTAAAACCTACTTTTAATAAGAATTCTCAAGTGCTTTGAACCCCCTTCTAGCCCACTTTCGAAAGGTAGAGGGAAATGATAGTAAATAGGACAAGGGGATGTGGACCTGCTTAGAAATAGTTCCTTAGGGCAATTCTGATCTCCGTTATTAGGATACCAACAGTCCTGTTGTGTCTGTATATTTGTGTTGACCTTCTAAATTAAAATGTTAGCAATTCGAAAGACAGCATATATCTTATTCAACCTTTACTGTCAAGCCTAGACATTTACTGTCAACGACTGGACAATTGAGAGATCTTTCCATTTTGTTAGATACATGAAATAACCCAGTAGAAACATGACTTAACACATTCATTAAAAATACAATGCATTACGTAAGTTGCCTTTAATCCAATATTTAATCAGTGATAGGGATTTTCCTACTTTCCTGACCAGTAGCTATAGTAATCTTACAATGAATTTGCTTACAGTCTTGATGGTTTCCTATCATGGTGGTCTTTCAGCTTTGGACAGTGTTGGGGAGGTGCATCGGTAGATTTGGGGGTATTTATTAATTTTTATGGGCATGTGGATTTGTGTGTATGTGTGGGGGGAGAGAGGGAAAGAAGGAGAGGAGGGGGAGGGGGAGGGGAGAAGGAGAGGGAGGGAGAGAGAGAGAGAGAGAGAGAGAGAGAGAGAGAATCTCAGGTGTTTGAAACACAGTGTGAAGTGAAGGATTCTGGGTATATCAGGTGATGCAGACTCACCCACATGTTGTTTTAGTAACACAGACTCACATGATTTGCTGAGGCAAGACCCATGGGAGAACACATGATGTTTGGAAAGAGTATAAATATGACTCAACAGACAGGGACAGTGGCTTGCATAGCTAGCCTTGCAAAGCTTCAGCGGTCTTGAGTCATCGCCAATCTTTGCTTCATTGAGAGAGGCAAGGCAGAGAACTTGTCCACGCGTCTCAGCTGCTCTTGGCTGCTCCCACTGACTCCTGCTGATTAGACATAGGCTTAGCTGCTTTTGCAAGATCCTGCCACTGTTGCTAATTCTTCTTAGGTACCATGACACTAGTCAACTGGACTGCTGGTCTCCTGACCATGGAAAATGGAATCGCCTCATAGATCTACTTCTAAACAGGTCCTCGTGCCCTTACTCTATCTACCATCTTTTCTCCCCTTCCTTTGGACTGTGGGCTAGATGGGGATTTGAAACATTTGAGAATCTTTATTAAAAGTAGGTTTTAAAAATACATAAGCCTACACATGTGTGCATGTGTGTGGAGGTTGGAGGAGGTTTGGGAGACCAAGTCTTCCCCCAATTGCTCAACACATGATTTGGTGAGATAGACTCTCTCAATTGAACCAAGAGATTGTTGAAAGTATGGCAACCAACCCATGCAGCTTACTCTGAAGAGCCTCTCTCTGCTCTACTAGTGCCAGGCTTACAGGCAGCCTCCAGGCTTGGGTGGCATTTAAGTGCCCTCTAGAGATCTTGCCTCTGGTCTTCACGTTTGTGTGGCAAATGGTTTGTCCACTGAACCCACTTTCCTTCTGGGGTTGGGTATTGACTTGCTAAGTGTTGTTTTTTTGCCAATCAACTACCTGTTCAACCTTTGCACCTTTCAGTGGAGGATTTATCATTTTGATGTTGAAGAAAATTCAAGGGTGACACATAAAATACACAGATATGTTATCTAGTCATTTCTGTTTTCAATTGGACCTCTGGGGATTCCAAGTTACTCTCACTCTGTGAGCTTCCTATACTCACTGGAAGCAGGCTGAACTTAGGCTTCATGTGACTCCAGTGAGCTCTATTTAAATGAACCTTTATGGGCCAGCCAATGTCCAGTTTTCCATGGATCTTTATTTCCCTGGGAATGTGAGAAGACCAAGTCCTCAAGGGTGGCATCAAGCCCAGAAGTCAAGGTGTGGGTTCTGGGTCCCTTTAGCTTATTTCTCATATGACTTTTTAAAGTGAGCTTAGTCAGAATTGCCCTCTGAGCACGAACAGCTGGACACTTCCCACGGAACTGTTTGTCCAGTTCACACTCTGACTGGACTTGTGTTTCCTGGCAAGATTTTAGTCAAGGAACTGGCACAAGATTTATGACAGCTTTCTGAGTACCTCCAAATTCAATTTCCTCTGCTGCTGTGACACTGAGTTCATACTGATGCACCCCAATGTGCGAGTTCATTTCCAGCTCCAACAGCTCCTGGAAGATTCCAGACTCAGCTTGTCTTGCTTCTCTTTGACCTCACCTTGGCACTTAGATAGAAGGTGGCCTTTTCCTTAGAGAGTTCAGACTTGGAGGCTTTGCCTACATTTTCTTCATTGAGTTAAACAGAAGAATCATTTTCTTCACTTCATGAGCCCTTCATACTCTTCTCTCTTCTCTCCCCCCTTTCTCCATCATCCTTCCTTCCCCGTCTTTGAAATTATCTGAGAGTTAGAAATACAAAATTATATCATTATCTAAAAGTAAAGAATTTCATTCCAATATATGTGCCTACAGTTGGTATTCTGCCTAAATGCCACCCCCACAGTTCCTGGAAGCAGCCAGGTATTCTCCTCCTCACAGTTACCTGGCAACAGGTAAGGCTTAGCCCAGAATAAAAGGGGCTCTTGGCCCCTCCTCTTTCTCTTACACTCTTGCCTCTCTCTTGCCTCTTGCCCCCTTGTTCCCCATTCACTTCCCCCCTCTCTCCAAGTGGCCATGGCTGGCCTCCACTTCTCCATTCTCTCCTTTTCTCTGCCTTTCTCTGCCTATGCTACTCTCTTAACACCCTCCCCATGTCCTGAATAAATTCTATTCTATACTATACCAGCGTGTGGCTGGTCTCTCAGGGGGAAGGGATACCTTGGCATGGGCCAGCCAAGGTACTCCCTTCCCCCACACCCTGCCAGAACATATTCTAATAGCTTTTTATCTTTTTATGATCACAACACCTATTATTTGTGTGTGTGTGTGTGTGTGTGTGTGTGTGTGTGTGTGTGTGTGTGTGTGTGTGACTTAGTGTGTCAGCAAAGATGTCCAGCACAAGTCTGAATATGAGTGCCAGAACAGACATCTTTGGTCCCAGATGAAGAGGAAGAAGTTGCATCTTTTATCATAAGCTAGAATGCAAGCTAGATCCTTTATGAACACCTTCTGTAGTAAGTGGAGGATATTTTGTTTCCTAGTATGTAACACTTTAGTATTAATGAGCATTGACTTTTGTTTTCTCTAAGACAGTTGTATTTTCTTCTTTATTCTACTCTTAAGGAAAATTACATAGAATTATTTTTAGCTTCTAGTCCCACCGTGTAGAGTTTGAATAAACCTCACTTAGTACTAATATTATCTTTGTTACTGGATTTGACTTATAAATATTTTGTTAAAGATTTAAAACACTTATTGATGAAGGTATTGATCTCTAGTTGTCTTGCCTGATTATGACTGCTCTTGTTGCCATTCTGCCTCTGAAACACATCTCTATCCTTTTTCCATGTTTCAGTACAAGGACAGTGGTGACTTCAAAGAAGGAGCTCATTTTTGATACTTTATTTTCCTTCTGGAAATTAGAATTAATGTCAAAGCAGGGGCTTTTAAGTCTTTGGAAATATCTTAGGCATAGCTCCCATGAAAACACAAAGATTCTCTTCTGATCACAGTGTATGGTGGCATCTTTTCCTCTGTGTAGAAGAAGGAGGCATTTGAATATGAATATTGAATTGAATATGAAGACGATCCCACATGAACTGAAATGTGTATTATCACCAGGAATGTTGAATATTGTTTTATTTATTTATTGTAATCATTTACATTCTTGCATGTTTTTGCCATGGACATTACTTATTTTAATTCTGACTTGGAGGACCTTTTTATAAGATCTGAATCATGTGTTGTGAAAATTACCCCAGCATGTTGCTTTCTCAGCATCTTCTAGAAGCATAGTCAGAAGTTGTATGAAACATGACATGGTGATAAATTGTTTCTACAGGTTGTTTTTTCAAATTTGTCTTGAGAACTCTAATGTCAACGTTTATGTTCCAGGATATGGTTATAAATTGGAGAGTAATTTATTATCTTCTACAAAAATAGAAAGTAATGAATGAACTTTCAGAAAAGAGCTATGAAATCCCCTCAGTAGCTTCTGTGTGGCTAAAACTCGTATTAAAGACTTGGCTTGCCTTTGACAACCTTGAGTTCACCTGTGTGAGTCTATTCCTTTGTTCCCTGTGTCTCATTTCAGTAGAACTGCTGACCTACACCCCATTCTCCCATACACTGAGGCTGATCTATCCATATTGGTCCTTTATATTCTAAGAGTTGCAAAGTACATATAGAGCCGAATTTGCATAAGTGTCTTACAGAGATTTTCATTATTTACATTAACCTTAAATTTCACCATGTCAAATCAATCATTACCAATGTTCATAAGAATATTTCATCAACCAAAACAATGATATTGTTTTCATGTTGTTCTTGTTGCTTCTGACTTAATCTGTCTCCCTAGAATCTACCTGCATGTTTAGAATGGGTTATTGTAACTGCTCTAACGTCTGTCAGGGCAGGAAGACACATTTCTTATGATTTTTTTTTCTTTTGCTAGATGACAATTTTGAGTGAAATTTAAGAGAATAGCCAGCATGGAATTTTGGAATGCTGCAAAAACAGGGACATAGGAGCACAGAATGCCCTGGTTCAGCTGAAGTCAACATTGGTGTTTGAAGGAAGCCATTGATCTGGAAACAGGACTTACATTTTATGCGTGGTTTGCTTACTGGTACCTATGTTCCTCTCCTTGCTTGTACTACCTGGTAGACTCTCAGTGATGTATTGTCCTAGCATCTAATTCCCAACATGCCACTATCTCTCCAGGATTCTTCCAGAACAACATAGTCTGCACCCCCTTGAACCTTGTATTACACGTCACTTTTGATGTCAATATGCAATATCACATTTATGTTATCGACACAGATCTCATCCTTGCATATGAGCTTGGCTCATAGCCTGAGAAGCATCAGTTCTTTTACATGATGAACTCCTTTTCTTTTGAATAATTTTCTACACTAAATTCCCCTCCACTGGCCATACATTTTCTACCAGACCTGGTATATAGCTGCTTGTGAGGTTTTTTTTTCTGGATACCACATACATGGGAATAAGCCCATGTAGTCATAAATCTGGGGAACACTTTGGAAAGAGGAGGCAAGTGGGGAAAGTGGTAAGAGAAAGCCATAGGAACAAAAAGTGGATCATATGCACTTATGAAAATGTAATGAAACCCACTATTATCTTCAATTATTTTATGGGATGTGTACATACAAGAGAGTGGGCATCCTTCTCTATGGCACTATTGCTCATAAAATAATATTGTCTTATCTCCTTCCTCTTTTTAAAGAATTGCATTCTAATGGGATAATAAAAACCATTCTAGTTATCATTACCTTGATAATACCTTTAGCAATGTTATAATATGTAGTTTCACCCTACCGTTACACTTTATTTCATTTTCTGTCAGTATTACCACTTATATCTGGTTGTTTATATATTTGCTTTGCTATTATTCACATACCCTGGGCCGTATGGGAAAACTGCCTACCGAACTTCCTTTGATGATAAGAGGTTGAGTCCACTGAAGCTTGTTTCCTAATGAACTTATACCTATCATCTTTCCCATCACCAGTGATTAGATCTCCTTTGGTATTGGCAAACATGTGCTTTGCTTACCTCTGTGTTTCTTTTCACGTTTCTTTAATGGTACCTGGGTTTTCGATTTCACTTCTCTGAGTGCTAACAGCATTGAATATGACCTTATTCTTCTCACTGCTACTTTGGGTTTTTTTTTTTTCTGAGAAGATGCCTGTTGACTTCTTTATCATATTTTTCTCATGAGCAGTGACAGATTTCACCATACACTGCTAGCCCAACGTACAGCACCTTGGTATAGTGAGAACTTTAACCTTGAGGAAATCCAGAAAACTCTAGAAGAAGGAAGATAGCCTTCATCTTGTCCACCCTTCTCTACTAAAGAGGGTCACAGGTACAGGAAAACCTCCCCATGTCCTTTCTCCTTTAAAGTTGATTGTAAAGCCTAAGTTATCTCCTGCATTAGCTCAAGCTTACACAATTCCATTCAATAGCCTCCCTCTCTATATCTCAAGGGAAGGAGGAAACTTCTCACTGAGCAGGGACCAGGAAAGGATCTAAGCAGCAGATCTTGATAATTAACTTTAGTTACCACCCGCACTCCTCCACCATGCCCCACTTACTCTCTTTAGATCACAGCTCCACTATCAACCCTATGTCTCCGCCTATATCCACTCCATCATATTTAACACACAAATTCTCAGCTTTCCTTTTCTTTGAGCTTTCATTGCTTTGCTGTGATTCCCGTGTCACATGAAGAGTCTGGTATGCACTTCTTCAGTTAGTTTTGTTTGCTTCGTCGTTCTTTTTAGATTCAGCCAGAAACCCTGTGTTGGTGCAAACACTTTCTCCTCTACAGAGTCTTTTTCATTTCTTGATATTTGAGAAACTCCCAGTGTAGGCTGGAGGCCCAATTTTCTGGCTTTGCACATGTTTGAGAAGTTGCCTGTTCATAGCTTGTCTTTGAACGCTTCTAATGAATCAGAGCTCTCTCTTCTAACTTGGGGGGTTCTATTAAAGATTCATGTTACTGCTTTCTGTCTTATTTAAAATTCAGGATAAATGAGTCTTGAAAGTACCTACAGCTAAGGTGGCTGGTTGTATGAGCCCTATTAGGAGGAGAAAAGTCACAAGTTGGGGGTACCATTGTTTATCTATCTAGCAATGGTTTTTCCTCTGGTGCTCACACAGACACTCATGTACTCCAATGTGTGATGGCAGGCAGTGACAGCACTAACTCATTTCACCAATGCGACTCTGACTGTCCTCCTTCTGGTCAGCCCTTCCTGATCAAAGCTCTGTATGCTGGTTAATATCTGTCAACTCAACACAAACCAGAGTCATTTGGTAAGAGCAAACCTCAACTGACCAAAAACTTCCCTTGGACTGACCTCTAGCCATGTCTGTGTGATGCCTTCTTGATGGTTGATTGATATCGGAAGACCTATCACACTGTGAGTGGTTCCACTGCAGTGCTGATGACCATGCAAGGTCTAGGAAAGGAAGCTGTACTTGAGCTAGGACAAAAAACTGTAAGCAACATTCCTCCACGTTCTCTGCTTCAATTCCTACCACGGCATCCCTCAACGATGGGCTGTGATTTAGAAGTGTGTGGAAATGGAATACAAACCCCTTCCTTCTCCAGTTACTTTTTATCAGGGTTTTATTAGTGCAACAGAAACAGAGGAATACACTTTATGATTTTTTTTTTCAAACTAATTTTCACACATGACCAGAAGAGGTTTGCTCCCTGGAGCTGAAATACTGGCTGAGGGTTTCCTCTTCATCTCATTTGCAAATTAGTCTCTCAACCCTATAGACCTGCTTATTGTCTCTGAATCTGATGTTAGCTATATAAATAATCTATTTAATTTAATTTTTCCTCTCTTGGACTCGAAGATGGCTGCATTTAATTAATTAATTAATTAATTAATTAATTAATTCTTTTTCTCTTTTTGTTACTTGTGTTTGTCCTGCACTTGCCCACTAACCTGGAATTTGATGATTCTTTACCTGCCAGTGTTCCTTACCTCCTATGGGAAGCTATAAGTTGTCTCTCCCAGAAGAATGCATATCTGTAAATACATACAATTCATTTCATATAACCCTGTAGAATAGATGAGTTTGTTAGTTCATCTGGTCTCCTCCAGTGCCTTGTGAGGGTAGTATAGGTTATTTGACATTATTCCCATTTCACAGAAAGAATAAAGACCTGACTTTGAAAGACACTAGGAAGGTGCCTGTGTAGGCCAGTGGGACCGTCTGAGGCAGGAAGTGATGATTGAGTTGTTGAATCTTTGGATTTACAAAAGTGTTAATGTGATAAATCAGTTGACAAGACTTTGCAATGATGAGCTGCCCTGTCCATAAAGTAATTCAAACTATGATTCCTAGATTAGTACCAACAGATTAGATGCTATGTTTCAATATTGATCACCTCAGCACATTATGGAAGCTATCAAGACTTTTTTTTTCCTATAAATTTTCCATGTATTGTCATGGACTACCCTTAGCTATATAAATAATCTATTTAATTTAATTCCCAATATTTTATTTTATAGCTTAAAACAAAGAAATGTATCTCAGGAGAAGGATTTAGTCATACCCAGCACATTCTTTCATTTAGGAACTCATTCATTCACAACAACTTGTTTCTCTGGCTTGTCTGTACGCTTATTAATTGACTACTATTTTAAAAGCCACAAGAAAACAGTGTTACATATATGTGAAAAAAAGGTAAAAGAAGATTCAAGCATCATGTTTCATAAATGTCTTGGGATCATATCTGGATATCCTGTAAGTGGAATTTCCCTTGGAAATTTCTGTAATGGCTTATAAGTTATCCCCTTATCTGCTTACTTTTAATGTTGCTTTAGGCTTTTAGTTGGCCTATAATGCTGGCTCTCTGGGGACTTTGATGGAGCAGTGTGGGCAGACAGCAGAAGCCTCTGGCAGTGTGCTACAGGGTTTTGATGATCCAAGTGAAGAAGGCTGGGTGCTCTCCGCTGAAATAGACTGTTAAGAACTTTGTCAAAGAATGAACTCTTCCTGTAACCCACACCTCATTTGTCACCCTGATGGGCTGAAGAAAAGTGACATTTACAAACGGAGAATGAAAGCACATCCATTTCCGCAGCCTGACACCCTGATATAATAACTATTTACCTTGAGAAAGACGCGCTGCGACTTCCGATTCTTGTGAATCTTCTCAGTTTGGCACTTATTTTCTCACTCTGTCAAACAGCCCCAGATTAATGGAACAATTTGTTCAACAAATCATATTAGTAGAATGCACAGAGGGTAAAGAGAGAGGGGTGGGGGAGAAGAAATTTTTTACTCATTCATGGCAGTGGCGTCTCTGCAAATAAAAATGTAGTTATGTCTGACATTTACAGAGGGACGAGGCGAAGGGGAAGGGTGTAATGACTTTGGGCAGGAGAGAGAGCATTGGGTAAGAACGGTAGTACTCAAAGGGGAATAGATAAAGTTATACAGAACATCTAGACAGAGCTTCCTTCTGTATTTGTCAAGCAGCCGGATTCACCAGTGTCCAAAGGGAGAGGGGAGGGAGAGGAGAGGAGAGGAGAGGAGAGGAGAGGAGAGAGAGAGAGAGAGAGAGAGAGAGAGAGAGAGAGAGAGAGAGAGAGAGAGAGTTAGTTTTCCATTAATATAAACATCTAATGCTTTCTGTGTTAATCAGGTACCTTCCTTTTCAGATTACACCACGCAAACCCAAGAAAATTCCAAAAACATCACCTGACAAAAGAGACGATCCAGTGAGCCTATCATGGGTACTGGGTGGAGCCTTGTGATCACGTGTGATTAGAACCTGGCTACTTAATTCTGATGGCATCCGGCCCACACTCTGCCGACAAATATAACAAAACAAACGACAATAATTGACAGAGCTACGGGCTTCAGCCATTCTCGATTCATGTCTCCACGCAAAAACTCCGAATGAGTATTTAGACCAAGTAAATGTCCCTGATCATGCTGATTTCAATACGAGCCACCTCTGACTCCTTGGTACACACAGGCACCCTCACGTCCTCCTCTCTGACTTTTCAACAATAACACAGAGTCAGCAGCAGGGCTCATTTTGTGTGTGTGTGTGTGTGTGTGTGTGTGTGTGTGTGTGTGTGTGTGTTAGGAAAGTCACTTGACTATTATTCTTTATATCCACTGAAGAAAATGACCCTCACTCGTCCAGCTTCCATGTGCTGCATGTAGCCTTGAGTGTCAAAGGGAAATATGGTCTCAATTCCTGAATATCTTAGATTTTACTTTCAGTTCCCTCTCCCTCCCCATTTAAGCTTTTTGATCTATTCCTTTTTTTTTTTTTCCCTCCTTTGTAGCAAACAGCTCACAGCAAACAAATTTGAATCCTTAGCAAATTTGGAAATGATGTTTTCTCTTTATAATATTGGGATTTTTCAATTGGTACTTTTTTTTTTTTTTAATGAAAATCGTGGTTTCTGGTAAAATGTCTCCGTGCTGAAAGGTCGACCCCTTTGAGTCACTGAGGAGCAATGAGAGCCCTGGAGACGATTTATTTCTGATCCTTCTTCTACCAAGAGGAACAGCAGGAAACTTCCCTGAACAGCCTTGCTGTGATAGCCTCCAGGGACAGTACGAACTCACGTTAAATAATTATTCTGTGAGAAAATATTTTGTTCCAGAAAGTTTAGGTCACTCTGTTTGTGTCCCACTTTCATCCAGAAAATGTGTTATCAAGGATGATCAAGAAATTTTGGTCTAGTGAGATGCCTTAGCAAATAAAAGTGCTTGCCACCATGGCTGTACACCACAATTGCTTACAACACTGGACCCCCTTATAATGCAAAGAGAGAACCAGCTTCCATATATACGCACATACATGTATACATATGCAAACACATGTGCATACACAAGTACATACATGTGCACATGTGCACACATGTACACACTTGCACACACATACACCCTTACTCAATTAATAAACAATTCTTAAAGAATACAGATTTTCTTTTAGGAAAGCTGATAATCCAACTAAATAGGAAAATCTCTGCTAAACCATGTATGTGATTATTGCTTGTGTGTGTGTGTATTTGCGCGTGCGCACGCGCGCGTGCAGGCATGCATGCATCTCTCTCTCTCTCTCTCTCCTCTCTCTCTCTCTCTCTCTCTCTCTCTCTCTCTCTCTCTCTCTCTCTCTGTGTGTGTGTGTGTGTGTGTGTGTGCGCGCGCGTGTAGGCATGCATGCATGCATTTATTACAAAGAAACTATATTTATGTTAGAAGACTTGAAATGGGGTTGTGGATACAGTTCAATCAGTACAGCCACTGCAGTGTAACTGTAAGGACACGAGTTTGATCCACAGCACATACAGAAAAGGCAGACCTAGGAGCCCACTCCTGTAACCCCCGGGCTGAGGCAGAAATAGGAGCCTTGGAGCTTTCTGATTGGCCAGTCTATCAGAGTTGGTGCACTCCAATTTCACAGAAAGATCCTCAACTCAAAAACTGAAGGGGGAGTTACTGAGGAAGATAACCACTGTCAGCCTCTGCCCCCTCCCCCTAACACACACCTGCAAACACCACACAGTTGCTCATTTAAAGTCATGATGGCCAGAGTGTGGGCTCAAGGGAAAAGAGGGGAGAAAAAGCAAGTCTCCCTTTAGAAGAGAAATAAAAAGAGTCTCCACTACCATGAGCCTCTCAGTCAGGGAGGCAATCCACCTCCAACTTCAGATTGCAGAGGACCAGGAAATGTCTGGAAGCCTAGGCAGCTGCAGGCTGAGATGGGATGCCCCTGTGTGAGGAGGAGGAGAAAGCCAAAATCCCTGCCAGTTGTTCTACCAGCTCCACCCGGACTTGGCTTTCCTAGCTCTGCTCCCCTGCTTCTGCTACCTTCTGGCGCTTGCTGCTTCTTAACCTCAGGACTCCTAGGAAGGGGTCCTAGGGCTCTTTTTGCATCCCTGTTGTCTCCACACCATTATCTTCTATTACTCTGAATGACTAGCATTTCTGTGTATGTCTGTCTGATTTTCAAAAAGAGAACTGAGCTGTTTGTGTCCTTCCCTCTCCCCGACCACCCCCCGCCGAGAGACACCCCACCCTTTGGTAACAGTTTGTTTCAGCTGTGACTCACTGGTAGGTAGGCCTGTTGTCTACATTTTTGCTATTCATGTTCAGTTTCTTCAAGCATGGGTTTTTGTAGTCTGTGGATTAGGAGTGAGGATGGGGGATGGGAGGAGGCGGTCTTGGGTGGGAGGCGGGTAGAACAGAGAGAAGTGGGTTAGACATCAGTTTTTCCTAGAAAAAAAAAAAACTGGCCATATTGACTGTAATTGTCTATCACATACAAAAAAAAAAATCTTAGGAGAAATTCTGGTTCATTTTTAAGTCTAAAAAAAAAAAAAAAGAACACTTCTTTTCCCTTTGGCTTGCCTACAAAACTTGTCACTGAAAACTAAAGAAGTTTATTCAGAATTAGAGTGCAGTGATTTTGGTCACTCTATCTGGTGAGCTTTATTGAATGCATTCTCTCTGCTGTTGCCTCTTCAAGATAAACTTCACATGCATTGTCTGCAGTCCCCCTTCACTTTCTTAGGCACCCCTATCTCTTTGGAATGCTGTAGAGACATAGAGAGCTTTACTTATTCAAGTTTACACAGTGGCAAGAGGACCATCGAGTTATATTTAGTCATGCATTTGCATCCTGTTTCCACTAATGGTGACCTCTCAGTTTGAATGTCTAATACATATTGCCATTTCCTGTATCTTAACCTCAAATAACAAACAGTACAGACCACAAGTCAATCAACAGTTCCTGGAGAGCAGGGGAAGTAGCCACAGGTTCACAGGAATTCATGTATTCCTTAACAACACTGAGAAGGAGTTACCAAGAGTCTAATTTTATAGATAAAGAAACAGACACAGAAGATGAAGTGGGCTACAGTTATACTACCTGGAATACACGTGATCCTCTCAGATCTTGGAATAGAAGTAGAGTCTGACCTGGTTAATACTTGAACGAGAGGTGATTAAATAATTTGCAAGAGACATAATGCAGAAATGGGGTTTGTCCCTGATTCTTGGACTCTTTCTTGAGTTCTTCACTAGTTAGTTGAAAACAACTCTGAGAGACAATAATTTCTGCCTATCACTGTCCTCGTGGAGAGTCTCAGATACTGCTCCCTGTATGTAAAGGCCTCCTCTAGCTGACAGTAAACAGAGGCATCTCCCTGCCCTTCCTCATGGCCTCCCTTTTCACTACAGTGCTTTTCATTGTTGTGATGAAAAAGAAAAGAAAAAAAGAAAAAGAAAAAAGAAACAGAAACAGTCAAAACCTTCTTGTCCAAGAGTGGAGAAATGATTTTATAGAATTGCTATTGGTTACCTACAATTTACAGAGTTGACAAATAGCTCAAAGACAGTGAATAAGGCTACAACTATCATTTAGGAAGGTTTTCCCACTTGATGAATTGCTGTCAACTGGGATACTTTTCTTTTGGCCCCAGCAAGTCTTTGATGTAGTTCTGGGTTGCTCATTTGACACATTATGTACAGTCAAAGACAGGCAGGTAGCTTCACTTAAGCTACCATGCAATGCGTAGTCATGCTTACATCAGTGCTCTCTGAAGGGATAAGGCGTTCTGCTCTACACTCTTAGGGTTGAATGACCACTGATGAACACCTCCCTAGGGCTGATGGAAAAGCAGGGACAGAGACGCTGACAGAGTTGTGAGAAATGGATGTAGGAAGGCAAACTATCCCCGCAGCTCTGGTTCAGAGCTGCCTAGAGCAGGATGGGGTAGGAATGATAGCCTCTTGCTTCCCGCCTGGCATCCATCAAGGACCAAAACCGTACTCTACCACTTTAAAAGCACTGCCATTTCCAATCACAAATTGCATGAAAGCTGGGTGCAGTGCTGCACGCCTTTAATCCTAGCATGTGGGAGGCAGAGACTGTGAGTCTCTCTGAGTTTGTAGCCAGAGTTCTAGGACAGCTAGAGCTGCACAGAGAGACCCTGTCTCAAAATAATGAATAAATAAATAAATAAATAAATAAACAGACAGACAGACAGAGGGATAAAAACGTTTGTGGCATTTCTATTTTTGAAATATATCCTGTAATTAATTATCTTGTAAATAATAAAATTATAATGACTTGCCTCCCTTCCATGCGTAGGTAGTCAACACACCAACTTTTGTGTCTATATTAATCTTATTTCCTAATTTTCGCTTTTTAAATGATTTTCATTAGTCAGAAGTCACATGAATGGGTTTATCGGCTTTATTAGCTTATGACCCAGTGCTCAACCAGGAGGCCACAGGAAGCCTTGCTCCAATAGACTAGAAAGTTGTCCACCCTGGACAAAAAGAGTCCAAGGAATTTTTCCCCCTAGGCAAATTACTCTAGTTACTAGCTGTTGGACGTCCAGGGGACAACATATCCCAAGGACAACATATTTTAAGAGCCAGACAGGGAAGAGTGCTAAGAAAAGCTAATTTCTTAATATGACTCCGCAATAGCAACTAGGAACAACAGCATTTGTGACTACCCACTGGACACAAACACACGGACACACAGGACAACTGACTGACAGAAACTCAGTCACAAGCACATTCCCATAAAGATATGACAAATCATAGGGGAGGGGGCTAGATGAGAAGCAATTAGGTAGGCAGAAGTGGGGTGAGAAGGGGGGAAGTGCGACTGTACAAGTAAATGTATGGCTTTTTCCCCCCCTCTAGCACTCAAATAGGTTGGATTTTGGAGAGCATTCAGACCAGGTCCCAGGTGGGCAGAGCCAGGCTGAATACAGAGTGGCAGAGCGGGCAGAGTGGAGGTGGCCAGACCAGGCGTCAGGTGTGTAGGGTGACCTGATTATGGGCAGCTGGGTGTGACCAGAACTGGTCCAGTGTGGGCCAGGTGGAGTGATTAGGTGGGGTCCCCGGTAAGCAGAAGTTGGAGATCAGTGTGGGCGGTAATGCCTGTGGTCCTCGCCCGCAGGGCCGCTCGCAGACAATGGCTCCCCATCCTTATCGCTGCTCACAGGCCTCCCCAGAGCACAGCGGGCGGTGGCTCTCCCTCCGTCCGGGCTGCCGCCCCGCCGCCCGCCATTTCCTCCAGGCGACCTCACGGCCTGGGGCGCGGGCGGGGACGGCCGGAAATGCTTGGTGGGACGGCGCGTCGGCGACACGCGCGGCCCGGCGGGGAAACAAAGGCGGGATGTGTGCGGCCAAGAGTCCGGAAAGCGGGCGCCGGCGGCGCAACCCCCGCTCCCCGCCCATTGTTCGCTGCGCGCGGCCACACGCGCCCAGGGCGAGCGAGCGCATCCTGCCCGGACCTTCCCTGAGATGCCCGCCTGTGCTGGCTGTGCTGGGCAGGTGACATTCTGAGCGACCTTGTGATTTCAGAGCTGTCTTTGTCCGGGAGCTCCACATGGATGACTTCCTCCGAACACAACTCTGAGAATGGAGTGGTGTTTTTACTCCCGTTTTTCCACAAGAGAAGAAAAAAAGTGGAAAACAACAACAACAACAACAACAACAAAAAAACCCCAAAACCCCACGAACTTCAGTAGAACAGGTTAGGTCTACTCCTGCTACTTCCAGGGTCCCAAATGAAACCATCTTCCACATGACTCCCCATCTGAATTGCCATGGATTTGACTGCAGTTTTAAGTCAAGCGTTGCAATAAAAGGAGTTTCTTTAGCCTGGTCTTTCAAGGCTGGTTATCTAGAAAGTCCAGTAGGAACCTAGAATTTCCGAGCTGGGATTTACTAATGACTTCCTGACGTTTGCAAGATTGTCCTTTCCCCTATTGTTTTGTTTTCCGGCTGGCCCATTGAAGGAGAATATGTCACTAATATGAAAACTAAGTGTTGTCTGTGGCAAGTGTTCAAGTCTAAGACCTAAGCAGATTGAGGACCAGGACTTTCGGAGCCAACAGATTAGTCAACCTGCAGTTTCCATCTTTTGAGTCATCCGAGTGGGCCTCCCCTAGTTAATCCACGAATGCACATCTTTATGTGTTTTGTGACAACCTATGTCCAGGGGGCTGGATTCTGGATAGTTGTTGATCCAGTCTTCCCTTGTTGTTAAGGCAGCCTGTGTCTCTTAGCACCTGAGATGACCCTAGCTCACTTGGCCTGAGGTCAGTAAGGACCAAATTGCTCTCTTGTGGTACTGGATTTGTAAAGAAACCAGGCTGTTTCATGCCAGAATTAGAGCCTTCTGGCTAACCAGAAGAGGTTCTAAGGACTGGTGATCAAAATTGTATACAGTGAGCCTTGTGGAACATGGATCAACATAGGGCATGGACAAGGAGGAGACACCAACCCTTTTCCTACGGGAGGTCAGAATGTTACAGAGAGGTTCAAGTGCTTCTAAACGTCCTCTAGGAGGGGCTGTGAAGTCATTTATTGGAAAAATACTTACCGTGTCTTACCGTAGAAGATTCTGAGGGGAACAGAACAAAACAAAAACAAAACCAGAAAATTGTCTGAGATCTCAATCTCATGGTTTATAATCTAGTAGCGAATGTCAGAAAAGAGTAATTGATGTCCATATGCAGAGTGCAAGCACTGGTCTGTAGGAGAGGGTGTGTATGATGGTGCTAAAGGGACATTGCAGAAGGAAGGTGTTAACTAGCCACCACGTGAGTAGATTTCCCAAGAGCATCCTAGGCATGGGACAGAGTATTCCAGAGTGGGCTGTGTGGAGGTTGGAACACCGTCTTGTAGGAGAGAACCGAAGGACCCTAGTGTGGCTACAGCTTCTGCATGTTCGGTGGGAGGAGTCCTTGGCTGATTGAGAACCTAGTTTATCAGTTCAGATCAAAGAGGGCATCCAGATTAGACTAGAGTAACAGGGATTACTAGAGATGGCAAAGGATAGAAGAGGCAGATGGAAGAGGTGATCGCGAAGGAGGTTGGTACACAGAATGTGTACGAAGGAAAAGGATGTAACAAAAGTAGGCCCAACCAATTACTGGCTGAGTCGTTCCCTTGGAGCAGCAATATAGAAGAAAAGGTCAGGTGGGGTGGTTACATCTTGGCCACATAAGATGTGAGGTGACTTGAAGCGATTGAGATGTCATCGGAACACTGAGATGGGGAGTGGGAAAGGAACAAACTTTGTCAGAAGACAGATGTCTCCTTCAATGTGACAAAACAAGAGTGAGGATCTAGGTAGATTCATGCACTCGGTAAGAGGGAGGCCCAGAAATGGGTGGCTTGAATACAGAAGGCTAATGCAGAAGGCTCAGAATAATTGATAGGGGATAATAAATATTAAATATTAGATATTAAATATTAGGAACTCATTTATTATAATTTATGGTTTTTAATTTTTTGAAATGGAAAATCCAGATGGTACAGAGAAGGGTAGCTGGTCAAGGAAATATGAGCAACTTAAGATAACAAGGAAGATGTAAACAAGAAGAGAGAGAGCATCATAAAATTAAGGGGGTCCAATGGAGGCCAAGACTAGATGACAAATGATGGTTAGGGGGCATATGACTAATGCTTGCTTGGACAAGGACATGGCCAGGATCAAGACTGAGTCACATAGTTGTAGGAGTTATTGGAGAGGAATTGGTTAGGAAGTGAAGCCCCTGAGGTTTTGAATCTTTGTCTTCACACAGATTTAAGGAGCCAAAGGTAACAGTAGGGCTTAGGTTAAAAAAGAAGAGGCTTCTAGCTGGGGCCTCTCATTTTTGATGATGGATGGGCAAGGGAGACAGAGATGGGGAGGAAGAAGAGGTGTCAGCACATCTGTCAGCAGCAGGGGCAAACAGGCATTGAGGAAGCACCATGAGCAGGCAGAAGAGTCTGGGTGGGATGAAAGAGAAACTAGAAACCTCTTCACCGGTCTGCCCATTTCATGCGTCCCCCAGTAACCCTGGCTAATATGAGCAATTAGACCCGAGAGCACTTTCATCTCTAAAGTATTTCTGGAAAAACATCTTTCCCACGTTGTATTTTTGAAAATTGACAGAAGTCACTGAATAGGTTAACTCTCAAGAGAACTGTGTGGAATCTGTGAACTCCAGAGCCAGAGGAAAAAGCACTTTGTACATAATCTGGCCGTTGGCTATTATGGCTATTCTTAGTAAGATTTGTAAGCAGACCGCTTTTTGCTCAGAATGCACCATCTTTTTGATGCACATGTACAACTCTTCATTTCTATTTAAGATGGGCTGGAATGCTATTGTTTTATCTGACTATCACCCACTTGTCTATGCATATACACTGCAGTCAGTCTCGTGACTCAAGTTGTCTTATCTTTCATATGAATTTTTAGGCCACATTCAAGAGAAAACATATGTTCTTGCTGTAGCAAAAAGACTTCAACAATCTAAGGAAAAAAAAAAAAAGAAGAGGAAGAAGAAGAAGAAAATGGGCACCAATGGAGCAGTGATATGCTAGAAATCAGGAAGGCAGCCAAAATCTGCTACCCATCATTTAGTCTTTTGCCAACCAAGGTCCCCCTAATCTCTGTGTCTGAGAGAAGAGTGAGCTGCATGATGTGACATGATAGCATATCTCCAAAATATTATCTGCTCCTGTCTAAGTCATTAATTCATTCCTCATCTCTCCTACATGCTGTGCGGTGTGGCTGAGAAATATTGACCCATGGCACTCATCAGGAACCGAGCAGGCTTCTGTGTGAGTTGGTCTTGTTTATCTTTGTGTTCTCTCTTTCTCTCTCTCTCCCCCCTACCTCTCCCTACTTCTCCATCTTCCCCTCTCTCTCCCATTTCCTCCCCCACTCTATCCCCCATTTCTCTGTCTGTCTGTCTGTCTGTCTGTCTCTGTGTGTCTCTGATTCTCTGTCTCTGTGTGTGTGTGTGTCTACTTTTCCCTCTCCCCCTCTCTCATTTCCTCCTCCCTCCCTCCCTCTCTCATCTCTGTCTCTGTGTCTCTGTCTCTGTCTCTGTCTCTGTCTCTGTCTCTGTCTCTCTCTCTCTCTCTCTCTCTCTCTCTCTCTGTGTGTGTGTGTGTGTATGGGTGTGGTATATACTTATTCCTTAAGCCTTGCATCCCTTTTTGCAGGGATTAAGGACTTCTAGAGAAAATGTGGAAAATCAGGTTTCATCATTTTCTCCTTTCCCACTGTATACCAGAACCTGATATTTAAAAAACAAAACAATCAACAAAACAGAGCAACAACAACAACAGCAACAGCAGCAGCAGCAGAAACAACAACAACAACAACAGGCCATTTTCCATTATCAGGAGAGCATAGAGTTAATGCGTACTCACCAACATTAATTGAAGACTGTTACACTCTGTAACATTAATTGAAGACTGTTACACTCTGTGCAAATTTCACAGGGATTTCCAGTAGGGAACCCAAAAGTCATCAGCACTGATTCTGAGCTTGAAAACATCCTAAGTGGAGGAGGAGGTCACAGTTTTGCATGGCAGTCCCAGTCCCAGCAGAGGCTCAGTTCACATCTGTGCATAAGGAGCAAGAAAGAAGGTGACCACTAGTCACCTTTAGGACGAACACTTTTCACAAGATTGTTGGCATGTGTCATGAATTCTGTCAGTAACAGGACGCTCACTAATGGTGAGACAAGCTTGGTTCCTTTATACAGCCTGGAAGGCCTCTGCAAACTGTTCTTGAAGCCAGCTATCTCACACATAAAGTTAGACCTTGCGTTAAAAGCCTGAGCAACCATCCGTTTGCAGCATAGTGCATTCATTTCTTACTGTCTAAGTTGTCCTTCTTTGGTTGATTTGTGTTAAGTTATAGGAGTAGGTATTTGGCACAGTTTCTCCTGTATGATTGACAAATAGCAAATAAAGACATGAAGCAGAGAGTCTTGGTTCATCCAACTACCAGGTCTACCTCTTCAAAATCGTCTTCCTTGAGTGCAAATTGCCTGGGTTTGGAGAAAAAAATGTGCAATGATTCAAAACTGACACATCTTATTTTGCTATCCACCATCTTAATCAGCATAGTCAGGTTTTTAAAAAATGTCAGGTTTCAGGTTTTCCAAATGCCCATGATTAATTTATTTACCAAGCAGTGTTCTGTCTTTGCCTTCATTTTATACTCATGGGAATCATGATCCAACACAATGTCATTTGTTATTAAAAGTTTTGCTCTGTGTGTGTGTGTGTGTGTGTGTGTGTGTGTGTGCATATACAGAGGTGCATCTGTTCATGTGTTTGGCAGCCACAGGTTAACCTCAGTTGTCAATTCTCAGAAGAGGCTGCCCACCTTGCATTTGAGGTACAGTCTCTCACTGGGACCTGGGGCCTGGGCATTAGGTTTGACTAGTGGCTATGATGCCCAAGGGCTCTTCCTGTTTCTGTCTTTTTCAGTACTGGGTTCCCAAGCAAGTACTACCAGGCTTGTGTTCTATATAGGTGCTGAAGGCAAAACCAGGTTCTCTCACACCTGTACGTGCTTGAGCTGCAAGGACTTGGCCAACTGAGCTGTCTCCACAACTGTGCATCCTTTAAACTATTACTTCTGCAGCTGTACCAAATGCCACTGTTTTTGATGGACAGGTTCATGCTTCGCACAGCCATCCATCGTCATAGGTTATATTACACAGATATAATTAAATAAAGCACAATCAACACGCGAACAGAAAATCACCACCACACACGACCAGAAATTCTCTATTCCCACTTTAGAGTGTGCAGACCAGCCCCTAACCCCCACAGAGTTGCTGGAAAACACTGGCATATTGTTTTTCTAAAATTTGCTCTTTCCCGAATGTTATATGAGTAAAATCACACAGTATGACGTGTATGTCCAGTTCCTTGCAACGATGGATAAAGCTGCAATAAATGTTATATATAGCACTAGTGAAAGCATACATTTTTATCTCTCTACTGTAAATACCATAGGTGAGGGAGTGGTTGCTGGATTCTATGGCAAGCACAGGTTTCAGGGAAGAACAGACTGCCAAATCATTTTCTGGTATGACAGCATCGTTTTGCATTTCTTCCAGGCCATATGGACATTTGTTTATACATCTTCCTCTCCATTGTCTTTCTGACATCTATGAAGTGGGGAGTGGTGGCTTGTTTTGGATGTCCCCCATTTCTATCCTGTCTTCACTCAATTTGTTTGATTACATGACTGGAAATTACTATATTTTCTTGATATTTTCAAAGAAATTGCTTTAGGATTTGTTGGTCTCCATATTTTTAATTTCATTAATCTCTCTGTCTCTCTGTCTCTGTCTCTGTCTCTGTCTCTGTCTCTCTCTCTCTCTGTCTCTCTCTGTCTCTCTCTCTCTCTCTCTGTCTCTCTCTCATTTAACTTTCTTCTGCTTGCTTTCAATTTAGTTTAATTTTCTTTTACTAATTTCCAAAAGTAAACGTTTTTTAACTTTTAATGTTTAGATCTTGTCTTCTTACTCTATATATTTTATGCTGTGTGTTTCTTTCTAACTATGTATCCCTTTAACGAGGTCTATTTCTACTTATTTAAAAATGTTTAGAAGTTCCCCTTGACCTTATTTAACTGACAGGTTATTTACTAGTGTAATTAATAGGTAAACATATTTTATGGCCATCTCTCTGTTTCTGATTTCTTGGTCTGAGAATGACGTCTTTACTTTCCATTCTTTCCATGTTGTCATAGACCGTGGTCTACTTTAGTAAATATTCCATGTTCATTTCAGAAGACTACATTGTTGTATTAAAAATTAAAATCTTGGCCTGGGGCTTCACCCCACCTTGGTTATTGAGTTCCCAGATGAAAGATATACTCATAGCCTTTATATTTACAATGAGCCTTAAGCAGCACAGTAATTGGGCAGCTACTTACCCTCAATGCTGTTAGAATCTACCTACTTTCCTACCAATAACCCCTAGTTATTACTTACTATTTGCTATATTTTGTCTGTGTCGCTCTTAACTCCAATTGGGCAGACTGCCACCCCACCCAACCCCCAGCCATGCTTTCTTGACCCTTAATCCATAGCTGAATCTCCTTTCTCCTCTCCTTAATCTTCCTCTCCTCCAAGCCCATGTAACCTCAACTCCACTTATGTCACTTCTGTTCAGCTATTGGCTGTCAGCATCTTTATTTGCCAAATATAGAGCAAGTCACAGGGGCTAGCAAAGATGAGGTCTTGCAGGCCTGCACTTAGCATTACAATAGACAGTAAAATACAAAACCTCAACACTATGCATGACTGTATGATCTTGACATTAAATGGAATACTCTATAATTTTTGAGTATATCAATGACTTATATTATTCAATATCCTTCTTAATTTTCTGCTTGATTAATCACTGATTACTGAGAGATAAAATTGATTTATCTGTTTACTTTTAAGTTATGCTACTTTTTTGTATTTTGATGAAATATTATTAGGTGCATGTATATTTAAGGTTACTATAACCTCTAAGAAAAAAAATGACTATTTTATTATTAAATAATATCTTTAACGATTGTTTAGCTTTCTATGAAATCATCTTTGTCTGAAGCTAATACAATGTGGGTGTTTCTGTTTCCTTCTGGTTAGTGCAAACATGAGGTTCTTGTTTATGTCTCTTTACTGTTGACCTGGGGCTTCATATTTAGAGTTTCATGATGACATTTGCTATTTCATTTATCTACCTATAAGTATTTAAATGCCTTGTTGCTATTATTACTTTATGAAGTTATCCTTTATTTCAAATAAGAAATAAAAATACAAATAAATTTACGTTGCCTTCATTGCTTTTCCTAGACTACCTTTCTTATTTTTTTGTGTAGACATGTTCTGATCAATATCACTATTTTACTTGCAGAGCTTTATGTTTTTTGTTTTCTGTAGGGCACACCTATGTCCTAACCCCAAAGTTAAAGTGGTTTAACAATAATTTGGTGTCTCATTTTACTTGCTTTTAATTAATTTCTTACACTCAACATCTTACTCTAGGAGCCCAACCTGACAATGAACTCACTGCTTTCGTAGCCTAGCCTAGAACTCACCCTTCCATTCTTCTTTCTCAGCCTTCGGGGCACAGGGTTGACTGGTGTGAACCCCACACCAACTCCCTCCTTCCTCCAACAAGACCACAGTTCCTAATCCTTCTAATCTTTTTAAATAATGCTGCCTCCTGATGACTAAGACTTCAAATACAGGAGCCTGGGGGGATAGGGAACATTCTTATTCAAACCAGTACAAGCTTCAATAGAAGTAAAAACACAAAAACATTAGTTCATTAATATTAATTTATCTGCTTAGTTTTTTTTTTTTTCAATTTACCAAGCTGTGACTGTGTATTGACTGACCAGATACAAAAATAACATGGGTGACACCTTAATTCATCCATCTAATAAGCCTGTTTATCTGGTCTTCCCTGTTGCCAGCATCTCCACCTTCTACAAAGTGAGTTGTCTTTGTCTTCATTCCAACAAGTGGGGAAGATAATTTGAAGGGGCACAGAAAGTTATTTGCTTTCTTGAAGCGTTTTCCAACTGTATAGATCTCATGACCTAGATCCTCCATGCAGATGATACCAAATTTACCAATAGATCGAACAATCAAGGAATTATTGGTCAAGGCAATCTGTTTCTTATTGATTTTGCCATAGCCTCACTTGTAGATGAGCTCATTGACTGACTTCAGGTTGGTGTAGCCCCACACCATGTCCTCAGCATGTTAATTGAAACCTTGTTGAGCTTAACAAAGATGCCATTGAAGAGCTGTCGAAGACCAAGAAGCTCAAAGACCAAGAAGCTGCACTACCTTGCAGATCTTTGGGCTTACTCCATTGACACCTTGGATTCTGACGACAAACACCAATTTTGGTTCTGCGGGCACATAGGAGTTCCCAGCTTTCCTTGCCATCCTGGCCATCTGAATCTTAGTCCAGGACATCTGCTTGTAGTCCTAATGGCAGTCCTTGCCTTTCTCAATGTCTCCAGGGCAAACTTCCTCCTCGGGTGCTTCACCTTCAACTCTATGAAATTCCTCCATTTTTTCTTAAGGGTCTCTGGCACAGCAGCAACATTCTTTGTCTTCCCTGGAACAGCCTTCATGGTTCCAGCCAGAAAAGGAGACTCTTTGCTTAGTTTTAAGAATTTGCATTTTTTTTTCACATTCTCAATGTGTCTTGGAGCTTCTATTTAGTATCTATTATTAGTTTCTTGTTTTAGAATAGTTCTTAGGTATTCATTTTTAATATTTTCCTGCTCTCTCCCATGTTATTTGGGGCTTGGAGTTGTGTGCTGTATGTGTGTGTGAGGTGTGGTGTGTGTGTATGTGTGTGTGTGTTGTATGTGTGTGTAAGTGCATGCACATACATGCGTACAATACCTTTCGCTGCCACTCCTTAGTTTTTAGGCAGTCTGAGCTGCTCCTTTCATGCAGCCTTCTCCACACTCAGGTTTATACTTATGTCTGTGAAGCTGCTGAATAACCTCCCTTTGAGCTACTAATCCTTCAATGACTGTCAATTACACCAATGAGTTGACGTATGGCACTGTGGATTCTGTATATCTTAGTGTCTCCAATTCCTTAAATTTAATTACATTTTAACAGCAAAAATTTCTGGACATGATGGTACACACATTTCATCTCAGCACTGTGAAGACAGAGGTATGAATGAGGATCTCTATGGATTTAACGCTAGAGTGGCCTACATGAAGAACTCCTGACCAGCCAGAAGCATAAAGTGAATCCCTTTCTCAGAAAATGATGGAGGTTGCATAACTTAGGACACATGTTCTTCTCCCTATCCCTTCTTCTGCTATGTTAGGCAGCTGTGTTCCAGGTCTCAAATGTTACAATATTCAGGAAGTTATCTTATAAGAAAAGGGCTTCCACAGACATGGCACATGTACTTTTGTCCTTAGTTTTCTTAGATCTACAACCAAATGGTATAATCCTCATTACTAATGAGAGCAGAGCTTAGAGTCCCAGATGAGATGCAGGGCAGGTCCATGTATTTTAGACTGTATTATATAACATTTATGTAGGATGTAGGATTCTTTGGTTATTTCCATGAAGTAACATAATGATAGTTATTTGCTCCTGGTATTGTCCCTTGTTCTGTTCATTGGACAGAACTTTTATTTACCTAGAGTATACCTAGAGTAACTTATTAGTGCTTTATAATGACTTTGTGTTCATCAAGACAGCAATTAAAAAAAAAAAAACTCCAGCTAAGATATAAATCTTCATCTTTATTGAGACTACTCAGAACATTTATATCACATGTAATTTTATGTAGTACTTTATAATTGGGTTTTGCTACTCATTGACTGCTTTCTGATCTGCTTGTTTCCCCTGAGAATGTAGCCTTCCATTGTTGTGCATCTGTGTGTTCATATGAGTGTATACATAGTTGTGAAAGGTGCAAACATCTTATGCATATGGAGGACAAAGCCCAGGATTGCATGTCTTCAATGGCCACACTCCCTCCATTTTATCTCACTGACCTTGGAGCTCATCTGACTAGGGCACCTGGTAAGCGAGCTCCAGAAATCAACCTGTCTTCCCCTTCCTAGCACTAGGATTGTAAATGCACACCATTATACCTGGCTTTTATGTGGCTGCTAGGAATCCAGACTCTGGTCCACTTTAGAGCCTCAGCCATTTCCCAATTTCCCTTTGCCATTTTGATTAATTTGAGTTCCAGTTTTCTTATTAACATCTTCCTTGTGTTGCCTTTTGGCTTTAGTTGGTGCCTTAGTTTTTCAACATCTACTTGTTATTTATTTAATTTACCCAAACTTTTGTTCCAATGATAATATTTTATTTCATAGTTAATATCTTGTGCTTTTTTTCTTCCTTGTCCACTTGACACAGCTATACTCATCTGAAAGAGGGAACCTCGACTGAGAAGATGCCTTCATTAGATCTCCCTAGAGATAAGTCTGTTGGGCATTTTCTTGATTGACAGTTTACATGGGAAGACCCAACCCACTCTGGGTGGTACCATTACTGGGAAGGTAGTCCTTGATTTTATAACAAAACAACAACAACAACAACAATAGCAACAGCCACAGCCATAGCAACAACAACAGCAACAGCCACAGCAGCAACAACAATAAAAGCAAGCAGAGAGAGTTATGGAAAGCAAGCCAGTTAAGAAGCATCCCTCTATGTTTTTTGTTTGTTTGTTTTTGATTTTTTTTTTTTTGCCTCAGTTCCTGCACCCAAGTTCCTACCTGCTGGAGTTCCTGACTTAGCTTCCCATTGAGACAGACTGCAAGCTATGAAATAAAATAAAATATTTTCCCCAAGTTGCTTTTATCATGATGTTCTTATCAAAGCAATAGAGAGCAAATTAAGACAAATACTTGAACATGTAGGTTTCTCATTTCTTGTATTTCTCCTTCTGTTTGCTTATTGTGTCTCATAAATGGTTTATATGTATCTCTGTCATATTATATTTTTAAATTTAAATGTATGGATTATGATATGTTTAGAGGCAAACCTACCACTATAAAATCTAGCATCATGATCAATGACATAATATCTATTATCTCAATGCTTCTCTCCATTGGTTATAACATCTAACTAGGATGTAGATTGCTAGTTAATTTTTATAATACAATAAGATATTCTGAATTTTGAGGCCCAGTGTGGTAGAATGGACCTCCAGAATTTATTGTGTACAGCTAGATCTTTGACAAGCTCATGGCCCCTTTCTAACCTCTGGCAAACTCCATTCCATTCTGCTTCTTTGACTATATTAGACCCTACATATGAGTAAGCTCTTAATGCATCCATCTCTCTGTATGAAATCCTTAGGTTAACTGGTGTTCCACAGGGCAGAATTTCCTTCTTTGAATTCATGGACACTATTCTACTTGGTGCATTTTATTTCCTTTCTTTGTCCATCCATGAGCATTTAACATTTTGTTCCCACATTTTGAGAATTGTGAAGTAGTCTGCCTGAGACATGGGGTACACGTACCTCTTAAGATGCAAAGTTCTACTTCTTTGGCTCTGAATGTGATTTCTGGGTATGCAGTGCTATGATTTTTTCCCTTGTAGGTACCTTTTTGCTTTACTTGGTGCTCCAGCAAGCTGGGAATGTGGAAGATGACTTGTGTCATCCCCATTCATTTCAAGGCCAGAGACACTGAGGAGCACTGCTCTACCATGGAGAGCTCCACACAGATGCTCTTTTCTCAAATCAACTGTGTTCCCTTGGCAAAAGAGATTACTGCACACCTCCTATAAAGTTGTTTATCTATTTCATGATTGCAGCATCTCCCTAATGATTCAGTTTTGAATTCCATCCCACTGGAAATTGGCCTCAGGGCATGTATTTGATGGTTTGACTCAGCAGTTCATCGGCAGTCATAACTCCTTTGCCTGACCTTCACTCATCCAGTATATATGAGGAAGTCAGGTAATGATGAAGAGTTCCCCCAAAGTCAGATGATCCCAATCTTTCTACTCTATTATATTCTTAAAATGTTTCTGAGGAGACATATTTAACTCCCAAAGACATGGTCACCTGATTTATTATATTTGGGGTAGAGAAAGGCAATGTTTGTTCAAGCAATAGTGGGTTTAATTAAGACTTGAGTTGAAATTTTTTTCTTTTCCGTATTTTCATTTTCTACCTTGTGAAGCCCTCTCCGGATCACTCGATAAGACACCATTCTGTATTCATCCTGGACACTTTGTACGTTCTCTTTTTGTGTAGTGTCTTCATCTTTCATCTCTTAAGCTGTCCTCCTGTTCCTGCAAATTTCAGTTAGAAAGATTCTGATGTAGCTTAGAAAATTATGTGTTTGATGTCATTCTTCCTGTGTCTTCTGAGATGTGCTTTTTCCACACCGGGAGGGGTAAGCCAAGAGTTTGGAATACTAATCTCCATAGCATTCCCAACGTGTCTCAATATAGAATTTCCATGAGTGTTTGTGTTGATATTGTGGACTATAGCAGTAAAGCCTTTTGAAAGTACATTTTTAATAAGCATTTTGAATCCCAGTTGGCCTCTTCAATTCTACAATTTATATAACTGCACAAATTCTATAACAAAAATCATACAATTTCTTAGAATTCATAGGAAGTGAAAAGAACTTCAAAGTTCTCTCTAAAGATTCTGGTGTACCAAGAATAACCCCAGAGTTTGCTGAGACAGTGAGCAGGGTGCTCACTGGGGCCAAGGTAAAAACTGCAGTATCGACAAAGCAGTCTAGGCACTTGTACTGCCACTTAAGTGAGCTTCTGTATGATTCTCCCTGGAGGAAAGAGATGTTTCCATGCAACAAGCTTAGCAGTGTTATCACAACTGGAGCTTCACACCTCTTGAGTGCAGATTGGTCATGCAAATCATTGCTGCAGAATATTACAAGGCAAATATGCAATTGAGGATGGAAATAGAATGAAAGATAATCACGTTAGTAAGCTGTGCTGCATCGGTGTGATGGTAGTTGGGATCTTTATAATAAAAATTAAAATTTGAAATATGTATTGTGCTGCTTTTCTTAGTTCAGATTAAAATGGTGAAGTTTGTATACTTTGAGCTAGATGGGCATGCAGTGTTATGCTATCGTTTATAATAACTGATATTGTTTAGTTGTAAATTCAGTTATGTAGAACTAAATGTAGTATCTGGTTATTTATACTCACTTCTACTTACCTTACTTGGTTTTGATTGAAAGTAACAGTAATGAAGAATATTTATTTGAGCTTTTGATAAATCACTTGACTTTGATTCTACTGTATAAAGGACGCTAGGTAAGATGAGGCTCTTCGGATGATAACCTGTCACATGAGATGCAAGGACAACTACATACAGTATATTGGAAAAATTTAGGTGTTTTCTGTCCAACATCACAGCAAGGCTCATTTGCAAGCTTGTTAGGTTTATTAGTTTTCATTCCCTGTTTCCCCATTACAGTTGGTTTATCATCCTTAGCATGCTGTTTATCTTACACAACTAATAGTTACCAGGTCCTTTCACTATGTTGATGGCTATTTTTCCCAGGCATTGCATGTATGTCATTTTTTTGTCTGTGTATTTACTTCCATTAAATCAGAATTATACAATTAAGTAGAATGAAGTAAGTTTCACAGAAAATATGTTTGTTATGAAGCCAGTAAAAATAATTTGACTTGGTATGTTTCTTTGTGTTATTGATCTCAAACTTATGATCCTTTCCTACCATGTAAGATCCTCATGAGGGTCACCAATCATGAAAGGACACAGAAATAATAACCAATCATTAGAAGTGGTTACCAGCCCAACAATGGACATGACTGTCTGTAAGCATTTCATATACTACTATATTATTTGAAGTCTTAAATAATTACGCTTGTTATTTTTTCAAATAATTATTCCCTTTTATGTTAAAAACTTCCATTGTCTAATATCTACTTATTAGTGAGTACATAACATACATGTCCTGTTGGGCCTGAGTTACCTGACTCAGGATGATATTTTCTAGTTCCATCCATTTGCTTGCAAAACTCATGGTGTCCTCACTCTTAATAGCTGAGTAGTTAGTATTCCATTGTGCAAATGAAATGTAATTTTCTGTATCCATTCTTCCATTGTAGGACATTTGGGTTGTTTCCAGCTTCTGGCTTTCACAAATAAGGTCACTATGAACATAGTGGAACACGCCCCTTTGTATGGTGGAGCATCTTTTGGGTATATGCCCAAGAGTGGTATAGCTGGGTCTTTAGGTAGATCTATTTCCAATTTTCTGAGGAACCTCCAGAAGATCAGCAGTCTCAACCAACCTGGACCCCTGAGATCTCTCAGACACTAAGCCACCAACAGGCAGCATACACCAGCTGATACGAGGCCCCCGACACATAGACAGCAGAGGGCTGCCTGGTCTGGCTTCAGTGAGAGAAGATGCACCTCACCCTGGAGAGACTTGAGGCCCCAGGGAGTTTGGAGGTCTGGTGAGGTGGGGGAGAGGGAGTGAGTCCATCCTCTTGGAGACAGGGGTGAGGTGGGGAAGGGATGAGGTATGGGATGGGGAGGGGTCGGGGGCAGACCAGGAGGGGGATGAACACTGAACTGTAAAAAAGGATTAAAGAATCACAAAAAGATCCTTTCCATTGTATAAATATATCGCATTATGCACCCACAAATTCATTGATAGGAACATGGTTTGTTTTCAACTTTTGACTATTGTAAAAAGGGACACCCTGAGCATTCATAAGGAAGTGTTTATGCAAGTATCTTTAGCTATTATTTTTGGAGTTATTATCTACTACTGGAATTATGGTTCTGATGATAATCTCTTTACATTTTTATGAACACCCAAATGGATTTGCTCATAGAGTCACACTTGGCTCTTCCCTTTACTGTCATTATGGTATCCTTCTCCTACACAACTAGGAGGCAATGGCAGTGTTGTGCAAAGACGTGGGAATCAGCTCTGTCTCTTCCGGGAATTTGGGTAAATCATTAGTTGTCAGAACTGCAGCTTTGTTTTGTTTTGTTTTGTATTTTGTTTTTCCTGAAAATTAAGATAATCAGTGTTTCACAGAATGTGGCAAAGACTAAATGCCACAAAGTATATAAAAGTGTCTGGGCATTTAAATATTTGAATATTCTTCTAAATATGCCTGGGCAGAGGCAGCCAGCTCCGTGAGACAAAGGTGAAAGTTGTCACATTCTTAAATGTCTTTCTCATATACTTCACTTGCACGGCACACATTTACTAACACATAACCACACAATCAGAACTATATCCGGGTTTGAGAAAGACAGACAGACAGACGTAAAGAAGATAACACCAGCTTTATAGTAAGTCAACTTCATTTCATCAGGACACAAGCAGTAGAAGTTTGTTTTATGACTACAGAGTCTGAACCGTAAGTATATTCTTTTGAGGCATTTCACCTGATATTTCTAAAATCATCAGAAATCCTTGGCTCAGAATTTTTGAGGAATATCAGACTCCATTGGATGGGAAATCTAGAGTCATTATTATGTCTGGGAAGCCCTCCAGAACTCCTTCCCAGTACTCATTGATGGACACATCTTCCTTGTAACCTGTGGTTCATTCTATTAGATCGAGCCTTCTCGCCAAATCATTCTTTAAATTTCTCCTTTCTGGAAAATTTCACAGCCATCAATATAACTGATTTCACAAGTTATACTGATAGTTAATGAATACTATAACAGAGAACTTGCCTATTAAATGTATCCAACATAATATAGGTCCTATACTCATCTACCGTTTTTGACTCATGTTATTAAAACAATTGTGTTTACAAATACTTAATATCCTCTGTGATAAACATCTTAATTTGTATTTTCATCTTGTAGACATTTTGTTTTTTCACTAGAATTTAAATTCCTAGAGGCATAGCCTCAGTTCTCTTGCTCATTGATCTTTAACCAGTACCTAAAATACTAAATGAAATATTATAGGTCTCTCAGTAAATATTTCTATAAAAATAATCTTTAATGCAATTATTAATATTGTAAATAATTAAGTTATTTTTTCATAGCCATCATGCTCATTATGCAAAAGTAAATTGCTCACTGAAGCAAAATTAGAACTTTTGTCAAGCTGCCCCCTTTTGTCCCCATGAAATATGAGAAATGTGAAGGTAGAACACATGTTAATGTAGGTTATAAACTCCCACAAGCCTGAGCGTATGTCTTTTACATTTGGTATAGGAAATAGCCTATTATGAGTGCTGCATTAATATGCATCAGGTCTGATTTAAAATGCATGGTGTTTTGCACTGGTATTCAGCCAACATCTATATTCAATTAAATAATCATTACAGTTGCCTGCATTTGTGCATTACACTAATGGCCAGGGCTTTCCTACTTGTCAGGACTGGATTTTATTCTGGGAGATTATGGGTGACATCCCAAGCATGGGTGAAATTGGAGAAATTTGAAATTCTGTCCTCAGAAGGCAGTATATTGAAAGGGGGAGAGTCAACTCATTTGAGTACCTAATTTAAAAATCTTGTGCACATCAAAAGAAAACAAAGGAATCCGGTGCTGCTGTTGAGCTATGAGGCTGAGTTGGAAAACAGGTTTGCACTCAGGCTAACTGCAAAATGTGTCACTTTCCCCCAGAGTTGAATCTGCAGGGAACATTTTATTCTGCAGCTAATTCACCTGCTCTGCCAGGTGTCCTCAACCACCATATGTATAAATATTTGTCTCAATTGTTCCTGTTTTAGCTCTCTGTTTTGGTGTGTATTAGAAGAACCAGAGCCGGTTTGCCAGAGAACAGCCTAGTCTCTGGCTGTCTCTCAGCTGCTGATGAAGTAGGTCCCTCTGTATGATCCCTCTTGTACTTGGCTGGTGTAAGACAGATTCCCCTGAGCTAAACGCAGCCCCAATGCATTAAACAGTAAAAGGAAATCTAACTTATTATCTTTCCAGGAGTCTCAAGTTGCATATGTGTGTGAGCATCTTTCCCACATACTTATTCCTATGGGAGTCACTTCAGGCTCACATTTTTAAAAAATGTGATAAGGTTATTGACCTCATAGTCAGAGTTGGGTTTGAATTTCACCCTTTTCCCTCCATACCACTGCCACCTTGAGCCAATTGCCTGATCTTTGAAGACCTCTGCTACTCTGTGAGATGTATAAAACTGAAGGGCATAGGTATTCTGAAGTTCTTAATCTGCCTCCCTTCTCCAAAAGGCTCTCCCAGGGCACACTGTACAAAAGAACATCTTTACTCTTAGTATAGGGATCATCAAAAGTGATTATGAGGTCCGTAATGGAGGTTCAGTTCACAAATCTATCCTCACCATGGCAAAGTTAGCACAACTAATCCTAGGACTCTACAGCAATGTTAGTCAGGTACTTCAGTGGATCAATGATATCTGGTCAGTGAATCCAATGTAGACACACAGGTTTTTGAAAATAGATGAGAATTACCCATTTCAGTTGTCCATGTCCTGTCAAAGAACCCAACAAAAATCTCCCTAAGTGAAAGCAAAGAAATTTAAAAAAAAATAAAATAAAAATTAAAAAATGGGTAGGCTCAATAAAAAAACAGTACTTAGAACGTTAAAACTCATAGATCTATATTGGAATCTAAATGCTATATTTACTGAGCTGTTTATATTTCAAAAAGTAAAAGCTCTTCTGTACCCCTTTACTTAAAATTTTGTCATTTTATGTTTTGTGTGTGTGTGTGTGTGTGTGTGTGTGTGTGTGTGTATGTGTATTTTATCTAGTAGCAAGTGTGTGTAACAGAAATGGGTACAAAACTAGCAACTAAAACATTAGTTCATGTTTTTCTTGTATTACTAATTAGTCAAATGAAATTGGGAGAGTTGGTAAATCATATCTGTTGAAAGTAATCTTGCTTCATTTCATTTGTAATCATTATAATCTGACCGCAACAGGGGTATGTTTGAGCTGTTTCATCTTCTAGGGCCCTGGAGAGGCTTGACATACATGCTGATTTTAATTGTAGAAGATTGGCAAGAATTGTGAGGAGCATGTGTATGATTGAGCATAGACCAGCCTGGTCCAACTTGTGTGAGCATAGCAGACATGTCCAGGACTATTTACATCTTACGCCTACATCTGAGTCATTATGAAAGTTTTAAAAATACAAAGTATTGACTTTGAGGCATATCCACAAGTAAATGAATCGATCTAAAAGAACACAGGACATTTTCATTTAAGTCATGATTTTGTTTTACATACTTTCAAGGATTTGGGAATAATTTAGTATTCTCTGTCTCAATGGCTTCGTTTGTAACAATAGACCCAATAACATCTACCTTTCAGAGATACAGCTGAAATTATCCTACCTCAATCCAGCTCCAAGGTACTTGGATTGCTTTTTATGTAGAAGTACATAGGTTTCCTATACAACTTAGGTTCCTGATCTCAGGCAAGGTGAATTTTATTATCTCATTTTACTCTTAGAGTAAAGCATAATTTTTCAGGTGCTTAAGATCTAAAGGTTTCATAGTAAATGAAAGTAACGTAACTACTGGGAAGCTCAGACACCGCCACAAAGCTTTGCCATTATCTACTGTCCAGGGATGTCTGCTTATTATTTTACAAGGAGACTTATTTGACCATGCTAATCCTTGTATGTAGCCTTTGCTTTCCTTTCTTTCTCTAGTGTTCTCTGGCTCAGCATGCATGAGAATTCCTCCATATGAGTTTTGGAGGCCTTCTCAGCTGTGGCATTAGAAGAGGTGTTTTTCAGTTTCTCTGCAGGCTGTGGACTTTCATGCTTTTGTGAGATGTACAATTACATGCAAAGAATCACAGCAAGTGACTTTAGGTAGAGTAATGCCACTGTTACCCGGGTAGGCATTTAACATCTTGTAAAGAGCTCACAGCGCAGCACTCATTTTGCCTCTGCCTTCTTTGAATGAGCCCAAGCACTTTTGATTTTGCGTTTTGCTCATTAACTACATCTGATATAAACTCATTCATAAATATTTCCCAGAATTAAATTCACAGCTCCAATGTTGGGCTCTCTGTTTTCCTTCTTCACTCTGCTTTGCTACCTTTATAATCTTCCAGTGTAATAGAAACTTTTCTTGAATCTATCTCTATCTCTATCTCTATCTCTATCTCTATCTCTATCTCTATCTCTATCTCTATCTCTATACACATATATATATTTACTCAACCATCCAAAGACCAACTCGGCAGCCCCTTCCCATGAACAGTGCTTTCCCCATCTGTTTGTAAGCTTCTCTGGGATTCTGCACCTTCCTGCCCATAGATTCCCATTTGCCTGTGTTGATTTTGCTGGGATATCCTTGAGGTCATCTGTATAGAATGTTTTAATCCTACCAATAGGCTCACCTTTTAGGTAACTTTACTTATATAAGGAAATCCCTTTGCAGAGCCATTTTGCTTATTGCACAACAATAAGCATCTGGAAGCTGCAGTCATCCAATGCTCCCTGTGATGGTAACACACGTTATTTATATAGCCAAATTCTGAAAAGAAATGTATTTGAGTCTTGTAAACCCATCTGTTCAAACTGGATGTAATACAGCTAACTTCATGTAGTCTTACATTAGTGAACATTAGGACATATAGGCTTTATGGCTAGAAATTAAGATAAGTTTAATGAAATAAAATTATTCAACTTCCGAATTGCATTTGCGCTACAGTGCTCAGAGTTTAGACGGAGATCAAACTTTGGTCTAGAAATTAAACATTCATTCATTTCCAATTCTCAAAGGTCTCTAGCAGGAAGCATGCAGGCTATTGCCTGTACTCGGGCTTACTAAGATACATTGGCCTCAAATGTTTCATTTCTATTTTCAGATGTAGATATCCTCTGTTGCCAGGTTTAAAATGGAGGAAGAATAAATCAATCCTCTGGCACAGAAACAGAAACATTTGGTCTTCTGTAATGCTCAGTTCGTAACCTAATGTGGCAGCTCACAGAGAAGCTGTCAGATCTGCAATCCTAATTGCTCCAAGTTGCCTCCCATGTGTCCACATGAAATGGTCAGGACTCTGAGCATTGACAACTCACCCTCCATAGTCCACGATTCTGCACAGACTCAGCATGTGCAGGATTTTAGCTCTGACTCTAGGGTAGGTTTTATAGCGGGATCTATTAGTTCTGGTCAACATAGAAGCTGATTTAGTCTGAGGCTATCCCAGTGGATATAGAGATAAGCATAAAATTATGTATGGCATTAGTGGTTATTGAGCCACATGGTGGGATGAATTAAAAAAAAATATTGCTCACAAATGCTAAATTCACTAGTGAAGGACCCTAGTACACATCTTTTGTATAAAAACAATCTGAAAGATAAGAACAAGGAACAAGAAGGGATGTTCTTACCAAGATTTACCCCAAGGCTATTAAGTATAGAATCTTACTCATAATGGGTTTATATATGTGCATATACATGTGTATATACATATATGCATAGTTTGTGGTATTACTGTTAAATACAGATATGCAGATTGAATGACAAAACGTGCTTGTTAAGCTGAAAATGTGCCAAGTGCAACAGGTCTTCTATGATTTTATCTAATTGTAAGCAATAGAATTGTGATAATACCTGTAATAATAATCGGTATGACTACTGGGAGTGAGGAAGAAAAATTTCTAAATCTATTGATAATTGGTTGCACATTTGAAATTTATTACAGAAATTTGGGACTTAATAACAGCTATACTTTTGAAAAATCTGTTCAGATGTCAGTCACATTTCATTTTCTAATCAATGGCTGACCATTCATTGGCAATAATAAAGTCAGTGAGTAGCCTTCAAAAATAAGATGTTAATAAACTCAGCAGTTCTTGATATTATTTAAAGTCAAATAGAATGTGCCTTGATACCACTGCCAACTCCTTCCCAGGTTCTTCCTTACCTTTGAAGCTCAGTCATTGCTGAAAGAGAACAATCTTCATCGGGTGTTATATTCACCAAAGGAAGCAAATTTGTTCTCAAAATTTCTCCTTCTGGGAATTGGGAACTGGGTAAATTCAAAAGTGAGCTTGTGGCTAGTGTACTGAGGTCTCATCACTTCATAGGCACATGATGGAATCTCTCTGTCCTCCACATCAGACATCAATCTGCTCTTCAGTAGTCTCCATACTATCCCTCGGGCTGAACCCCTCTATTTTCATGGCCTAAGAAAGGTAGAAATATTTTATATCTCTGGGGATCATTAAGAATTCTGTAGCCCACAAGAAAGAAGGAATTTGTATTTTATCAGAATCTGGCACAGTCTGTGGCCTAAGTGGAAGTCAGTAGCCATTTGTCATTAAGTGGATCAATGGATTAACATTCTTGGCAGCTTTACATATGCAAAGGTACAAGAATCCATCTCAAAAGTCTGGGAGTACTAAAGATTCCATGATTATAACTTAATGGATAACTCTCAGGGTGGAGAGGAGCCCCTGATTGGCAGGATGTTATACATTAGAGATGTGTCCTGAGATCAGTACAGCTACTGTGGCTTTTTAATGTTCTTAAGAGATTGACCTGAGATGAATGAGTGACCGTATTTATTATCATCATTATTATCTAAACTCAACATCAATCTATAGCTGGGTTAACTAGATCTTCTATACAGCAACAAATAGACAATTCTGGCAAGAAATAAGGTGGGTATCTAAAATCATTTCAAGGATCTGCTGTCATACATAGACTTTAGGTTTATCTAAGATCTGTGAGGAGCATCAGACATCATACATGGCCTCTGCATAAAAGTCTTAAATGCTGCGACATTAGTCACTTGCTTATAATTAGACTACATTGCCATTTCACCAAGCTTTCATTTAAAGGAGAAGGTGCAAATCCCATTTCCCTTGAACTTTAGCTACTTCCAACTTTTTTCTTTGTTCTTTTCTTTAAAGCTTTGCAACAAATGCATCCCCATATGCTTATATTAGTTAATCTAGTATTAAACATATTGGCTGTGCAAAATGTTGGCACCCACTAATAAATGTTTTCACTTTTTCATTCTCTCTCTCTCTCTTTTTAACTTTAGCTTCTTCCTTTGACTACACAAGCAACAGCTGTCTAGCTGCCTGCACAAGACTGGATCCACTGCCTCGACAGAAATCTAGGTCAAAACACTTGGAATGCATGAATATCAAACAGAGTTTTCAAAACAGCAAATGAATACATCTTTAACTGGTGACATTTTCCTGGAGCATATGGCTGAAGCTCAGGGGACTGAATGCTTTTTTGATGAATATGTTCCATCAGAAACTAAGGGACGGCAGTAGGCTCTTGCCACCTTCTGTTTTGCCTTATGAAATGATAATGCAAGCTCCTGGATAGAAACAGATCACAGGGCTTTTACCTCCAACAGCCTAAGGAAGTGCTTTCCCCTGTGAACGAGTTTCTTTGTCTTTAGTAGGATTTATATTTGTACATAGTTATCAAGTCAATGGAACAGAACAGTTTTCTTCCTAGGGTAGAATTTGTTTGGTTGAAAAATGTAAAAGTACTGAACTGTAAAGCAGTAAGAAACTCTTAAGTTGATATCTAAGCCAATAAGTTATGGCCACAGCTGCGAAATGCTGTTCCTAATCCTGTCTCCGTGTCAATATCAAGGAACTAGATGATCATCTACCATGGTGTAACAGAAATAAAAGCCTTGGGATGATTGAAGGTTCTCACCTGGTGTAGAAGTCCACCACCAATGATTCCAATGTGTCTCTGACATGTTCTGTTACTGCCATGACTTCGTTGACACCATGCCAAATGAAACCGCAGAGCTGCAATGATTTCAAAGTCTTTTACTGGTTCTAAAGTTTCAGGTTTGCACGAGTTTATGAAACCAGTTTATTCTTCATTGCATCATGCTTGGAATCACACAACTGGGAGCAATAGGAGTGGACTCGTTGGATGGTTTTTGAGTGGTTTGATATTCATTCTTTTCTTTAAAAGAAAAATTCTGAAGAACATTTTCTACTTTGCAATCAAGAAAGCAAAGCAGAAGGAAGAAGGGAGGCCACCCCTCGGACTCCTTTTTCAAACTCAGACCAACAATCACTCACTTCCGATACAAACGCACACAACTAAGCTGAGTTAAGGCACACAGAGCCTACATTTCTGTTCCTGTCCAGCTAATGAATTATATCAGACTGAGAATGTGTTAGTGGCAGCTTACCCTTTACACCTGACTTTCTGTGTTTGGATGTTGTTTGAATAGAATTTGTGATTGCTCCAGGAACCCATCAATACAACATTTTGACAGGAACATGCATGCAATCTTCTTCCTTGACTTCAATAATTCCTTGAAATTATATCTAGAGAAAAAAAAGCATTCACACAAAAGCAAATGCTCCCTCCTAACAGAGCTGTTCTCTTCTATGGGTTTTCTCCTTAAAAGCCACCACTGTGACCAAGTGCAGAGTATCACGCTCAGCATTGTGAATCTGTGTTCCTATTGGTGTGTAAAGGTATGACCAGGATTTTCTATCACAGAAAAGTGGCTGAGTATAGTATATTCACAAATATATTTTCTTTTTCAACATGCTAAATCTCCTATAACTCCATGAGCATGTACAATGTGGACAGTTCTGTTTCTTTTTCAGAGAATTGAATCTAGGACCTTGTGCATGCTAAGCACATGGCCTACCAACTGCTCTACCTATTATCCACCAATATTCCTTCGATTTTTTTGAGATTATAATATTATGACCTAATTCACCATGCCAAAAACTTACCCTTACAATGCAACCATTCTTGCTCACTTTTAAACTCATAGCCTCTTTTATTTTTCAGTGTTGCACATATTGTGAATCTTTTTAAAAAAGACCTCATAGGACCTTATGCGATTACATAAGCTAATCATCTTAAGACATTTACTTGGATTTTCTTTTTCTGCCCTTTTTCCTGACAAAGTACAAATGAATGCTCATTCATTTATACATTTATAAACAGATGCAAAACCATCTGAGGGTCAATATCATAGTCATAAAATTTGGTAAGTATATATTTAATCTACATTGATATGTCAAAAATAATGTTAAACTATAGTTATTATTTGAAGTTTTTAAAAAGTATGACTGAAGTTGAACATCTTTTCATATGTTTAAAAATGTATTTTATGCAAAAACTCTGTTCATATCCTATGTCCATAAATGGAGCAGGAACAACTTAGTAGCCATCTGGAAAATAAAACAAAATTGTATTTTACTCTATTTCCAACACCAAAATAAACTCCAGATGGACTAAAGACTTTATGCTAAAAATAAGTGCATTTTAGTACTATTAGAGAACATGAGCAGAGATCTTTTTGTAAGGAATCCAGAACTGAAGAGGATTTCTGTAAACAAAATACAAAACTTAGGTCCTGAGATGTTCAAGGTGCCTGCGTTAATAACTCAGTACATATTTAAACAATTAAAAATGGGTGGGGTATGGAGATGAATGAAAATGACCCACTTGGCAAAGGTTGAATTCGTGGAGTGATTTATGGCAGACACTGATTCATGTTCAATCTGTGGAAAGTTAAGGAGTTAGCTATTGATCTCGCCCCAGCTAGCATCACCCCCATAGGCTACCACATCAGAGTTTATTTAAAACCATCAATGGACTGGGAACACAAAGAAGCTAAAGGAAAGCAATTCTAGAAAGTGAAGATCCTGGCTTACGTCAGAATGGAACCAGAGATGTTTGTTAAGATAACACAGAGTACAGATGGAACCAGGAGAAGCCAGTTTAACCTTTCCATGTCTGTTTCAGACTCCCTGGGCCAGCATGACTGCAGCAGAAATCTGCAGTAGCTAATTGGCCCACATCCCTTACCAACACCAGGTCTTCACTGATGGCTTGTCTACTCGGGAGTGGGTTTCAGAAGTTACGGGTAAGCCCGTAACTCTTAGACCAGAAGAGAAATCTACACTCCATGTACATGCAACCCTTCCTGAAAGCAGGCATCCACAGCACACAGAGAGACACAAAACCATCTCAGTGAATAATAAGCATTTTCTTTGTTTTGAACTTTATAGTTTACTATTCTGTATTTGTTCCTCTAAGTCTTCAGTTTTCATCTAATTTATATTGACAATCATTCATAATGTTAAGTATGGCTGTGTTTCATGTTTATTTTATTTTCATTTTGTTTCTTACTCCAATCCTGTTTTCTGAATGTAACTCAAGGCTCTTATCCTCTGGTCTAAGAATGCTTGTATTATTTTCAGGTAACTAAAGGGCTGAAATGATCTTTCTTGTTCATGTCTTCTGATAGGTAGGTAGGTACAAAGTTTCCATTGTATATATTTGTGTGCATAGGTCAGATGTCTCAAGGTATGCAAAAAATTAAATTTCATATATATATATATATATATATATATATATATATATATATATGAAATGGATTGTAGCAATTAACACTAGCAACAGCAAAGGGAGACAGGTCTTGGAAAGCCCTAGTCTTTTTTTGACTCTTTACCAAAAATCTCTTTTAAGGAATGAATCATTTTAAGATGTCTGGATTTTCTCTGGATTTTTCAGTCTTCGAGTTGTTGGTGATGTTTAGTGGATGAATAGAATTTTGTTATCAGTGAACTGGAAAACCAACGCAGTCCTGGAGCAAGGTGTCTTGGATTAGACCAGCTCTGCAGACAAAGGAGTGGAGGTTGTGGTCTAAGGTCAACCAAGTCCGTCATAAAGTGAAGACACACCAACAGTACTTTGCACAGGGAAGATAGGACACCGGGTGAGAACCAACTGCCTTGGTCTTTGTCTGACTTTGACTGTGACTTTCATTTCTGGAAACCAAGGTAGAGTCAGGGTGACATAAAACATGATCCTTTTAGAGTGACAGAACTTGCTGAGCCTTTCTGGGCCATGTACCAGTAAATTCATGTGAATAACATGTGTGCTTTCTGTATTCTCTTTTACTCACTTAGGGACGGACATGCAGTACTCAAAAACACAATGGGTAGAATCAGAGTATGTGTCTCACACAGGTAGAAGTAGCCAAGGACATGTTATTACAATGGATTGTTCATTAACTTTGTGGTCCACGATTAGCTTTCTGGGGGGGTTCTATTTCTTATAAAAAACACTTGAAAATCTGCCCCCTTCTGTCCTGCTTTGTGCACTTCCTGTTGGCCTCGAGCATTTTCTCTTCAGTGAGGAAGGTGTTTAGGTCTTTTTCTTTGCTTTATTCATTTTCCTTAGTAAAGTGTCTTTTCCCAGTAGCCTCACACACATGGATCACATATAGAGTGTCTATATAATATTCTTATTTTCTATTTTATTTTGATATTCCATTTGCCTGTGTGTTAAGACTATGCTGTTTTAATTGCGAGAGCTCAGACCCTTGTCTTTTCATCATTACCAGGAGGTTTTTTAAAAAATTATTTTATTAGATATTTTCTTAATTTACATTTCAAAGGCTATCCAGAATGTCCCCTATACCCTCCCCCTGCCCTGCTCCCCTACCCATTCACTCCCACTTCTTGACCCTGGCGTTCCCCTGTATGGGGCATATAAAGTTTTCAAGACCAAGGGGCCTCTCTTCCCAACAATGGCTGACTAGGCCATATTCTGCTATATATGCTGCTAGAGACACGAGCTCAGGGGGTACTGGTTAGTTCATATTGTTGTTCCACCTATAGGGTTTCAGACCCCTTCAGCTCCTTGGGTAATTTCTCTAGCTCCTCCATTGGGGTCTCTGTGTTCTATCCTATAGATGACTGTGGGCATCCACTTCTATATTTGCCAGTCACTGGGCATAGCCTCACAAGAGATATCTATATCAGTGTCCTTTCAGCAAAATCTTGCTGGCATATGCAATAGTGTCTGCATTTGGTGGGTGATTATGGGATGGACCCCCGGGTGGGGCAGTCTCTGGGTGGTCCATCCTTTTGTCTTATCTCCAAACTTTATTTCTGCAACTTCTTTCCTGGGTATTTTATTCCCTATTTTGGGGAGGAATGAAGTATCCACTTGTTGGTCTTCCTTCTACCTAGAATACCAAAGATACAATCTCCAAAACACAAGAAAACCAGGAGAGGTTTTTATCCTTTCCACATCAGAAGTGTGTCCCAGTGGCCAATTGTCTTCTTCATATAGACTTATAAAAACCACATCAAATTCCCTTTTTAAAAAGTCAACCATGAATTTGAATGGGGATCAATTAAATGTACAGATCAACTAAAGGAGATTTGATATCTGCAGGGCATTCTTTCTTTTCATGAATATGTAACATCACTGTGTTTATTTATAGTTTTTAATAACAATGATAAAAGTTTAAAATTAAAAAAAAATCAAACATGCCTTTCTCATGCATTGGTTAAATTTGTGGTGGTAGTTTATCATTTGGGTTGCTGCCACAAATTGTATTATTTAAGAAAAATATACTTTCTCACTGCTAGTTGCAGTCCACACTCAATTGGCTGTTGAAATGTAGATGTTTTGTCTGGTTCTTCATAGCTTGGTGATATTTTAAGCGTATCTATACAGACAACTGCAAAGACTGCTGTCTTGTGTCTGGCCTTCTAGTATCATTGTTGATAAGATGGAAGAACTAAGATGCCCAAATGTAATCTGAAAGGGCAGACTGATGAAAGAGAGGGGAGATTTTGGGAAGATAATTATTGTCAAGCACATGGCAATTTTATACCACTAAATCTGTGTGCAAACCTTAATTCCATTCTGGCTCCTAGATTGCCATCAAATTCTGTCTGCATCTCTGGACCATCAAGGGCCAGCCAATTGTTACTTCTCCTTGTGGTTCACTCTCCAATCGCAAGTCTTTCCAGAATACTTGAAAGGCTACCTCTCTTGTGCCTTTCTTTTTCAGATTTTCATTCTAAAATCTTTGTCCTTTCAGGTGTCCTGATCATTTTCACAACAGGTACATGGCTAACTGCAGAGAATATTTGAGTGTTTCTTGAGGGCATGTTCTTTATAGCTAGTGACACAAACTAGAGTTCCACACCTGGATATTAATCAGTAAGCTATTCTAAAGTTGATCTTCAGGAAAAAGACCCCAGAATCCACTCAAAGTCAATGTATTGATTGCTTGTCTTGTTGCTTCTACAAAATACTCACAAAGCCAATTAAAGAAAGAGGGGCTGTGTTGGCCCATAGTTGCAGGGGATATAGTCTATTGTGGTAGGGAAGACAACACAGAAATAACAGGAGAAATATGAGCTCTTGAGAATCAAAGGATGGTGACAGGTGGGACTTAGATCCTTTCACCTTTATATGGATATGAATCCATCCCATAGAGTGGTGTTTGTTGTTCACATTTATGAAGAATCTTCTCCCCATCAAGTTATCTATTTTAGACAATCTCTCACAAGCACCACTAGAGTCTTGCTTCTTCAGTCATTCTACATCTTGTTACACTGTAATCAGCATCAACCATTACACAACCAGCTTTCCAAGAAAAGACATGCCAGCAAAGAGGTCTCCTTGTCTTTATCATAACTGTAGTTGAGAGTGTGTGCTGTGAATGTCTATGGGTAAATGTGTGTATGAATGCACTAGTTTCTGTGAGTGTGTATGTTTGTGTGTGCGCGCACGCCTCACTCTAAACTTGGAAGCCAGAAGAGCCAATCAGTTCACGACTGCCTGCAAAATCCTTCCCACTCCTCACCATCCAGTCAAGAAGTAACTTCTCCCTTCTCCCTTTCCTACGAAGAGGCTGCAAAGATGAAGTTAAGTTTGCCTTCAGGGACCTTGAGGGTTTCTCTAAAACAACTCTTTATCTTAGAACCACCCTGGTGCTACAGTCTCACCACCTATGCCAGTTCAACAGAGAGCACTCACTTGGCATCACGGAGATCTGTACTGGCTCAATAAGGCTGGTTTTCCCCCCTGAGATCTTTTGGGTTTTTGTTGTTGGTGGTGTTCGACAAAACTCCAGATTTCTACACTTTCCTTATTATATTAGTGTCTCAAAAATCATATTGAGTAGAAATAATATTGGATTTTTCATGACTTCTTACTAGTTCTCCATTTAGGTTGATTTTTGGCATTATTCAAGATTAAAATAAGTCTATATTTTCATCATAGAGAGAAAACAGTGTGTACTTCCTCATCGTTTTTAGTACTCTTGCCTCTAATGTATACTGCAGTCCATATTGCATTGGCAAAAATAACTATTATTAATGGTGGTGACATTCAAAATTACTCTAATAGTTTACCTTCATTTATTGTAATGGTTATTGCCTGGAATAAAACTATTAATTCCATTTCTTTGTAGGAAGTTAAGAGGATTCACTAAACCACTCTAACTGTGAAAACAAATATTCATAGTCCTGTTTTTTACTTTTTCTAATACAATGGTTTAACGTTTTTGTTGAAATTAAAAAAAATATTCACCAAGAATAATTTATATTACATCAGCTTTATCCTCATTTTTTAAATCCTCATTTTTTAAGTAAGTAAAACACAATTATTTTATCTTAAAATGCTTTGGACCAACTTTACATCTGAGTAAATAGTCTTGTTTCCCAGATGATCTTATGCATCTTGACAGAGACTTAAACACATTTTCTTGTATTCCCATCTTTGTATCATTTATAGTTATCATTAACTGGCTACCATACCTGTAAACTAGCATATGTTTCAACTGCAGGCTTTGGTGATAAGAGTCAGCTGTCAATGTCTGTTTCACTTTTTTAGCTATCTGTAGTTCGTTGTTTTCGTTAGTTTCCTCTGTGCTCCATCTTCGACTTGATCTTGAACTGTAATAGAGTGTCCTTCCTATGGATGCTCATCTTCATTCTTAAAAAAATTGATGGCTCTACATCTACAAGCATTTAAAAACTATGATTTAAACTTGAGGCCTGCCGGACAGTGGTGGCATACACGCCTTTAATCCCAGCACTTGAGAGACAGAAGCAGGCAGATCTCTGAGTTCGAGGCCAGTCTGGTCTACAGAGTGAGTTCCAGGACAGCCAGGGCTATACAGAGAAACCCTGACTTGAAAAAAACTAACTAACTAAATAACTAAATATTTAAAAAAATAAATAAGTAACAATAAATAAACCTGAGGCCTGCACCTCTTGATCAGATGTTTATTTGATAATGTCTAAGAATCTTTTCAATTTTTATGACTTGCAGCATCTTTGGGGCAGTAGAGTGTTACTGGCACAGTGGACAGTGTATATAGGCCACTGAACATAATACTATGCCATTGGAAAAAAAAGTCTTACAATGCACATTCCTGATTTATAAAATAAATAATCACCCAAGTCAAAATGTGCCTCTGTGTGGAGAGCTAGATTTATTCATTTATACTGATGTTGAGATAATAGTTCATCAATATGATAAGCCACATTAAGTCATCACAGGCTTTCCCCTTGGTTTTCCTAATTACCATTTACCATGAATTCCAAACAACTAGCATTCTCATGTGCTTTGTTTTGCTAGTGACATACTCTTAAAAATGATAGACTCCTGTTGAGTAGGGTACAATCTGGTTAGTAGGGATCCATTGCATTATAGAAATATTTCCAACACTAATATACCATATACATCTATGTTTAATAAACTTTTATTCACAGTTATAGATATGCTTCAGAAGAGATTGACTTTATCTTTTATAGAAAGCTGTATTAAGTTCCTACATGAGTTATAGAATAGCTGCTTTTCCTTCTTAACCAATTGTTGTATGATCAACTACTTAAAGGTAATCTTATATGATTGATAAATAGGTGTAAAAATCAGACTGTGTAATTATCACTGAGAAAAAAACAGGTAATATTTTCAGACATTGAGAACTGATACTTGAAATTTTCATAGGTTGTCCAGTTTCACACTAAAATATTCAGGATAAAGAAGGAAATATAGCATTGTTTTATGGTGAAATGTTAGATCATTGATTTTAAGGTCTGAGAAATTTTGCAGGATTTATTTTTATCTCATTGGGCACACTTTTCCTTTCTGTATAAATGTATATAATGATTTTGTTATGTATGCCAGGAAGAAAAGAGAATTCATGAGTTAATTAGGAAATTCTGCCTATTGCTTACCTTCTTGTCTTTACCATTTTGGCTCAATGAAGAAAGTCAAAAAGAGACAGAGACAGAGACAGAAACAGACAAAGACAGAGAGAAAGGAAAAGAGATAGAGACTTGCAAGAGTACTTGCTTCCAGAGAACAAATACTTTCAGTTAGTCGCTACTATGGAAATTGAAAGCTGGCTATTGTTGTTGTTGTTGTTTTTAAATAGGAAAGTGAATGAGGTTTCCAAACTTGAATAAAATCAGTAGCTTGAATATTAAACCCAAAATGAGATGGTAAAGTTCTGCAATTTCTCCTTTCCTTTTCTAATATGTTTTTCCCTGATTTTTTTCCATCTTCTTTGCCATTTGTGTAATGTTTGAAATAGTAACTGTGGGACAGGAGGGCAATTATGATAACCTACTTGACCAGAACATGAAATTCAAAACTCATAGTTTCTTCTGCAGGGAGCTAAGGGAGAAAGCCGTGTAAACCTACTGAGTTTGGGAGTCATTAAATGCTGTCTCCTTCGGAAAGGACCTCAGAAATCAGCTGCTCCACAAATGAAGGTGCGACTCCCTCCAGGTTCTACAAGAAGTCAGCACAGCTGTAAGTGGAGTCATGTGTCTTGAAAATCAATGTGGTGGTCTCATTCTTTGCAGTATGTAAAGTTTGTTCAGTGAGTGAGTTGACTATAAGTCTGTAATTAAGAATAACACTCATGACTTTATTTTCTTAGTATTTCTAAGACCAGGGAGGCCTTTGAACCATTGCTACAATAAAAGTTAAAATACATTTTGCTGTTTTGATGTTGTTGTTTTGGTTGGTTGGTTTAGTTTGGTTTGCTTGGTTTGTTTTGGTGTATTTTGGTTGGTTGGTTGGTTGGTTGGTTTGTTTGTTTGTTGGTTTTGGATTGGTTTGGTTGGTTTGGGTTGGTTAGTGTGTGGAGGAAGGAAAATGCCAACATTTTAGTTTGGCACATAAGAAATTCACTTATGAAATTCAAAAAGTTAACAGTGTGCTGAAGACTTCCTGCCTGTGTAGGGAAACACAAAATAACAAAACACATAAACAGTGGGCTTCAGTGAATTTACAGACTATAAACCAATCAATGATATGCTGTGATTAAAGAAAGGTAAGAGATACAGGTAAAAATGGTAGCCTCAGCAGGTTTAATTTTGTTCTTACTGAGTATGTCCCTTCTGTAGTGAAAATCTCAAGTAGTCCCTATGATCAACTAGGTATTTTGAGTATCATCGTAGAAAGAGGGAGTTAGTAGCATTGCCAAGATGGCTTTGACTCATTAGTGGTAAGGTGGCACTTGCTCCCAATGCTTCCTGAACCTCAAGCTGAGGTTCTGCTGGGCAGAAGTGCAGTGGTAGAGGATTCTGGTACGCTGTTCATAAGATCTCAAGGACCTTCTCCAGGAACTGCAAACAAAATTGAGTAAAGATTCTATGATTTGTCCTCATTCCACTGGGGAACCTCTGCCTGTTGACTCTCATATGCTATATTTTAAATGTTGAGTGTGTCCAGAGAGTAATCAGGATGGCAACCCACCTGTCAATCATACAGTGTGAAGAATGGGGGGGGGGGTACGGCAAGAAAGTTTTGCTAGGAAGGTGAGAGAATTGGAAACCCGGTAGAGCAGTACCCTTGAGAAAGTCCTGCTGGGTTGAGGAGAGGTTATATTCAATATGTGTCCTCTGGTAGCAAGTACATTGCCCTAGGCCATGAAAGCTAGAAAGAATATTGATGTGGTATTAGAGCAGCAGACAGAACACATTTCCGAACCATTTAACAGACAAGTGTTAAACCTGGTAGAAGGTGCTTGAACTGGGGATGGACAAGTGGGAATAAGGTGGGATGCTTTATATGATTTCTGCCTTGGGTGTGGTATTGAGGAAGGGGAATTCTAAATCCCCCTCAATTGTAATAACCTGTAATTTCCTCTTTGCCACCGGTATCTGAACCTAGTAAGGACATGGGCTTTATTTTATTACATAGCTTCTTTCCTAACTCACAAATATATGCTTCAAAATCAACAATGTGCATTAACTAGCAAATGCGAGAGCAGAAAATTCACAGGTAAAAATAATTGAGCAGTAAAATTGGCTTAAGTTTGACTTACAAGTGGGAAGAATCTTCTTATTAGAAGACCTAGGAGTCAATAAAATAGAGGACATTGTTTCAATTTCAGTGATATTTTGAAATGTAAATATAATGTGAATATGATAACTAAGTAATATCTTAACATCAGAATGCAGAGCAGCTTCAAAAGTGATGTAAACTCCATCTTCCCTTCCTTGAGTATTGTTATGTGGTTAAGAAAAACATAATGGCCAGAGAAGGTGGCTCAACTATGTCATCATCTGTTCAGAATGGTGAGTCAAGAGGATCATAAGTTGGTGATGAGTGTAGACTATATAATGAACTACCAGCCACCCTGTGCAAGTAAGGATGTCCTGTCTTGAAAAGGATTCTGGAGTAGAGTGGTTCTAATTCAGTGATAAAGATTTCCTTATGTGTTTTATGCCCTGATTTTAATCTCCAGTATTCAAACAAATAAGCAGAAACGTCATAACAGCACATTAGTGTACTAAATACACAGAGATAATAAAATGGAACTACAGGAGAGATTGTACACATGTCTTTAAATTCACTATCACATGATATGTGCGTAGGAAAAGAAACTCCATCACATGGAGCCAAAACTTGACTGGAAGTGATGGAGAAGTTGAGAAAGTTTATGCTTTAGGATATAACAGACAGTTGGTATTTGGACATCATGAATCCTGTGCATCTGTAGGAGGAGAGAAGATAACCATGTCAGGAATACAATAACAGAGAACAGACAGGACAGAAGATCTGTGGGTTCATTTCAAATTAGAGATGCAGGTCAAAGTATGAGGTATAGCCAACTTTCATTTCTAGCTTGGACTTTATTTGGGTCAACTTAAGCATGGCAGTTCTTACCTATCACTGCAGAAAGACATCCCCCATGTTGAACAGATGTTACTTGTTATACAAGAAAGGACATGTGCTCTTGAGTCCTTTGATACTCTGTGAGCTGTCATGCATGTAGAGATTGACTTTGCTCGAAGGAGACAGCTATTCTAGTTTCATTCCTATTCTGTGATGAACACCAATGCTAAAAGCAACTTGGGAAGAAAATGGTTCATTTGTCTCATAGTCCATCAATGACACAAGACAATGCAGGAACTCAAGGCACTAAATGGATGCAGGAATTGAAATAGAGACCATGGAGAAATGCCTGTCTACTGGCTTGTTCCCAGTGGTTTGTACAGCCTTTTTTCTTATAGTCCCAGGAACTACCTTCCCCAGAGTAGCAGGATCCTCAGCATACAGGCATTCCTACAGCAATGCCTTCAGGCCAATCTCATGGAAGTAGTTTTTATTAATTGAGGTTCCTTCTTCACAGGTAACTTCAATTTTTATCAGGTTGACAAGCACTAACCAACAAATGCACACCTTTAACTGGTGAAATGTGGCTTTCTTCCAAGCAGTCACAGCTATGTCATACACTTGAAATGAAACACTGGCCCAGTATAAACCTGCAGTAGCACAACCATCCACACTGGGGTAACTGGTCTAGCAGGGGTTGGATATACAACACTGGAAACAAGGGGTCCTTGTGCTGGCTCAGCTCTGTGGAACTTGGCTTAGAGAGGCTGAACACACACCTGCTCCTCTTTCATAGTTTGAATATACTTGATTCAAGTAGTGAAGGCCAGATCTTCTATAGTTACTGCATACCTGTAACACTCTGAGAAGTGACCATACTCAAAAAATTCTCTCATGACCACTTTGAAATGACATTTCTTCGCTCATTTAATCAAAACAATAGATTATTTATAAAGCATAACATTAATGGTTATGGTTTAGTTTTTCTTTAAATTACTTTTCCAGTGTTTAAGATAGTTTCAGTGAGATGATATTTTAAACACAGGCATTACCTTGATAAAAATGGTGTACATACTTAGGGCAAAAATATTTGCTAGTCATTTTATTATTTGATCGCGGCTTCAAGTGTCATCTCTACAATGATTTCACCTTTATTAGACATAAAATATGCTCTGTTTGGTCCAGACTGCACTCGAGAACTGAAGCACTGACTCCAGAGAAAATAGCATAAACAGGAGACGGGCAGTCACAGCTAATCAGTGGTAGCTGGGCAGATTTATGTTCTGTGCTTATTTAATTTTATTTTTTAAATCAACATTGAGAAGGAAAAGTTGAAATATTAATTACCCGTTTACTGCCAATGTAGCGGAAAATGTAATTTATAGTCTACTTGTAGGAAAAAAAAAAAGAAAAACGTACTGTGGTTAATTCAAGAACTCAAATTATTCGAATAACATTTTGAATTTGATTATTTGTTTAATTGAAATGTTACTCCTTCAGTCAGAATTGCTTCTTCGATTCCAATTTCAGCAGTATTAACTAAGAGTGTGGAAAGGATTGCATGGAGAAGCCACAGGTGGAAATGCATATGTGAATGAGTGAATGAATCTCCTACACCTGCAGGAAGTACTCTGTTCATTATGAGCCTTGATGTTGCTGCAGAAAAGAAAGGACTCCTAGAGTATCTGATGTGAGAAAGAAACAGTCTTTATCTAGGTGTGATGGCCCCTGCTTATTCCAGGAACTCTGGAGGTGGAGGGAGAGGATAGGATATTTAAGGTCGCTCTCACATACATAATGTGTTGGAGTCTGTATTAGGTACTTTTCTACTGATGTGACAAAACAGGACGACACAGGCATCTTACAGAAGGAAGGGTCTTACAGTAGCAGCAGGTCTAGAGGGCAGGTGTGGCAGTGATGGCTGGATGATAGTTCACACCTCAAACCACAAACAGAAACCAAATAGAAAGGGAGAGAGCGAGAGCGAGAGCGAGAGCAAGAGATGGAGAGAGAGAGAGAGAGAGAGAGAGAGAGAGAGAGAGAGAGA
>NC_034590.1:43532698-43549182 GCF_900095145.1 Mus pahari | reverse complement strand
AGAGAGAGAGAGAGAGAGAGAGAGAGAGAGAGAGAGAGAGAGAGAGAGAGAGAGAGACTGAAGTCTTGAAGTCTATGGAAACCTCAGAGCTTACTGCCTACTCCAGGATTTGTAATAGATCTGAGGACTACAAAGTTGAAATTAATTTTTGAGGTTTAAATTCAGAAGGTGAATTACATGGTCTTCACAATCAGTACCACAATAGAAGAGACCCTGCTTCTGCATTTCCCTCTTCCTGACACAATGGTGTTTCCCAGCTGGTTATCTAACTAGACCTCTAAACTCTAACCCTCCACAAAAGTATTCTGGGAATCACTCAGAACTGTAACTTTTTGATGGTTGCCAGTGTATGTCACTCTTTAGAAACAGGCACATTGAGCATTCACCATTAGTAAGTCAGCATTGGGGGAATTATGATCTCTGTGGCTGTCAGAATTTAGTATAGTCAACATACAATGTATTCCTACCAACCTGGAATTTCTCTGTGGTCTAAACAGGTCACAGATGTCCTGACAAAAAACTACCAACTAATCTCCTTGTCATTATAGATCTACCTTAACTAGAAACTGGGCAGTATTTTAATATGATGTTTATTATTTACCATCATATCCTTGAGTTCTAGTCATTAATTAATGGGACCATAAACATACATTATGTGTTGGATTAACACTTCAGAATCACTTTCGTGAGTCATATAGTAAGTAGAAGTTTAACTTTATAAGATACACACAATTTTTTTCAATGTGGTAACCAGCAGTTTTGTATTCTCACTAGCACGATTTGTAAATGGATGAACTATCTCATGAATTTCCCACTACTTGGCCATGACAGCTTCAGTCATTCCTATTGGTATGATTGCATTCCACTGCAGAACCATTTGTAGTACCCTGGTGACTTCTGTTAGAGGATCTTTCCACAACCACTACTATGAACACATCAACCTTACCAAACTCTTTGAGCAAATAAGTTGACTGTTTAAATATGATTACTTATTATATTACTTAAGTACTTATAATTTCTTCAAATAAACTCATTGACATATAAGTTTTGCCCATATTTTCCCCTTGTTTTCCAGAGTTAAAGTCCCAGGAGGAACTATTTTCAACCTTGAAATCTTATTATCATCATTGTTATTATTTTCAATCTGGGAGGTTCTGATTGATTATATATTGTTTTAATTCAAATTTTCAAGTTCACAAAGTCTTCTTTCATTCTGTTTTACAGTTTTCTGTGTAGAACATACACTATGATTTGTGACATTAATGTTAGTTTCATTTTCCCATGTCATTGTAATTGGAGGTAATTTTAAAATTTAGTTTTATTTACTTTTTTTCAATATTTAGACATTGAAATTGCTTCACTTTGGTTTGTTTCATGAATAAACCTCATATCTGTCTTCTTAGTAGAGTTATATTATTTTTCAGTAGATTTCCTACATTGCTTAAGACTTCGTCTTTGAATTTTTTGATTATCTACATATAAGGTTTCTTTTTTCATTTCCGTATTGCATACAATTTCTTTACTTATTAGTCTGATAATGTTGTTATAAATTATAAATATCCTTGCAATTGTTGGGCCTGTGGTTAATGTTTTATCATTATTTAAGGACCTCTCATATTTGATTTTCTTCCTTTTTTCTATTTCTGTCACTTTTTCTTTCTTTTTTCAAAGCATTTGTACTTGATAATAGTAATTCTATTGTATCATTACTATTTCTGTCTGTCAATTTGCTTGTACTAAACTTGCACTTTTATTTGAAGTATGTCTTTTGTAGAGAGTATATATACTTTGCCTTTATTTTTTGATATTAGTTATTTTTAATCTGAAGCCAGGTTTTGATACTTTCTATTTCTTATTCATGGTGGTGTATATACTTTTATTGAAGTGAGAATAACTACATGTTATGCATCAAAATCTTTGCTCTCTATTACCAATATTTCAGTCATCCTAGATTCCATTTCAGAGTATTTTCTTCTGTAGCAAAGGTTCTATCTTTTCTAGTCATTTTCTAACAAATAATTTCCTACTGTATTTTAAAAATTCTAAATATCAAGATGCCCAAATATAGAGATTTGTATTTTATGAATATTGTTTTCTCTGTTTAACCAAAACTATCATAGTTGTATTTGAACTCCAAACACCTTGTTGCCCATTTGGTCTCTATTCAAAAACTTTTGGCTTCATCTATCAATCTGCTGCATCAATGTGTGGATTAGGCCCATTCAAGAGTGTGCATAGATAGAATTTGAGAATTTTGCCCTGGCCTTTCCCATTAGATGCTATCACAAACTCCACCTTAATCATGGGCTATCAAGTTTCAATGTCCCCAGATGATAAGGACCCCTCCTGACTCATACTTCCAACATTGAGAGAAAATGGGCTGTCTCTTTCGTCCCGATCTCCTGCTGATGGCTGGTGATATCACATTATGTTCTGATATTTGATTGTTGCACATGAATCAGAATGAGGTTGCTAACTCTGATCATCTGAAACTGGAATACATAATACTAATTTTCATAAATATTTACTCACCTTTATATGAAGTGTAGAGTCTTGGGGTTCCCTGATGGACACCTTTTCTGTGTCCCAAAGATTTGTTTTTATGTGCATGGGTATTGGCTTGCATATATGTCTAGGCATCACAAGCAAACCTACTACCCATAGATACCAGAATAGGACATTGGATCCCCTAGAACTGGAGTTCCAGATGTTTGTGAACTGCTGTATGGATCCTGGGAATTGAACCTAGGTCCTCTTCAAAGCAGCCAATGCACTTTAAGAGCCATCTCTTCACTTCCACCCCAAGGAAACTCATGTATTAAGGGTTAGTTTTCCTGTTTTTCTTTCTTGTGATCGATAACATTTTATTTACATACATCCCACAGGAGGGTATTTTCTGGAGTTTTATCTCCTTCCTTTTAGTAGGAAAAATGTGTCCCCTTAGATCACAGCATTGAGTAATTGTATGATACATGCTTTTTGAATGAATAAAGACTCCATTCTAATACACACTGTTTGGATTCAGGTGTGACTACTTTAGAAGTTGTCAACTTCTGCTTTTCATAAATTGTCCATATTGTGAAATGGGTTATTATACCATAGCTATTTACAATGGTACTTCTCTCTCTGTCAAAGGGAACACAAAAGGCATAGTTGTATCTTGGGCTGCCTAGTGTTTCCTCAGGCTGAAACTTTGAGATTTTCCTACTTTTATTCTGCTCCCTTCTACTGACCCAACTTCTAAGCAAGACTCCTCTACCCCAGCTTCTTTGTACTGCATAAAGTTAGGGCCTGTTTTCATAATTACAATGGTATGAACCCATACAAAACTGCCCAAATTATGTGCTAACACTTCAGTAGTTGGGCTAATGAAAATGGCCTCCAAACATACTTCTCTGGTTGTGTAGAGTAATATCTTCATTCTACAAACACATACCACACATGTACACAATATACACTTACATACACACATACACACATAACACAGACACACAGACACACAGACACACAGACACACACACACACACACACACACACACACACAATGACCTGACCAATTTCACTAACTAGGAGATGATTCCATGTAAGAAATGAGTTTAGTATTCAAAGTAGGCAAAACCATGTCTTAAAGTTAGGATGGTATTCTGAACAATTGAATAATAAAACTTACCTGTGTTTAGATAGATTATTTCATACATAGGTAATCATTGAAGACTTAACAAATTCCCATGGAACTGGATAAGGATCTTACCATAAATTAAAATAAATGGGCACATAAACAAATAATAAATACAAGAGAGATTGTGATTTATCTAATTAGGCATTTAAATGCATCTTTGTTCTATCTATCTCTATATATCAACTATCTATCTCTTCAGCCATGTGTTTTCACACAGGTTAAACAGGTGAATCCTTAAGAAATGCTCTATGATAAAGCACAGAACACTCCTCGATTTGGTTTTCATTTGTAAAATAATAAATTTTGGGAACCTCTTTTCAGAAAAATTCTCATGTAATCTAGGCTGACCTTGAACTCCTTATCCTTCTGCTCTCACCTCCCAAGAGTGGGATTACAGATATATTGCACCACAGCTTGCACTTTAAAACAAATCAGTAGAAATGAGTTCTATGCTGATTGAACTATTGGGTCACTTGTACTTTCAGGAACTGAAACTTTTCTGCAGGAGAATCGTTTCTTCTCTTGGCTTCTGACCCATCGATGCTCCCATAGCCTGGGGTGCATTATTTGTATATTCTCTTTCCTTGGAAGGATCTAGTCAGCCTTTGCACGTGTGGCCAATCTCACTCTTTACTTTAGGTTCCCTTGTCACTTTCTCTTCAGGCATCTTCTGACACTTCATAGCTAACAGTCAGTGTTAGCTATGAGAGAGGAGGACTCAGTCTAGGTATCTTTAACAGACATGATTGATCACCATCACAGAGATCTCCAATCCTGTACTGAACCTGAGCTGTTCCACGGGTAATAAACATCCTTTACTTCTGGCAAATATCTAGCCAATTCCCTGTGTGACGCTGTTTAATTCACATACATTCTGACTTTATAAGTATTTTCTTGTGATAGATGCCTTGTGATACATGAAACAGTTTTGCAAATTCTATGTTCAGATAATGTATTAATAACTGACACAATGATTATTTTGGTTGTTTTTACTAGAGAAACTGAAGACAACAGAATGTAGTGTGGGGGAATGTAAAACCAGTGGTATAAAACAGTGTCAGGGTCCAGAGAGGTGATGCCATGATACACAGCATGCAGAGCTGAGTTCTGATCACTAGAGCCCATATAAAATAGTAGTCCTGAGGTCACCATACATGATGCTTAACTCCAGTGGTGGGGGAGTGAGCGACTGGGAGCTCTGGAATTCATCTTTGCAATAGCACAGATCTGATTTGATACATCTGGCTGACAAACAATCAGAAATTCTATAAGCTGCTTGTTCAATAAAGGCTGCTTGACATGAATCACAGTGGAAATAGTCTCTTGCCACAAAAGCAGGCAAATGTCACAAAACAACTGTTTTATTTTCTTAAATATTTTACTTTCTTTATTTCAAAGAGCTTATTCCTAGCTGATTTCTTAAAATATGCTGATCACTTTATTTTTGAGAATATAGTTGCGCATTCTCACTATTAATAAAAATTCAGACCTTCCAGATGCTGTCCTCTGCTTGGCTTCTCAAGTCTCTGCTCAAATGACTGATGCAGAGATGACATAGAATGGTACCTTGTAGGTAGACTGTGATAACTTGCACAATGTCCTCCAGCTGACCACTAACTTAACAGTCCACACCAAACTAAGTGCTCCTGTGACAAGTTCTAGATTCCTAAGAAATGCAGGAGACGGTCAGTACCTAGTCCCTGAAGTCTCTATCTCTGGTGGAAGAGAAACAATGTGAATTCTAGTCATTTGAGCCATAGCAAAAATCTATCCTACCTCTTGGCCATTGTCTCATCTTTTCTAGATGTCATAACAGTGCTGTGGATAAGTCAGAGCCAGATGGAAATTTCTCTCTAGCTTCACCCAAACTAAAAGTCCAATAATTTTCTCTACTTTTATATGTGCTAAACATTTTCCTTTATATATGAGCATATAGGCCAGATACCATAATTTTCTTCATGACACTGAACACCGAAGAGCCCAACAAATTGCTAAGGAGTACCTACTATGTAAAATATCAAAAATGCAGACAGGATTGCCAAACTCTGTTCCAAAATTAATGTAAGTGTTAAATGTTAATGATGTTTAATTAAGCATAAAGACAATGCATCCAGAATGTCACAATAAAATGCTACAAAGACAACTTTTAGTATTTTTCTAGCTCCTGACTTTAAATTAAATACCCAAGTCATTCTAATTTCCTCACTTTTATTTGTACATCATTTTTCATGCTTTCTCCCCTGCCTTTCTCAACTGTCTTGCTCACAGTTCCTACCGCTGTGATAAAACACCATGACCAAAAGCAACTTGCGGTGGAAAGAGTTTGTTTCAATTTACAGTTTATGATCACTTAGGGAAGTTAGGGCAGAGACTCAAAAGCGCTATCCTGGAGAGAAGAACTAGAGCAGAGGCCATGGGGAACACTGCTTACTGTCCTTACTGACTTACTTCCCATGGCATTCTCTCTCTCTCTCTCTCTCTCTCTCTCTCTCTCTCTCTCTCTCTCTCTCTGTCTCTCTCTCTCTCTCTCTCTCTCTCTGTGTATGAGAGAGAGAGAGAGAGAGAGAGAGAGACAGAGACAGAGAGAGAGACAGAGAGAGACAGAGAGAGACAGAGAGAGACAGAGAGAGACAGAGAGAGACAGAGAATGTGAGCACACATGTGCTAAGGATGGATGCATGTTGAGATCAGAAGACAACCTGAATGCTGGTCTTCACATTCCACCTTGTTTGAGACAAGGCATCTTGTTCACTGTTGAGCTCCTCTAGGCTAGCTGGCCCATAGATGCCAGGACTTCTGTCTCTGTCTTCATCTTTCTACAGAATCAGTGGCATTGCAGATGTTCACTGTCATACTCATCTATGTAGGTACTGGGATTCAAACTCAGGTCCTCATGCTTGAATTGTGAGCACTTACTTACCTAATGAGCCAGATACTCACCCCCAAATCAATGTCAGTTTTTACATTTTTTTATGTTGAAAATAATGTCATTTTCCTATAAAGTGAGGTTCTCTCTCTCTCTCTCTCTCTCTCTCTCTCTCTCTCTCTCTCTCTCTCTCTCCCTTTCTCTCTTTATGTATGTGGGGGTATTTGTGATGTAATAATGAATGAATGAAAATAATGAATAAGTGATGAAAGCAAGAAAGGAAATACGGCTGAAAGGTACCTTCCTACCGCATACCCTCCTAACCAACTGCTGGGTGGTTATGGATGTGACTGGTTAGGTTCCAACAACAGTCCTGGCTCAGTGGTCATTGCTCAAATCCAGCTATTGCTCATAGGTTGAGTTGCTTGGAGGTTTTCAATTCGCTAGAGGGAGCTTGCAGGTAGGGGTGATACAGTTCCCACACAAGGAAGATTGATTGCACTCATTCAATCCCCACAGCCTGAAAAATACTTTCTATTTATTTTATTCAGGAGCTTGTTGCAACACATCCCAGAGTCACCCAGTCATTTTTTTCCACTAGTGAGAAGTCTAATTTCCCTTTCCATTTTTTATTCTTCCATGCAATTCACTCGATTCCCATAGCATTCTACCATGCTGCGGCACTGAACTTTGTAGGATTTTATCTGCTTTTAGCCCCCATATTTGTTTTGTCCCAGAGAATGGCCAGTAAAAAGCACTAATCCCATTGGACTAGATGTATCTACTTGTTTCATTTTTGAGTGATGGAAAGTTTTTCCTTATTGTTCCATTGCTATTTGAACAGTAAGAAAATAACCAGGAACAACAACACAGTTTGCTTTGCAACAAATCTGATATCCCTCTTCTGCTACTTTAGCAAGCTCTGTGGAGCACAGGCATACATTTCCCACTCTTGCCTTTCACATAGCATGCACGTGAGTGAGTGTCAGGGTTTTGTTGCTGTGAAGGAACACCCTGACCACAGCAATTCCTATAAAGGAAAACATTTAATTGGGGCTGGCTTACAGTTCAGAGTTTTAGTTCATTATCTATGGTCATGGCAGAAGCATGGCAGCACCCAGGAAGACATGGTACTGTATTCATTGGCAAGAGTTCTACATCTTGATCAGCAGGCAGCAGGGAGAGAGAGTGACACTGGGCGTGGTTTGAACTTTTGAAACTCCAAAGCCTAACCCCAGTGACACACTTATTCTACCAAGGCCACACCTCCTTATAATGCTACTTCCTATGATCCTATAGGGGCTATTTTCATTCAGTCCAACACAGTGTGATTTCAAATGAGAGAAATGGGTATAACTTTAAAAGAACTAATTACTGGTTACTGGTTATCTTAAACCAAAAGGGTAGACAGAAGTTCAGACACAAATCACAAAAGGTTTCGTTTGAGTATGTGTTTAGGAATGCTAAAACAACTCATGTTGAAAGAATATTACTATGTGCGATGGTAAGTTTTGTTTTTGTTTTTCAAATTGAGACAAGCTTAAGTTATCTGAGAAGAGAAACTTCAACTAGGAAACTGTTTCTATTAATTTTGTCTGTAGGCATGTCTATGGGGGAATTTTCTTAGTAAGCGACTTACAATGGAGGGCCCAGCTCACTGGGCAGATGGTGATCCTGGGTTGTGTAGCAAAGCCAGCTGAGTGAGTCATGTAGAGTAAGCCAATAAAGAAGAACATTTCTTATGGCTTCTGCTTCAGTTCCTGCCTCTTGGTTCCTGCCAACTGTGAGTCTCCCTTGACTTTTCTCAGTGATGGACTGAGACATAGAAGTAAAAGATAAAATAAAACCTTCACTTTTGAGTTATTCTTGACCCATGCTTTCTCCGAGAGTAACAAAGATCATGTGAACTAGACAGTATGTGTTGCATGGTTTGGTGTTTAACGTTAGACATGCTTAAAATTTAATTTTATGAGTGGAGTTTCTCCAAGCCATTGTCAAAACTAGCAAACACAACTATTTGTGAGACAAATAGTTTTATTTTTTTCTTTCTCTTTGATTATTTGGTTAGTTTTTGTTTTTCCAAACGACATTCCATTGCATGATCTCAAATGTTTCAAGTAAGTGAGGATGACCTGGAATTTCTCATGTCTTTATCTATCTACCAAGTGCTAAGATTGCGGGCACATGCTATCATGCCAGGTTTTTGCAATGCTAGGGATAAAACCTGTAGTGATATGCATGCTGGAAGCACTCTACCAACTGAGCTATATCCCCAGTATTTCAGTGAAATATTGTAAACCAAGTTAACAGTATAAGCCTGGAGGAGGTGTCTGATCATATTAAGAGAAATATCACACTGCATGTCACACCCCTGACATCTGCTCCTTCATCCACTATATCATCTTGCAGCTCATTTTTTTCCCACTTACTTTCTAGCTAATATTTTCTTTGATTGGGGAAAATTGATTTGCTTACATGTCATTAGTGATTTAGAGTAATATGAGAGGCAGAATGAGACCTTAAGTCTCTTAGGTGGACACACACACACATACACACACACACACACACACACACACACACACACACACCACAGAGGATACCTGTGTGCTAACTTAAAATCAATAGAACTCTTCTTTACTGTCTTAGTTAGGGTCTCTAAAGCTGTAAGAAAACACCATGACAACAGAGCAAATTGGGAAGAAAACTGTTTATTCAGCTTATACTTCCACATCACCATTCATCCTCGAAGAAAGCCAGAACAGGACCTCAGACAGGGAAGGAATCTGGAGCCTGGATGCAGGAGATAATGCAGAGACCAGAGGGAATGCTAATTATAGAACTGCTTCCTCTGGCTTGTTCAGCCTTCTTTCTTATAGAACCTAGGACCACTGGTCCAGAGATCGAACCTCCAACACTGAGCTTGGCCCTCCCCTGTCAGGCACTAATTCACATGATATGCACTCACTGATAAGTGGATATTAGCACAGAAACTTAGAATACCCAAGATACAATGTGCAAAACACATGAAACTCATGAAGAACGAAGTCCAAAGTGTGGACAGTTCTCCCCTTCTTAGAATTTGGAACAAAACACCCATGGAAGGAGTTACAGAGACAAAGTTTGGAGCTGAGACGAAAGGATGAACCATCCAGAAACTGCCCCGCCCGGGGGTCCATCCCATAATCAGCCACCAAACGCAGACACTATTGCATATGCCAGCAAGAGTTTGCTGAAAGGACCCTGATATAGCTGTCTCGTGTGAGGCTATGCCAGTGTCTGGCAAACACAGAAGTGGATGCTCACAGTCAGCTATTGGATGAAACACAGGGCCCCCAACAGAGGAGCTAGAGAAAGTACCTAAGGAACTGAATGGGGTCTGCAACNCTATAGGTGGAACAACAATATGAACTAACCAGCACTCCCAGAGCTCGTGTCTCTAGCTGCATATGTAGCAGAAGATTGCCTAGTCGGCCATCATTGGGAACAGAGGCCCCTTGGTCTTGTAAAGTTTATATGCCCCAGTACAGGGAAATGCCAGGGCCAAGAAGTGGGAGTAGGTGGAGGAGGGGTATAGGGCACTTTCCGGATAGCATTGGAAATGTAAATGAAGTAAATACCTAACACAAAATTGGAAAAAAAAAAAAAAGAAGCTAAAGTCTTTATAAAGGCTTTTGAAACGAAAAAAGAATGCCTTACAACAAGATCTTATGGAGGACTTTTCTCTGAGATTGCTAACTTTTAGATAACTGTAGTTTGTGTGTCAAGTTGACATAAAACTAGCAAGCGCATTTATCATTACTTAAATCAAGACTGATACACATATTTATCCTTGAAAACTCAAGGGTAAAAAGAAATTTCCCAGGAAAGCTTTTTACTTAAACCCTCAGTAGTACCAAGGAAGGTCTGTTTCTAGATTGACTTTTCGCTTGTAGCCTATGACAGATAAGGTTTGGGTTATAAAACATTATATCACAAGTGACATATCTGATGTCTTCAGCATTGCTGTGCCAGTTTGACCATATTTTCCCTAACATTCTAATCTTTGGCTAACCCCATTGTCTATCCTGAAGGGGTTGGAGTTTGAGTAGGTAGGTCAGATGCAAGAATGCTCCATGCTTTTATTCCTGAGCATAATAAAACACCCAGCACCACGATCCCCACTGATGTTTCTCTGGATAGTCACACTTTGCATGTGTTGTCACAAAGAATCACTGGGAGGATTATGCAGGCTCTTATAGATCTGCAGAATCTTTGTGCTTAGTTTCCTATGGCCTCTGTCTTACATCTTTTACCTCTCATGACTATGTGTTCATCTGTGCCCATGTGTCTATGCACATACGTGTTCACGTTTCTGGGTTGTGGGTGCTTCTGTATGCAGGTGTGAACCCAAGTGCAAAGGTGTGTGCAATTCAGAAAAAAATATTGAGTGTTGTTATTAAAGAATTTGGGGGGAAGATAAGATCTCTTATAGGGCTGAGGTTTCGTCAAATATGCCAGAGCAGCCAGGCAGCAAACTTCCAATCGTCCTCCCGTTTACCATCACTGGGATAAAGGTACATGCCACAATGCCTGGCCTTCACTGTGCGTGCTGGGTATTAAATTCAGATATTCATGCTTGCCAGGTATGTGTTGTATCATCTGAGACATCCCCCTCACCTCTTACTGATTGTGAACCTTAAATGAGATCCATAAGTATAGTAATGAAGATCAACGTACTTTTAAAAATTACATTTATTTTTAAATGAAACCTTTGAGAATTTTTTGATTATATTAACTCTTCTCCTAACTCATCCAATATCTACCCTCTTCCCTCTTTACCCAATTTTCCCCCTTCTCTTCTTTTTTTTTTAACCTACTAAGTCCAATTTGTGTTGCCCATATACTTTTGGGTGTATGACTATCTAATGGAGCATGGCCAACCAACCAGGGCCATATCCTTAGAGCAAACTGACTCTCCATGTCTCCACAGACACCAACTTCCAATAGACTTCAGCTAAGGGGCAGGGGGACTTCATGATCATCCCCATGCTAGAAATTTTGTCTGGCTTGAGCTTCTACAGGCCTTATGCATGCTGCTACCACCCCAGTGAGGACATATGCAAAGCTTCCATGCTGTGCCTGTAAAACTGTTTCCTCTTCTATAATGATCTCTAAGCCTTGGGAGAAGGGGGTGATGATACAGATGTTCTATATAGGACTGAGGATTCTTTATTCCATTATTTTCTTCACTGTGGCCGTTTTTGAGTGCCTGTGTTAATCAGCACCCACTTCAGAAGCTTCTCTGGTAAGGCTTGAGAGATGCACACATTTAGAGACATAATGATAACTCGTTAAACATTGGTTTAGTACTGTATCTACTTAAGAGAAAAATAGTAGTAGGTTCTTTCTAGGGTCTTTAGTCATATAATCTAGTCTATAATCTAAGTTCTTGGCCTTCATCCTGATGTCATAAAAGTGTTTCAATTTGTCCAGGAGGCCTTAAATCTAATTTTTAAAAAAAGTGGATTTTTACCCCATTACATTCACACCACTATTGTCAGTTGACATGTTTTGCCAGACATGTCATGTTTGCAGCAGTCAGAGCCTACAGCTGGGTAAACTGAAGGTTACTTCAGTCTTCAGCATCTTGTGTAGCATTTTCAGCAGTAGATAACGTTTCCAGCCAAGTCTGGTAAGCTTGGTAAGCTTGGGTTGTCTATGATCTATCTTCAGCAACAGTCCTACCGTAAAGTTCTGGAGGGAAAGAAAAGCAGTAGTCATGGTCTCTGATGTTTGGGGGTGTATGAGATCTTACTGGATAAAACATCCAAAACAGAACACTCATTCTTAGCACTGGGTTTTCCATTTATTAGTCGGTGCTGTAGAGACTTGCCCATTGAAAGGTGAGTGCATTTAAACTCATTTTATATGTGTGTATGCATCTATTTAAGGAAGCTTCTCCAGTAAGTTTCCATATGAATTTTTTGATAGATATGCTGTTGTTAGACATCCCTCTCTATAGTCCCTCTTCTGCCTGCAGCTCCAGTGTCTTACCCCTATATTTTTTTTATCTAAATGATAAATGAATTAAATAAATAAATAAATAAATATTCATGAATAGATGCAGATATCAGTGGTATAAAGAGGTTCAAGAGGGAAAATATAACAGGAAATATTAAATAAAAATATAAAGATTAGTATAATATCAGTATATTGTATACTATATATACAATATATAACATTAGTATCATGCGTATTGGGGGTATCTGTCCAAGGCCAACCAAACTGTATTTAACCATAAAAATATAGCAAAATATTCTTGAAAAAGTTTCATGTTGACTGACAAAATAATTTACCCATTGCTGGGGAAAATTTTTTCACATTCTCCAGGACTAGCTAAAGCATGCTAGAATTAATTAGAACTTAATCCCGGCTTACTAAAATTCTTATTGTAGCTGTTTCTACCGTTTTTATTTTATGAATCTGAAGCAGAGCCGCAAATGAGAAACACGGGCAATGTGAAAGGCAGTTTGGAATTAGCAAGCAGTCATTTGAAATGTTGGCTTAAAAAAAAAAAAACAAAAAAAACCCTTATGGTCCCATTAATGTAAAGTGGAGTGAAAGGACTCTCCCAAGCATTTTGTTTCATATAAAATCGTGCAGTGCACACATGGGCCTTTCAGACATAAGAGAAGGGAAATGAAGCCGGCGTGTTCACAGGAAGATGTCTCAGGGTTCAAGGATTATGAATCATTTATTTAGCTCTGAGATCTAATAAAACAACCTTATGGAAATGAAAACGTGTTCCATTACCCAAGATATTTTTGATCTGATAGCAAACATATTTATTTAACATATGCATCACATATGTTTTTGACATAAATATTGGGGCATAGAAAAATAAATACTGTCCAACCAGACACATTTAGTCTGCGCAGTTTGTGCATTAGATCTATACATAATAAACAAATGAGAGGCATATTGTGTTATTACTTTAGCATGAAATGCTTGTTAATATATGCCTTGTGCATTTTTTTTTTGTCCCAAAACAATGTCAATTAAAAAAAGTCCCCTAGTCTTCCCCTACCCCTCTGTGGTCCTGGAAAGGTGATCAGGAACATGCAGTAAGTGTTTTACTACTGAACCACACTCCCAAACCATGTAGGTTTTATTTTTTTAAAAATAGAGAATTTCAGAAATTTTCTATTTAAATAAGATCTTTGAACCTTCACATTTTCGTTTTGAAAAGTAGATTTCGATGGAATTCCCTTACTACAGGTAGTATGGTATATTGAGTCAATAAATGTGCCTTGATATTTAGCAATCTCAGAGTTGAAGCTACAAGGATCAATAAGAGTAAAACCTGATGGTGCACGCTATTTGTTAATGTAAGCCAACATGACATAAAAACGTGAGGCAGATGAACAATGCGCCTAATAAAGAAAATAAAGTGCTTTATGTAGAATCCTGAAAAAATATGGAAACTCTGCCACAGCTTTTCATGGTCATAAAGGTTCATTGGGATCTTCTGCAAAGCATCTTTCCCTCAAATATTTGAAGAAGCCCAAAGATAGGCTTTTCTTTGTATTTAGACACCAGGGTGCCATGGCGTTTAACCTCAAATTAAGTGTGCTGCAGACCTGACGGGCCCATGAGGTGTTCTGCAAATGGCAACAAGCAGGGATCTTGGGATTTCATTTGATGGTGGCATATGAAGAGGATATAAACCAAAACCTTCAAACACACAGGTCTCCACACTGTTTTATTATGATTTTGTGCATGTCATATCATTTTCAAAAATTAGAGTATTTCACATCAAAAAGATTTAAAGTCTTCTTACAAAAAAAAAAGTTACTTTGGCAGCAAGAAGTATGATAACTAGGCACTTGGACTTTCCAGGCAAAAAGCACCTCTAAGACATGGTTAATCACTTTTATGAAAGCCTATCTGGTAGCTCTACATATTAACACATGGTTGCAATTGGACAAAGTATATCCAGTTCTGTGTAAGGATGTAACTAATACCTAATAAAAGATCATTCAAAAAGAATCATTGACAGTCTTCTGTGAGTGTTTATGAAACAAGCACAATTCATAACCTTCCTCTGGGAAACTGTGGACCATAGTCTTTATTCCTCTACTAAGGACAAATGTCTGGTTTGCCCCTCCATGTGACTCCATGCACCAGTCTAAGGATTAGCATTAATAACCCTTCTTCCAATCAAAAGGAAAGAAATTAATATGAGAAAAAATTACTGAATATTTGGAATTTTAAAATCTGTCTAGTCTAATCTAGAAGTTGAAAGCTAATTCGCTTTTCCATAGTTTGGAATTCAGGAATAATAGCATGGAGGTAAATCGAGAAGGGTGACTGTGGGGGATGACATTCCAGGGTGATAGCACATGATAGTGGTTTCCCTGAGAAGCACATACCACGGAAACCTGGCAAACACTTGATGTGCAAACTGAAGTTGCTTATTCTGTATTATGTCTCTGCCGTTTGTGCACAAAGATGGATGCAGGTGTATTTTGAAGCCAGAGGTTGGTATCTGTTTTCCTTAATTACTCCCAACTTTGTTTTTGAGACAGGGTCTCTCAATGGAACTGGAGTTTGCACATCAGATAAAATGGTTGGTTAGCAAGACCAAGGGAAATTCATGTCTCTGCAACTCCTCAGTGGGGAAAGTATAGGTGTATTCCACTATGCCGGGCTTTGGATGTGGGTGATGGGATCCTAAAATTAAGTCTTCATGTTTTTAGGGAAAACACTTGATTGATCCACCTTCTAAGAGCCCCCTCTCTCATCTCTTATTCTTTGGTAAAACCTGAGAGCCTTCAATAGTGGCATATAGTGCGAATGAATGAAAAGAAGTCCTACATCTTTTAAGAGAAGTAGGGGAAAGAGCAACTCAAAAATCAAGAATGATAACAGGACCTTGAAAGATTTCAGAAGGGTTTTCTACTAAAACATTATGAAGAGTATCTATTGAGTACCACTATCCATATAGTATGTAGGGATAAGCTACATACACAATGCAAAAAGATATATTTCCATTTTGTATTTGAGGGAAATGAGATCTAAAGGTCCAAGTTTCTTAAAACAGCAAATTGCAGAGGCTGGGTTCATGGAAATTTAGTTGTGTTCTTGAGGGCTTCATATTTCATTTATAAGGCACTGGTTACAATGACCACTATGTAATCTATATGCAAATACTAGAGGTGGTGGATCTAGACCTCAGAAGAAGTACACATGTATGGAGAATTGTTTCATATATTATATTATTTTGTTTGAACATCAAACGTATATTTAGGGAACCATGTATATGTATCACATGTGAAGTAATATAAATAACCATATTGTGTGTAAATAATAAATAGATACATTTTAAAACAGATATGTACCCATTAACTATTTATAATGAAAGGACTGCTAACAAACATCATTCTGGAAAAATGGTAAATTTTTACCTTTTGTTATCCATACAGGCATCCACTTTAAACGTATTTATTTTATATGTGTGAGTTTTGTATGAATGTATATATGTGAACCACACATGTGCTTTGTTCCAAGGACCAGAAGGCAAAGACATAACCCTTCAAAACTGGAGTTAAGAACAGTTGTGAACGCCCATGTGGGTGCTGAGAACTGAACCTGGGTATTCTGTAAGAATAACAAATGCTCTGAATTTCTAGGGCTTGCTGCAGCCTGCAGTCACACATTTTTTTATTATTTATTTTATATTATTATTTTCTTTATTTATATTTCAAATGCTAACCCCAAATTTCCCTATACCCCCCACCCCTACTCCCCTACCCACCCACTCCCACTACTTAGCCCAGGCCTTCCCTTGTGCTGGGTCATATAAAATTTGCAAGACCAAGGGGCCTCTCTTCCCAGTGATGGCCGATTAGGCCATCTTCTGCTACATATGCAGCTAGAGACACAAGCTCAGGGGATACT
>NC_034590.1:43512872-43531407 GCF_900095145.1 Mus pahari | reverse complement strand
CCACTTAGACTTGAGCTTTGTACAAGGAGATAAGAATGGATCGATTCTCATTCTTCTACATGATAGCCGCCAGTTGTGCCAGTACCATTTGTTGAAAATGCTGTCTTTTTTCCACTGGATGGTTTTAGCTCCCTTGTCAAAAATCAAGTAACCTAGGTGTGTGGATTCATTTCTGGATCTTCAATTCTATTCCATTGATCTACATATCTGTTGCAGTCACACATTTTTAAGGTCAAAGTTTATTGACTATTACAGACAAACTTTATTGCCTCCATATATTTAACTGAAATAGTAACTCATTGTTCTCTTAATCTATAGCAAATTCCTATTGTTCTTAAATTTATACAAACCTAATTTTTAAGGAATTCTGAGCCCTAAGACTAGCTAATTGGCTTTAAACTATGACCTTTCCAGAATTGTTGAGTTTTCTTCAAGTCACTCCTACAAGCCTATTGAATATTTTTAAATGTACCTATGATAATTCTTGACATGTGCTTTAAAAATTATTATTTCTTAGGAATCTTTGATACTTAGGTTGCCTTCATCGATTTATCTTAGAATCCACAGTACAAGGAGAATTATTCTCAAAGCTTTAGATTCACTCATTTAAAATCAACTAGCAGGTTTAAACAAAATGTTTCACATATATTAATGCCAAAGTCTGAAATTCCTCAAAGACAGGATGGGGACATAACTTTAAGAATTGTTTGGTTCAATTTATATGGCCCAGTACAGGGGAACACCAGGGCCAAGAAGGGAGAGTGGGTGGGTAGGGGAGGGGGGGATGTAGGGGACTTTGGGGATAGCAGTTAAAATGTAAATGAAGTAAATACCTAATAAAAATTGGAAAAAAAAAAGAATTGTTTGGTTCAAGATATACTAGACTGGGCTGGTAAAGGCTAGGCTCCCAACCAAAAATATAAGATGTACCAGACTGCCCCTTCCTAGTTCATTATGACTGAGTCCCTGTATATCCTATTGTGTTTAACCATAGATAATAAATCGGAGCGATTGTTTTCTGAGAATGGTTTGGACTTTAAGCTTTGTCCAGGTCTAGGTTGCATAAATACACAGAGGGGAGTATGTCTTCACACATCTTTAGTTTTTATGTATTTTTACCCGCAATAGGAGAGAAGGGTTGTATAATCAAGTCTGACTCTGGCAGAAACTTTGACACGTCAAGTGAAATGCCGCACTGTGTTAATAACGGTTTCGAAAGAAATCAGAGAAGTTAATCATGTGTGGACACAGGGTTAAGAAGCAATGTAACAGACTATTAAGCTTAATATAGATATGTGATATAAGCATATGCAGACAGCCATTAGCATAAATTCATGTTACAGAAGAGCAGTACAATGTGCCGCTCCAGGGATTTGTAATATATGTGAGGGCCAGGGCAGAGATCAATGAGAGAGAGTGGTGGGTCAGAGAACCCATAGCCATGTCTCGGATCAGGTTGATAAAACTACTGCAAATGATGAGCGCATTATTTTTTCATTGTGCTTTCACCTGAGAGCATATTATGCAGGCATGTCAAGGGAAGGGGCCAGCAGCAAGCAAATCCTCCGCGGAGTCTCCAAGCACGCAATCGGCTTGAGGAACTTCAGTTCTCTTAACTGGAAGTTCCTTCAATGGTCATCTCGCTAATGATCAATCGTGCTCAAGACAGAAATATATACCATTTGTTAACTTCCTAGAGAAATTTGCTTTCCTGGGTAACTGTAAAGACACCATAAAATTTAAATTATTCTTCATGAAAAGTTCCAATCTACATATAGTGTACAGCTATCAATAAAACATATCCCAATCATTGCGTAATTATAAATAATTTCTTCTAGAGCTCTGCCTTCTGAGGAAAATGAAACAAATTTTTCTGTTAAGCTTTGATCAAAGCCCACTTTGGAGATTTCCCTAAATTATTTGTAGGAGGTTTTATGTGTCTTATATTTTTATTTTTTTTACGGTTTTTCTGCCATAATTATTTTTTTTTCTATTTAGACAGGTTTTAATACAGTAAGAAAAAAAAGTCAGAAACCAAAAGGGGAATTATCATATGTGATCCTGGTAGAAATCTGACATCAATTGTCTATCTAGTGAGCTTTATTTCTTTTTTTTAACTCTTCCATTTTCTTAGCTTAGAAATCTTGTAATAAGTCAGGTTTCAGCTGAATTTGTTTTAGACCCTAGTAACAACAATGGTTCTGGGTTTTTTTCTTTTTCTTCTTGGCGTTTTTGTTTGTTTGTTTGTTTCTCAAAACTAAAACTTACTTAGAGTAAACAGAACATCAGGAAGTTCACCTGGACTTATTTACTGCCTTCTCTCTGACTCACTCTTACTCTAATTCTACCTATATTTCAGTGTCCCAAATTTCTACATCTTCCCACAATGCAGTGGGAAGGACCACTCTCATCTTCTTTCAAAGAAGTTCTAAAAACTCTAGTATTGCCCCCCCCCCCCGCAACCCTCCAGTATTTTCCTTGGTCCCATGCAGACATTATGTCACATCCCAGGCCTAACTCCTGGTTATAAATTACATCCCTCTTTTCATGCTGACCAGAGAAAGTATTCTTAATTTATCTCCTAATTTCATAGGGCAACAACAAAGATAAGAAAACCACATGATTCTGTAAATGGGACTTATAAGGAAGAATGGGGAGGGGCATGACAGGGGAAACCCAAGTAAGATTGGGTGCTGGGAAAGGAAGAAGAATGTATTATACACAAGTATGAGATTGTCAAAGAAAAAAACGAATCAATTTAAAATAGGGCTGTAAGAAGAAATCCTAAGACATGTAAAGGCCACTGACTACACGAGCAGCCTGTGAATGACATTGCTGGGAATCCATCAAGCAAGGAGGAAGGATTGCTCCAAACAAAGAGCCCTGTGCATACCTTTAAGGAATGTTTCTATAAATGGCACTGGGGCCATAACTTAAGAGACAGACATTTACAAGTCAGGCACGCAGCTGTAAGCTGGAAATAATCAGGGGCATCGTGCCATCTCCACATACCTAATGTTTACTGATCTCAAAGAGAAAAAAAAAAGAGCACACTAAGAAGCATTTGTGACTCATACAAATGAAATTATCTCATCTCCACTCATTCCTAATCATGGATAAGGAAGTCCAAATCACAATTCTAGACCACAGATAAATCTACACACACACACACACACACACACACACACACACACACACACACACACACACACACACACACACTAGCTAAAAGCCTTCAAGGATAACCCAGCGAAGACAGAAGATAAGGTGTCTGGAAAGATAAGCTGGTAATGAAAGGGCATCTGTGTAAGGAAAAGCTGGGGTTGGCATGAAGGTGAAGGTTGATGTTCAACGCTCTGGCGGCGACTTGAAGATGTTGAAAGATGCAAAGTGAGTTTTTCATTGATTTCCAGCAGAAGGATTACAATAGTGACAGTTGGTGTCTGAGTTTAAAAAGATGATGTCATTCTCTTAATGGAAGCTACATAGAAAAGAGAAAACAAGAAAAGACTAAACCGAATCTAAAAAATTACTGATTTAGAGTAAGGATGGCAAAGGGCATGTGTCTGTGCTTGGGAGTCCAGAGCAAAGTTGGAAAACAAGAAAGGGATCCCCATAGAGTCAAATGTGACTGCCCATGCCTGTCTTCATAAACATTCCACATGGAATCAGTTTTGCAGCCTCATGTAGCAACATCTTGACTGTACGTGTCGCGTTCTCCTCATTCTGAGATGAACATAGACACTTCAAAGAGAACAACAATTGGTCCAATGTCTAAATGTCTATGAAACTGTATCATTCTCTCTCACATCAAGAAAATACCTCAGTTTTAAAAGGGTTCCTCTCTCTCATGGTGGGCAGGGCAGTGTGCCACAGGGCTCAGAAACATTGACTCCCATGTGCTGTGCTGCCCAATTCCAGGGTAGATAATGAAAAGGTTAATCAGAAGTTGCCTTGTATCAATGTTACTGCTGGGTGATGAGTAGTGGATTCACCCCGTCTCCCTCCTTCCAGGGTAGTCTCTTCTTTCAAACCACATTTCCTGTTGAGAATCCCGTATTTACCTTTTGCCTCTTCTTTTCTTTCCTTTTTAAAATTATTTGTTTTGAGATAGAGCCTCCCACATATCAGTCTAGCCCTAAGTTCACTATGGAGCCTAGTGTGACATTTCTCACTCCTGATTCTCCTGCTTCCACCTATGTGCTGGGAACACAAGCATATGCCACTATATGTGTTTTACGTGGTATTGAGGGTGAGGCTTCATCAATGGTGGGCAAATGCTCTACCTACTGATCTGTACATGCCCAACCATCTCAACCTAGAATTTCTTCATGGCTTGCCGTTCATGGTGCTGTATGCTTGTTTGATTTCTAAATACTAGTTCTTCCTTATGCTCTGGTAACCCATTTGCACTGGGATTACAAGTAGGAAGCACTGATTGAAGCTAATTATTTGAAGTTGACTATTATTCTAAGTGAAACCTCACTGTAGGGAAAAAGAACCACCACTACATAGATCTTAAATGTCATTAACATCTCTAAATCATCCCTGCTAACTGTGACTAGAAGTATTAGTGATAAGACTCAGGCTATCCTGGTCCTTAAAGAAGTGTAGTTGCCATGCTATGTCAGAAACATCTTTCCAAATTGTCATAAGTGATTGAATAAGAAGAAACCCACAAGAAATAAGGGTTGAATTGGAGGCAATTTGGAAACTATTACTGCTTTCCTTGATAGCTCAATCTTTACTCAGCCCAGAATATCTGATAAATTATTGGGCCTGCTTTTCCTGACATCATGTAATACACTAACATGCTCTGATAACCTCAGTTTACATGGATAAATGTCTAGAGTGGCTCCCTTTTTACTTTTAGTAATATAGTGCTTTTTAGTCTGAACTTCCTGGATATGGCTGGATGGAAGGCTCTATTTGTGTATCCATCAGGGTTCAGAGCTATTCCCCATCCTCAAAATGAAGTCAAGTGCTTCTTGCGAATCTCAGGACAAAGTAGAGTGTCAAAACTTCTGTTTTCTAGCATATGACATAACTTGTAGCAGAGCACAGGCTGGTGGCTGTTCTAAGGAAAGCTTGGAAGCATTGTGTCTTCACCATCTGGCATTCTTGTGCCAGGTTACAATTTATGGACAATAGAAGATCATCTCCAGCAACCTAGCAAACTATCAAGGTATGGTGAAGTCCTGAATCTTGATGACAAAGGCAGTAGAATCCCTAACTGTACTCTAAACATCTGTCCTCATACCCACAGATAAGTGTGGTACTCACCCTTCATCAAGGAAACTTCTTTGCTACAAATGGAAATGAGTACCTAAAATGACAACCAATCAAAATGTAGAGGTTTGGGGCCCAGTGGGTACATCTACAACATACTCCCACACCTAAGGCTCAGGGTTCATTGACAAAGGGGGACAGAGATGGTAAGAGACAAAGGCTTAGGGAGTTTGCTATGAGATGTGTCTCAATTTAATTCAACAAGCTACACCAAGATGATTGCCTAAATATAACCTGAACAAAGAAAACAGCAATAGACAACGTAAAGGTAGAGGTGAGAATAGCCAAGAGGCCTCAACTCTGCACAAAGGACTATAGACAACTTATGGTGAGAATAGGAGATACAGTCTTGTCTTCCCCAAGGGAACATAAAGGGATTACTTCCTCAATACCAAAGGGTAAGTCCTGAAAACACAAACCTATTAGTAACATCATCAAAACCATCAAAACTGAGCAGATTGTAATTATATACTTACAAATCTCTCTTCTCTCTCTCTCTCTCTCTCTCTCTCTCTCTCTCTCTCTCTCTCTCTCTCTCTCTCTCTCTCTCTCTCTCTCTCTCTCTCTCACACACACACACACACACACACACACACACACACACACACACCAATTAATGAAAAGAGCCATGAATTTAAAGAGACCAAGCAAGGGGTATATGGAAAGATTTGGTGGGAGGAAAGGTACGGAAGAAATGATGTAATTATATTATCACCTCTCAGATAAAAATCAATATTTTTAAAAAGATGATAAAAGATATTCTCAAAGGTCTGGAGGAGCCTGCTGAGGTGGGACCACCACGTAACTTTTCATTAGATCCATACTCCAATCTGTTACCTCTTAGGGGAAGATATCTTAATTCTCTTGAAGGGAGAAGCCAAGTTATCACCCTGTCCCTGGTGGGTTCACTGTGAAGGATCCTAAAATCCCAAAGAGGAACAAAATCATATGATTTTAGGCTAACGAGGAAGTACATCAGCAAGGTTGCTCACGGGTCATGGCACGATGTTTTGGGTCATGGGAAACAGACTAGAGATGGGGAAGGAGGAAGAGATGAAGGGACTGAGATTGGGGGAATATCTTCCATATCAAATGATGCAATTATCTGTGTGTTTCATGAACTTTGAGAGATTTTTTAAAAATTTTTTTTAATATGCCTGGGTGTTTTGCCTGCATGTAGGACTGTTCCTTACTTGTCTGTCTTCCTATGGAGTCGGAGAAGGTGACAGCAATCCTGGAACTGGAGTCATACCTGACTCTAAGCTGCCATGTAGGTACTGGGAATCCAGAGCACCCAGCACTCTCAGCCACTGAGCCATCTTCTCTCTGTGCGCTGAGTTTCTGGAGCTTTTAAAAGTGATGAAAAACAGAAGTAAGTGTGACTTGGATTGCTCTTGCATACAATAGACACAGAGGGCCAGCCTCAGGGTGACAAATTAACACTCTTTTCCAAAAATGTGGGGAAATTTCCCAAGGGTGAGTGGGTAATAGGAGAAAGATGAACTGTTACTTAAACAAATGCAACCTTCCAAGCAACACTTCACAAAGGGGTAACTGTGCTCAGAATGGAGGAAAACTGAGTAAGTCAATTCATAGGGCAAACAAACATAGTAATTCCCAGAAAATGCCGAACCTACTCTACAATGTTGTATTTCCATTTCCCCCCATTATTTATAGGAATTGCAGTTGTTTAAAAATAAAAGAGCTCTCCCTACCCAAATCTAATTCCTTCAGTGCAGTTGAAAATGATTTGCATGTTGCAATTTAATCAAACCCTGCGGGGGTCCTCGGTGGCCAAGCAATCAATGGGTTAAGTTAGATCACTGACATGTGTTCCCTGACCCCAGGATGCTTCATCAAATGTACTCATTACTGACTGAGCGAGAGAATGAACAGTTCTGAGTTCCAGCTCAAGCTCTGATGGGATTGTGTATAAGCGCGAATGTGGTAGAGGTATTTAAATTTTGATTTTTGTAATGGGCTTTGACATGTTTCATTTCCTCTGAGGGAACACTTGAGACCTCTGAAAGTAAATGTTGCTAAAAAGTCATCAAGGCAGAATATTAAAATGCCATCAAAGGGAATTTCACTAATGCAATCCAGCTCCAGCACCAGGTAGTGGAGCGAAAAGGGGAGGGTCAAAGGTCCCAGTTCTTTTAGCGAAACATGATTTGTTCCTCTTCACTGGATGTTTCTCCAAATAAATTATTTAAAGTCTTATTTCTTCTCTCTCCTAGGCCTCTTAAAGTTCAACTGTACTGAGAGGTGGTGGGAGAGGGAGCAGAAGGAGGGATGGGAGGCAAATGGTGGGTGGCATGCAAGGGGACTTCACCTTGGCAGCTGCTTTCCATCATTCTCCAAGACCTGTCTAGGTGTGTGGTCAGGTGAGAGGTTCAGTTAGCACACAGAGGAGACATCACGTTAAGGAGACAGATATATCTGGCTGGGCATAGCAGCCTTCGATGAGCGAAGCTGGCAATGAACTCTCAGCAGCCAATGTGCAAAGAACATCGGGCTTTGTGAGAAGACACTGTGATAGCATCTACATACTTTTCACATTTGTTATAATAATCTGAGATTTGAGTAACTTTTATACCAATGCAGTTGGAGAACAAGCGAACTAAAATTGAACTCTTCAGATTTCTTCTTTATGGAATGTAAGTAGAAAGTGAGCGGGTTTGCCACAGAGTTTGTCTGTAATATTTTCTTGATGAACATTGTGTTAAAGAATAAATCTCTTGCACTTCAGGATTATTTTACAATATGCATTTTTAATAAATATCTCCTAAGAGAGAAAGGTGGATTTCTATGTATCTCATTGATGACAGTATGACAGTGATTCTTACAGTTTATGGGACTCTATACAGTTATCCCTGGACAAAGATTCTACTGAATTCAATGTCCTCATTTCTCCAGTGGCTCTCAACTTTTGTAACTGCCATTTTGAGTTTTGTATGGTCTTCCCTGACATCTATATAGACACACACACACACACACACACACACACACATATGTGTGTATGTATACATATATATGTATATGTATATGATGTATATATATATGTATATATATGTATATATATATATGATGCATATGTATATGTATGTGTATATAGTGTGAGATAGCAAATTTCACACTGGGAATGACATATCTATGCTTTGGGTTAATGGGACTAACATAATTTTGTTTGAAATTTCATGATTACAACACAGAGCTAGAACCTTGAGTAGTGTTACAATGCAAGGATGGTTTGAATGAGATGTTCTCCATAGTCTCAAGCAATTGAATATTTTTGAATATTTAGTCCCCAGCTGGTGGTGCATGTTAGGAGCTATGATCTTGCTAAAGGAAGAGGTTACTGCGGTCAGGCTTTTAGAGGTCAAAGACTCAGGCCATGCCCAGTTTGCTCTCTGTTTCCTGCTTGTGGTTTGAGATATGAGCTCTCAGCTCTTCCAACAGTCACCTGCCCACTGTCACACCTCCCCACCATGATGGTGATGGAACTGTAACACCCTCTCTCCAAAAATACTTTTCTTCTGTAGATTACCTTATTCATGGTGTTCTATCACAGCCATAGTAACAATGTAGTCTTGGAAAACAATATATAAATATAGACATATTTTACCTTTAAGAATATGTATGTGACTTGAATTCTTTTGGTTTCAACATCATCTTATCGCTCTTAGTTGTAGGGTCTCACACAAGCTTGTGCTCTCTCAGTGTTCTGCCTTAATAGTAAGAGAAGCATGAAGTATGATTTCTAAGCTCTCTCTCTCTCTCTCTCTCTCTCTCTCTCTCTCTCTCTCTCTCTCTCTTCTGTGTGGATTTGTGTATGTATGTTGTATATGTGTGTATGTGTGTGACTTTTATGTGTGTGTGTGCATGTGTATGCGTATGCGTGCTATATATGTGTATGTATGTGTGTGTGTCTATTTTTGTATTTTTGTATTTTTGTTTGTGTTTGTGTGTGTATGTACGTGTTCTATGTGAGTACAGTAGAATGGAATGCAGTTGATTCTTTTTTCATTATTTATTTATTTATTTACATCCCAAATGTTGCCCCTTCCACATACCCCCTTTCAGAGTTCTTCCCCCATTCCATCTTTCCTTCACCTCTGAGAAGGTACCCAGCCCCCTACCCCTGGGTACTCCTCTACGATAGGGCATCACATCTTACAGGATACAGTTGATTCTTAAGCAACTCTGGCATTAGGGACGTCCACTATCCATATAATCATAAATCCATATACAACATTAGATTTCGCAAAAGCAATAAAAGATGGGAATGAAATAATTACAATTGTAATGAACATTCTACAGGTGGGTGATTTTATTCACTAAGACTCAATATTATTATTTCTCATGTATTTACATTTCTCTCAGCAGCAAATGATGACATGTATGGTCTACATATAAATAAGTTTTAATAAATCTGAACCTTTGTTGTAGTTTTGTATATGGTATTCAATTTTAAAATATACTATCAACTGCAAAGTCTTATATATTCATCACATATTCAACATTATGAGTTTCATTTGCAAATATCTAAAATTGGTATAGCAAAACAAAGCACATATCAATAGACCCATGCTGTTCAAATTTGAATAACACAAAAGGGATTTTTTTTTCATAAAAAATATTCATGGTGGTTTTTCAGTAAGCCATCTTGGCTTAAAGAATCCATTCCATGTCTGAAAGGCAGCCTGATACAAGGGAAGTTCCAAAAATCTCAGAGTTCTAGGTCAGGACTTCAACTTGGGGCCAGAGGGATGACTTAGCACTACAGACACCTGACTTCAATCCCCAGGACACATGGGGTGGAAGAAGACAATATACTGCTACAAAACATTCTCTAATCTCCACATGCTTGTCATGACAGGAGCACATACATGTATACACACATACACATGAAAACAGACAAACAAGTTAAGTATGTAAGTAAATAATTAGTTAATATATGAATGAAAAAATATTTTTAAATTGTGGATCAAACACTGCCATGGAACTTGGGGTCCTTCTCTGCTTTCACTGTGTATTTTGAGAGAGGGAATCACTAAGCTGTCCATGGAGGCCTGGAACTCACCTGGTAGCCAAGACTGATCTTGAATTGGTCAGGATTCTTGCCTCAGCCTCTTGAGAATCTGGGACTTTCATAGCTTCAACTAAAATTTTAAGACTTCAATACTGTCTTTTTTAGGAGCAAAGAAAGTGACTTCTAGGGAAATTTTTGGATATTTGATATATTACTATAAAGAAAAGAATTTACATTGCATTTCTGTCAATATTACTCAGAAAGCTCATCACCACATTCAAATTATTTGTTTATTTATTTTGACAGGTAACAGGTCAACTGATTGGCCCATCTTCCCAGTTCTTTAGATAACTCGATTTTATTTTTAAGATAATTCTGACACAATGAAGGCTACAAAGGGGAAATCTTATTTTAAACAGAGAACACTATCCTTTCAACTTACTTAAACTTTTCCTGCTCATAATTGATTATATGTATATGTCAAATTAGTGCGTATTGGAACAATACGGAACTCACTTAACCTTCAATAGGGAGCATACATTTTTTAAGCTATTTGAATCTTGTAGCGGAGCACAAAGACTTTAAGTTACTTAATTTTCATGGCAATGCACATAGTTCTATATTTTTATCTCAATTCAAGACAATGCACTATTCAGAATGGAAGAGACATAAGAGTGGACTGAAGCAGCAGGTATGAATTTTCTAGTCTCTTCTGGGACATGGCCAGAGAGTATCTGAGACAATGACTGCTTTCTTGCCAGTTTACTGAGAATTCTCTGATGTTAAGTAAGGTGATTTTAAGGGTAGGCAATAATAAGTAAGTTCTAACTGAAGAGACTGAATATATTCCAGTCAAGTTTCCATGTGAGATGAATTCTTAGAATCAGCTAACCTGAAGAAAATCTCCTATAGATGTTTCTGGTAGCCTCAGAAGACAAGCTGGGGAAGTAATCCCCAGATGTGTCCTACAGGCAATGCACAGTGAGGGTGTCCAGGCTGGTTTAAGCCAATGTCAACACAGTGAACTTAGAATGAATATCACATCACAAGGCACAACCCAAAATGATCAGATCACTACTATAGTTTTATTATGCCCTGGCTACGAGTCCTATGTAAATATGCTTATTGAGATAGAAGGTTTCAATCAGGTATAGTACTTATGAGAAATTAACAAGTGGACAACCAATTTGAATGACTGTCATCCATATGTTATACATTTATTTGACATAGTTTAATGTCTGAGAGTCTAGTTACCTTTCAGTCAGCTAAGAAGATTGGAGTACATCTTAATCCAGGTAGTTATTAAAATACTGGGACTCCTTATAAATGGTTATGTATCTCAAACAATGACTTTTTTTTTTTTATCATTTGCAGTACCCAAATGCTAGCACTATCAAACACCATCTGCACATTTAAATTATTATATAAAGATTAAAGTAACTTTAATGTTGGTTGGTTTTGTTGGCCTTGAGGAGTTGAGTAGCTGATCATATGACATAATCATATATAATATCATATATCTCGACACTACCACATGGATTGAATGACCCAAGAATTCACCCAGACTTTCTGATATTTTGGTTGCCTTTGAAATCCAAAAGGCAACTGTTATCAGAACACTATCTTTGATGGATGTAGCCTCTAAATGTTGGTCAAGTCATGTGTTTTCTCTCTGAGCAATGCTTTACCTCTTGAATTTGGCAGATTGACTTTCATCAAATTTTTGATAACTGATTATTGACCACCAAGAAGAAAGATCTAAGAAACCCAGAAAAAAAAAATGAGGGAAGATATTGAGCTGCGTGGAACCATGTGTTTTTTTGACAAAGAGAGTTTGCTGTGCTGGTTCTTCATGTCTCCCTAAGATTCTATCAGGTCTCTTGGAGTTGAAGTTCGTGTTGGATTATTTATTTAATGTGCAGCTTGGTCTTCCAGTGGTCCCCTAACAAGTGGAATTGGGACTGTTTCAGGCTCTTGTTTCCTGACATTGAATTCCCATCAATGGCACTTGGACTGCCTGGTTGGGCCTCAATGGGAATGGATTGTACCTAGACCTGCTGGGACTGGATGCCCCAGGGTAGGGTGGTACCCAAGTGGGACTTGATTTTCTCTGAGGAGAAAGGGAGGGGGGAATAGGAGAAGGCGTTCGTAGGGTGTGACTGGGAGGGGAGGAGAGAAGGGAGCTATGATCCTGTGATGGGGATATAAAGTGAATGAAGGAGAAAAAAGCATTTGACCATATAGGCATCTATTTTCCTGGTAGAAAAAACGTGGCCCTGAGTTAGCACTAGCCAAGTAGATGGAAGAGCAGGAAGTGGAAACTGTGAAGAGGCAGGCAAACTGCAGGAGTTCACAGGTCTGGATTTCCCTCCGTAGTTCAAATTATCAGAATTACTCCAGCGTGACACTTGGTATGGGAAATAGTGTGTTTTCTGTCTTGCCTTATTCTGGGAAACATTAAAGTGTTCCTGCTATGTTCTGATATCACAATCTAGCTGAATCCAGGCTAAGCAAATGTAATCTCAACTTAGAGCCAGAGAACACTCCATTCAGATCCCTGTGCCTACTTATTAAAGACAGAGGCATAGGTTTACACAGACTAACTCATTTTTCTTTCAAACCAAGTGTCTCATTCCCAAATACAACAGATATGCACATTTTACCTCATCCTTAGTCTAAAACCTTCCCAGATATTTTAAAATCATTACATTTTCCAAATATTTTAGAGAATTTTTGAATTCTATAGTACACACATTTACTATTACTGACATGCCTTTTAAATCAAAGTTTGTTGGTTGAAATACAATTTTGCACTGTTTATATGCATTGTTCAAAGCAGTACACTAGCTAAAGTTTGACCTTGAAGCAAATGGCCTCCAAAAACCTTACCAACCCATCTAAATGATGGCAAGAGCACCTTAAATACAGTTAGTGCAACACAGTCGTTCTTAGGAGTATTACATTTTGGTATATTAGATGAGTTCACTAGTCTACCATGTCTATCTTTCCTGTAGTCCTGGAAGAAACCTGTGGTCAGATAGATCTCTGAAGTGTCAGTTGACTGGCATGGTCGGGATTAGTGAACCAACTGCTCCTCATCTCCCTGCTGTCCTCCTGTCCTCAGACAGGAGCCCTCTTCCTAAGAGACACAAAGAGTAAGTACCTTGTTTATTTTTCAGAGTCCTACCTGGCTCTCCGGAAGGGTGATTATAGTAAAATACTTTGTAACAGTTTTGTTAAGGGTCACTTGATGTTCCTTTAAAATTTTTAACATTTTGAGTTTCACGAAGTGTAATCTACATGTTAAATATTTGTTCTTATAAAGCATACGGTTCTGTGAATGATGAAATCACATAGCATTGTGGAGCTGCAGAAACACTAGAAATCCATCATGCTGAAAACTCTCCTCCTAGTCTCTTTAGCCAGTCTCTCCTCTTCATCCCTGGCAGCCAGTGATCTCCTTTCCACTGGACTTTAGATGCTATGCAGTAGAATGTGCATTATAAAGTCAAGATAGCAGTGTAATTTTGAAAGACCTGAGCACATCCTTTGCCTTGTAGTTCAACCCACCACGTGTCTGTCCTTAATTTGTTAATACATTTCCATCTTCAGATATACTTTATACATTTCCACTTTGGAGCTATTGTGAATAGAGCCAAACATTCATACATAAATCTTCATGTAGATCGACCTATATCTCATTGTCCTTGAAGAAATACCATCAAGTCATAATGCTGCGACTGTCACAGGCATATATTTAACTTTCATAAAACTCTAAATTTGCTTTTCAAAGTCCCTATACCACTTTACACCCACATAATGATGGCATCCCAAGCTTGTCATATCATGATATTGCTAATTATTTTCAGAGTTATTTAAATATTTCTATGATGTATTCATGAAGAAGTTGTATTGTTATTATTTTAAAATGCATTTTATTAATGCTTAATGATGCCAAGAGTCTGTTTGTTATTATTTGTCTTGTGTTTGCAAAAATCTCAGTTCTAATCACTTGTTTCCTCTTTCCTTTCTCCCACCTCTGATTTTTTTCTTGCAAATGTAGTACTCAGTAATTTCTTGAGAAATTTTATTTCATCAAGTGTCAGAAAATAATTTCTATGATCTGAAAGTGACAAAATTATGCACTCACATTTAAGTAAGATTGGTGGTCCCTATCCATGGACATGGTTTATCTCTTATTCATCTTACATTTCTATGATTTGGCTCATTAGTAATTTGTGATAATTATCAAACAAATCTTATTTATTTTACATGTCTTTGAATTTGATAATTTTGATACTATTTAAAATCATTTAAATATGGTTAATTGGTAACATATAGAACTATAACTAATTTATGTACTATCATTCCTATAGCCTTTCAAAATCTCAAAGATTAACTATCTTGTTTTTCCTATAGCTTCTTTAGGATTCTGTATCAGTGATAAGACACAAAAACATCAATAGTTTGTCCCTTTCTTCTAATCTAAAAGTTTCTATTTCACATTTTACTGTGTTTCACCGGCTAGGACCTCCAACATGATGCTGAGTACCAGCAAGAAGTACCAACAAGAAGCTCCATGACTTTAGGAGTACATGCCCATGTGCTCCACTTTAGTTTAATATCTTCATAATTTGTTGTCATAACTTTATATGCCTATTATGAAGCTGAGGAAACTTCCTAAATACTGATCATTTTTATAGTGGACTACTTAAAACTTATTTTCTAATTTTTAAAACATAAATGATTGTACTATTTTCTTCTTTATCTTATGTTTTGGTCAGTTAAAATGAACATTTTTCAAATGTTGAAAAATTTGGAATTACCTGAATGAATTGTCATTTTTACATTTTTAAAATATTTGATTTACAAGAATTTGAGGTTATTTTCTATATCTATATCTATATCTATGTCTGTCTGTCTATCTGTCTATCTATCTATCTATCTATCTATCTATCTATCTATCTATCTATCTAACTATCTATCTATCTATCTATCTATCTATCTATCTATCTATCTATCTATCTATCTATCTATCTATCTGTGACCTGGAATGGTTTAGCTTTCTGGTAACATGTATATAGTTTAGATTTAAAATAGTTCTGGTCTCATAGCTGGAGTTGGTAAAACGTTCCTCCTAAATTTATAAGACTGTTCACATAGAATTAGCTATGTCTATCGTAAGTATTCTAGTTAAATTTGTTCTTCAACAATGTCGGATATATATGAAATGTACTTTCACTGTGTGTGTGTGTGTGTGTGTGTGTGTGTGTGTGTGTGTGTGTCTGTCTGTCTGTCTGTCTGTCCGTTTGTCTGTGTGTCTCTCTTTGTGTGTCTCTCTGTTTCTGTCTCTCTGCCTCTGTGTGTCTCTGTCTCTGCCTCTCTCTCTCTCTCTCCCTCTCTCTCTCTCTCTCTCTCTCTCTCTCTCTCTCTCTCTCTCTCTCTCTCTCTCACATGTGTGTGTGTGTTGGGGGGAACTATCCACTGGAACCTAGTGAGTTCATCAGTGAATTCACATACAAGTAAAGGAGGTGAGTCCCTTTCCCGGTTTCTACCAACAGCCAGGAGTTCAGAGGTAAATGTTGGAACTCAAGATCCCTTCTCATTTCCTTGACTGATTTTTGATAGGTCTGATTGTCATTCTTGATCCTGCTGAATTGTATGCTCTGAAAGTTTGGCAATACCACATTCTGTGAAACAAAATACCCAAGGCAAGATGGTTTGCAATCTCTTATCATTTACCCCTCATTACTCTTGCAACTTGTCAATTCAATGTCTTATCAGTGACATTTCTTCTATCCCAGTTATGTTGATAGTTTGTGTCTTTCATAGAATTGACCATTTATTTCTTTTTCCTTTTTTTCTTTGTTGTTGTTGTTGCTGCTGCTGTTGTTTGTCTTTGAGATTGTGTCTCACCAGGTAGCTCAGGCTATCCTGAAACTCAGATGAAATTTATACGTTTTCTATGGAATAAAATACGTTGTAATAGCTATTTAAAATATTGCCTTATGAAAATTTAAGTATTCATATGTCTCTAATGTCTTCAATATTATATCATATATTAGTATTTTACCGTTTTTGCTTGTCTTACAAACTTTGGCTAGATATTTGTTATTTAATTCAATTAATTTTTACTTTAGATTTTAAATTGTTATTCTTTTTCACAGTTTTCTTTAGGAAGAATAATATATTACTACATGAAAATCATGTCTCATTTCTATTACAGGCATTTAATGACATAAATTTTGTTTTAAGCCTGTCTTAGTTACCACTCAGAAACACAGTAGAGTATGTTTTTGTTTGATAACATTTTCTGAGTTTATTGTAATAGTATTTGTGATTCCTGATTTATTGACTAATGGCTTAAATGACACCTTTGTGAAGCCCAGTGGGGCCCTTTTAATGATCTTAGTTTCTAATATCATCCCACTGAACTCACAGAATACACTTGAGTTTCAGTCTATTTGTAGATTGTGCAGTTTGCTCTCTAGCTAGATTATGACGTCTCTGTATAGTGCACATGCACTTGAAGTAACCTTTATTAGGTTATTAGAGAGTGGCATGTTCTATGAATGGTAAGTAGGTCATGTTGGGAATAGTGATCTCAGTTCCTTTACACTGTGATTTTCCACATACTGCTCTGACAATTACTGAGACAACCCTATGTCTCAAATTATAATTGTTAATTTATCAATTTCTCACTTTTTGTTCCATCCGCTTGTTCTTCGGATATTTTAATATTTTTATTAAGTGCATGAGAAATTATAGTTGTGATATCTATTAAATAGACTGAATGCTTTATCATTTAAAAAAATCGATCTCTGAGTTTTAATGATGATTTTCACATGCATTTATGTGGTCTGAAGTGACCTGAGACATTTAAGTTCAATGTGGGTGCATCAAACCAAACTAACCTATCATCACAACAGATATTCAACATTATTTTTGTGAACAGAATGTTAGCATCTAAACTTTGCTCTCTAACCCTTCATCTTCTATCATCTGGTATTAATATAGCTACTTCAGTTTTCTTTTGATTAGTGTTTGAATGACACATCTTTTCATCATAGGTTTTTAACCTACCTATTCCTTTATGACTAGGGTGTCCACTTTGCTCTTGCATTAAGATAAAAGGTTTTGCTTTTCAATGGGGGGGGGTGTTTTGGCTCTTTATCTTCAGTAGAGATGCTGATATGGTTGGTTTCTGTCTTGTTAGCTGTTCTAGAGTTTTTTCCTGTGTGTTCTTTGTTTCTGCCTTCTTCAACTTCCTCTGGGGTTATTTGCTTTGTCTCTATTCATTTAGATGTTGTGCAATTTTATAAATCTCTGCGTGATTTCTCTATTTTTAAGAAAGTAAAAATACATTACTTTTCCTATTACATTATCAGAACATTATCTTTTAGAAACATTTTGAAAGGAACAGGAAAATAAGCAAACTAACACCTCATCTTTTACCAGACAACCAAATTACAATGGTTCAACTATGGTCTTCTGACTTTATGATATAAAAGTATTCAGTATGAAGAATTTTTAAAAGCCTGATATTTGTGTATACAATTACCTACTATGAAACACTTCCTTGATGTTAGGCACTACCAGTGAGCTGAACACACACTTGGCCACACAGTCATCAGGGAAAGCAAGAATATGCTTCAGTATTTTGTGTACATGTCTTACCCACACTCACCTATGGAGAACTTATTTACTGTAAACCTTAACTTTGTCTAAAGAAAAATCTATGCTCCCTGGGGATTTCTGAAGGCTTTGTCTTTTTCTGTTGTTCTGATATTTCGCCCTTTGCATTGCTTTTATTCCTGACTTCAGAATGGCCTTTAAATTCACTGTAGCATGACAAATAGACAAAAATAAAATTTCGATTTCTTCATAAAATGTTTATTTCAACATTCTGTTACAAGTTATTATTACTGAGTGTATTGGTTTTTTTTTCAATTTTTATTAGGTATTTACTTTATTTACATTTTAAATGCTATCCCCAAAGTCCTCTGTACCCTCCCTCCCTCCCTCTAGTCCTCTACCCACCCACTACCCCTTCTTGGCCCTGGTGTTCCCCTGTACTGGGGCATATAAAGTTTGCAAGACCAAGGGGCCTCTCTTCCCAATGATGGCTGACTATACCATCTTCTGCTACATATGCAGCTAGAAGACACGAGCTCTGGGGGTGCTGGTTAGTTCATATTGTTGTTCCACCTATAG
>NC_034590.1:43496643-43512861 GCF_900095145.1 Mus pahari | reverse complement strand
TCTTTCCTAGGGTTTCTATCTCCAGAGTTGTCTCTCTTTGGGTTTTCTTTATTGTTTCTACTTCCATTTTTAGATCCTGGATGGTTTTGTTCAATTCCATCTCCTTTTGGTAGCATTTGGTAGCGTTTTCCTCTAACTCTTTAAGGGATTTTGTGTTTCCACTTTAAAGTCTTCTATCTGTTTACCTGTGATTTCCATCATCATCATGAGAAATGACTTTAGATCCATGTCCTGCTTTTCTGGTGTAATGGTGNATCCAGGACTTGCTATGGTGGGAGAGTTTGGTTCTGAGGATGCCAAGTAACCTTGGTTTCTGTTGCTTCTATTCTTACGCTTACCTCCTGCCATCTGATTATCTCTAGTGCTTGCTGCCCTCAATATATCTGATTGGAGCCTGTCCTTCCTATAATTCCAATTGATTCAGGACTTCTCAGAGTCCAGATTTCTCTGTGATTCTTTGATTGTGAGCTCCTGTGAACCTGAGATTCTGGGTGTGTCTGAGTTCTTGGCAGTCAAGCTCCTCTGAGACACTCAAATACTAGTGTGACCCAGCTCCTGTTATCCTGGGATCCTGTTGTCCTAAGATCCTGGGCATGTTATAGTGCGTGGAAGTTGTGTCTCCTTTGAGGACCGTGGAGTTGTCTGGTCTGTTTGAAACCAAGGTAAACCTGAACTGATTAAAATGAGCCTGAGCCTCTGGTCAGGAAAGGCTCTGGTGTCCTTGTTCCTGCTGTCACAGGCCTGTCACTATTGGATTGGAGTAGCTGTTGTGTTCCACTCACCAGTGATTCTAAGATTGCTTGGGCAGTCCTCTAGGGACGTGGGGGTGTCTTCCCACTCCATGCCCTAGGTGACCCGGTGCTGGTACAGACCAGAGGGGATTAGTGCCCCTGGCCAGGCCAGTTCTCTGCTTCCCTAGTGCTGTCTCAGGTCCCGTGCACGATTGGATTGGAGCAGAAGTTGTGTTCCACTCACCAGTGATCCTAAGATTGCTTGGGCAGTCCTCTAGGGACCGTGGGGGTGTCTGCCCACTCTGCGCCTTAGGTGACCATATGCTGGCTGAGTGTATTGTTTTGACCTGACAGAATTCCTTCATTCTCTTCCTGGTCTTCTAACTAATGTCTACTAAAAATTGATTCCTGGGATGTTGAAACAGATCAGGTAGTTTGATTCCCAATACCCACATACTAGCTCATAGCATTTATAACTCTAGTTCCAGAGTATCTCAAAGCCTTTTCTGGCTTCCAAGGGTCCCAGACATGTACCTGGTATACAGCCATACATATAGACAAAAAAACTGATAAATATAATTTAAAAAAAAATAAAATTTTTTCTAATGTCTGATTTCTGACCCAATATACAAAGAACTTGTAAATCATGGCTTTTTTACATATGTGAAGAGAAAATGTTGGCCTAAATTATATTGCATGACTTTTCTTAGACCCAGGTCTCAGAGAACCTATCTTGCAAAGTAGAACTTGGCTCTATGCAGCATTCCAGGTATTCCTTGCTTATACTGCTGTCTACAGCACAAAGAGGATCTAGTATACAATCAGTTAAATCAGTATACAAGCAGGTAAATTGTCAAAGTGTTGTTTGGAAAAGTAAATGAGAACCTCCTGAGGTATAGGCTTAGGGGAGGGCAGGGATCTTAGACTTTCATGGAGCCTCCTTCCAAGCAAATCTATAGACTTTGTGACATGAAGAGCCAGGAAAGATTCCCTTTACCTCTACATTCAAAAGGGAGTCATTATGAATAAACTGTCATGAAATTAAAAATAAAACTTTGCAAAAGATGATGGCAAAAGACTGACAAAAACTAATTTCTCCCCTCCCATCTTCCTTCTTATACAACAAAGGAAACCAGTGATGAGAGAATTGAGCCGACTTTAATGTTGTAGTGAAATATGAGGGGTTGTATTCATATTAAAGCTGATATAAAAATTGCTATTGTTCTGGTTTCTAACTTTAAATGAGTTGGCTCTATGCAGCATTCCAGGTATTCCTTGCTTATACTGCTGTCTATAGCACAAAGAGGATTCAGTATACAATCAGTTAAATCAGTATAAAAGCAGGTAAATTGTCAAAGTGTTGTTTGGAAATTTTGTTACTTAAAATTATTGATAATATTTTGTATACCATAATATATATCCCTTATACAGAATAAGGAATTATGGAGGCTGGTGAATCCAAGGCTTGTAGTTGGCAAGTTGAGGCTGAGAATTGCTTGTGTGAAGTACTAAGTGTCCATCATTTAACAACCAAGAACTATTGGCATAGATTTCAGCCTTAATTCAGTCCTGAGACCAAAACAGAGACGGTTTTATCATTTAGCACTGAAATCAGAAAAAGATCAACAACTTAGCTCAAATTAGTCTGGGAGGTGGATTTCTGTCTTTCTCAGTCTTTATGTAGGGTACAGATGATGGATGGGTGTTAGGAGGCTAAGTCATGATGAGTAGGACGGCTATCTACTTTACAAAGTTAGTTCAGTTGACACAGAAATTCCTTCTCAGATGCACCCAGAATAAAATCTCACCAAGTCATGGCACTCCATGTTCTAGTCAAGTTGACAGAATTCATCATTACAGGCATATCTATAAGACTGCATTCTATTTTCAGAGACCCTGATATGGGTTGCATTCAAATCTAATCAATTCTAATCAATCATTTTGATGATTCTTTTAAACTACCACACAAATTGTTTATTAATACTATTCACAGGAAACATTCAATAAATTAAAATTTTGATCAGATAATTTTGAAACCTAAAATCGTTTTAGAGAACATAAATCTGTTCTCTTTTCCATTAGTGTGTGTGTGTGTGTGTGTGTGTGTGTGTGTGTGTGTGTGTGTGAAGTTTGTTAACTGTTACATATGCTGTCTTGTTCTCTTGTCTCTTTGGAAATTACAAGTTACTATTAAGTTCACATTTTACTGGTACAACTGAGACGTTTTTTAATGGGCACAATTTTGCTCTTTCCTCTCTAGGAAACTGCTTCCCCTGGTAGCATGTAAATATTTTATAGTTACTGCAGCCATTTTCTGGCCTTCGGGCTCTGGGAAGGTGGGTGAGATAAAGCACTAGACTTTATCTCAAAGAACCAACCTTGTACTTAAAGAATGTCTGAGAAAACCATCTTATTCTTCACATGTCATGAAAGAACAGATTTTAAAACATCCTTGCCTTCCTTTTCAATGTAGTAGCTACTCTACTTCATTCTACATACATCTGATTCAAAAAGGTCTCTTCATGTACACTGCCCTGGTTTGCTTTTTAATGTGGTGATAAATATAACCGGAGAAAGAAGGGGAGGGAAGGGTTTTACATCATATCATCATGACAGGCAGTCAGGACAGGAACTTAAGACAGGAACAGGAACTGAAACAGAAAACATGGAAAAGTAGTGCTTCCCGGCTTATTCTTCATGATTTTCACAGCTTGATTTCTTATCTAAACCACCTGCCCAGTGATGGCAATGTCTCACAGACTTATCCATAGGCCAATCTGATGGAAGTATTTTCTCAATTGAGGTCTCTTCTTTCCCAGCGAGGATAGCTTAAGTCAATAGAAAATTGCCCATTACATAAATCTAGCCTTTCAGTGTTTGATCAGCTATTAATGGTTTCCCAGCTATTGCTCCTTTGTCAGAATATCACCGTGTAGGCATGATTTTTCTACATCTGTGCTTTTAATTTACTTCCCCAAATATTTCCTACCAATCCACAAATACTGAAAAATTGTCTGACTACCATTTGGGTGATTTACAGAGTGGAAATACATTCACTGCCTTAGCTATTCCAAATGTTTATTCAAGCCGCAGGATATGGTCAAATACTCATTTTAAAATCTTTTGGTTCACTCACACCTACTCTGAGTATGCACCTTGTAGGGTCATAAACATGGGGCTATAAAGTACAGATGTTCTCAGGAAGATTGAACACTCATGTCACCAAGGCAAGGCGGGACACATGCCTATCTATGTTTGAAGCAGCACTTATTATTGTAAGGCAGACAAGCAGACTTGGGCAATTGTGGTAGTGCTGATGGTGAGTTGGAATGTCATCACGATGAGGGTGGTTTGGGTATAGTAGGCAACAGAGCCTTATTTGAGCTGATAGCATTCATTCACAAACCTCAGCACAGCTTAAAAATGAGCTACATGTGAACTGTGAATAAATCATGGTTTCTTAAGACATGCCAAGTGTTAGACATTCTAGCATGGAGATAAATTGAAATGAAGGGATGAACAAGTCAGGAGGGTAAAAGAGAGGAGAGAAGAGGGAAGAGAAAATAACAAATGAGGTGTCCTATTGACCGTGATTAGTATATGATTGGATTTTTACACAAATTGGTGAAATTATATAGGATTTTTTTCTTTAAAAAAAATTGAAAAACATTCTTACAGCTGAATTAAATTATATATGATTTTTTACAAAAACTCATGCATGAAATGAAGGTGGCTTGGACCAGGCTGCAGTAATGGAGGAAGGGAATGAGGGCGGGATAAGGGGTAAGCCTTGACATAAAGTTCTGCAGGACTTGGTGATTGATTAAACAAGTCTTAGAAGGGAGAAGAGAGCTCAAACATAAAGTGTTTCCTTTGAGTAAAGTTGTTGCTGGAGATTTAGGTTCTTTGAACGATGAGATCACGTTCTACAAACAACAATTTAACTTCTTCCTGTGTTCTTTGTATGCCTCATAGTTCTCTCCTCCTTTGTTTTAGCTAAGATGTTGAGCACTATACTAAATTTGAGTAGAGAAGGAGGACCCCTTGTCCCAGATTTCCAAGGATATGCTTAATATTGTCTCCATTTAGTGCAATGTTGGGTATAGGTTTCCTGTATATAGACTTTGTTATAGTGAATTATAGCCCTCTATTCCTAATTTCTTTAGGGTTATTTTTAATCAATTAACAATGTTGGACTGTGTTAAAAAACGTCATTTTCTACGTCAATGGAAGTGATCATGTGACATATATTAAGCCTGTTTTTTGAGGCATACTATTTATTACTTTTTGTATCAATATTGAACCAAATATATAATCCCTGGAATGAAATTTTATCACGACATGTGATTTTCTTAAAGTGTTGCTGAATTTGGTTAGCAAAAACTCGACAAGTTATCAGCTTATATTCATTAGTAAAATTGTCCTGTATTTCTGTTCTGGCAGCCTTGTCCGGTTTGCTATTAAGGTAATCTTGGCATTGTTTAACAGTTTGAGGGGTATTACAGTTAGCTCTTCTCTAAAGGTCTGGTAGCATTTGAGTTCGATCCTTTCCTAGCCTGGGCTTTTCTTTGTTGATTCTTTTATTATTGTTTCTATCTCTTTAACTGCTCCATATTGTTTAAGTTATTAAATCTTATTGATTTAGGTTAGTAGAATTTATTCTTTATTTAACCCTTTAACAATTTTATCCTTGTAAACATTGATCATATCCACTATCAAAAGTCCCACCTACTCTCGCCAGATACCCAACCCATCACTCTCCTGCCTCCAATTCCTCCTCCTTCTGCTCGTCCTCCTCCTGTTCTTCTTCTTTTTCACACTGTTTCCAATTATTGCTGCCTACTAGAATATTGGTGAGATTTCTTGGCTTGATTTCATACATTGCCTTTATGAGTTCAAGATCCATGTTATGGCCAGAAGATGGAATTTCTCAATATTCTTTCACATCACATAGCTATTAAAGTCTTTCTATCTTTCCTTCCATGTTTACTAAGTAGAGATGTATATGGATCACTCAGTTAATGATGAGCACTCAATAGTCAGCTTTTCTCAGCACTTTGTCCTGTTAAATATCTCCGTATTAATGTCTGCCTGTTGCAGATGAAGCTTTCTGGCCAGAATTGAAAGAGGTACTAATCTACAGATATAATAATAAACACACAAATGTCAGTTCCATTCTGACACATATGTTTAGAAAAAGGACAGCATTAGGCTCTATAACCGCAGCAGTCATGGGATTTCAACCATGTTTAATGAGGTATGAATGTTTCAAACTGGTGTGAACTCACTCCTATGGAGGAAGCCTCCAACACAATCAGAAAGCAATAGCCTTGTCACCCTGTGACATTGATGGCATTATTTCATCATTGGTCACACCTTTCTTGACAGTTCAGTGTTGCAATGTTCTGGGTTCACCACTTGGTAACATCATTGATGACTTTTCTCCTCCCTGTCCTATATGGTACCTTACAGCACTATTCAAACAAACCAATAGACAGTGGGTTTCCTGATCAGTCATGGCATTTCTCTTTGGTCACCAACTGAAATAAATGTCCTCTACAGTAGGTTCTTACTACCCTCCAAATAAGCTGTGCAATGAAGAGCAATGCCAATAGCCTGCGGTGTTTCTGGTGACTTGGGTGTCTCCTGGACCAGTAACTCATGGGGAAATATTCCACCCTGGCAGAGATTTTTGTTTAATAAGCTGTGTCTTCTGGGAACAGCAATTTGACTGCACAGGCTTTTTATTATTTTTTTTCTGTTTTTTGGCTTATTTTGTGCATTTTTTTTTTCATTTCATACATTTCTGTTCTAGTGTTTTGAACAGTTGCCATATCTTAATGTTGAGTGTGGATTTCTCTTCTCTATTCAAGTCCTTGAAGTACATATTTGGGACTTTGTTTTTTATTTGCATTTTGGCATTTTGTTTTGTTTTGTTTTATCATTTCAGAACTGCTTTTGTTGTATTTCAAATCTTCTTAGAAAGTAGTACTGGCATTTTAATTTGCTTTTAGGAATTAATAAATTTTCACCATATTGTTTCAGTGAGTCACCTGCCATTCAAGATTATTCTTTTGTTTTAGTGTATTTCTATCTTCTTTCATTTTCAGTGCTATTGTGTTATGACCAAATTGGATATAAGAAAGTGTTTAAATTCTTTTGCATTTCCCTTGAATATGATCTATTTTAGAACAAGCTCCATGGTCAGATGAACCAAAGGGCATTTTGTGTCTATTAGGTGGAATGATCTATACATATTTATTGCATAAATTTGACCTATAATGTAGTTTAAATATGAAGTTTCTTTGTTGATTTTTAGATTGGATACCGTATTTAAAGATGAGAGTGTGTCACTGAAATGACACATTATTTTTCATTTCAGGAATGATCAGAACTTGTACACCTTTTAGTGTTGGTTCTATGAAAATGGAAACCTCAGTGCATGGTGTGCATATTTATACTTATTATAACTTCATGAATCATTCTCTTTATGAACATGCAAATAAATTAACTATAATTGTGTGTTAATTTTAATTTGAAATTGGGTTTATTAGGTGGCAGAGGAGCTGCAGCAGCTTGATTTCCACTTCTGTTTATTTGATCATTTTCCTTCCTTTGATCTTATTCTCCTGGTGTCTTTGACAGTGAGGTGTGTTTTGGTAGAGGAGTATTCAATCTAGTCCACCAGTCTCTGTCTCCTTACTGGTGAGTTGAGTCTATCTATATTTAAGATTATTATTGAGGGATGTGTAGTAATTTCTATCATAATTTTATTGATTGTATAGGTGATTGTTCTTTATCCTTTCTATTTAGGAAAAGTTGTTTGCTAGTTTATTGTGCTGCACATGAGTACTTTCTCTCATGGGTGCACTTTTTGCATATTCTTTTGGGACCAAGGTTGCTTTCTTCATTCTCTGTGTATAGCATTCCTTTAGGATCTTCTCGAATTCTGGCTTAGTGGCCATAGTCTACGATTGTTTCTGCATATGATGAAGTGTCTATTTCTCTAACAATTTTAAATAATAGTTCCTTTTATATAGCAGCCTCAATTAATGAGATTTTATTTTGCTTTGTATTCTTGACATCTACACTGTAAATCTTCTTTGTTTGTTTTGTTTTTAAGGTTCTAAATGTTGTGTTTGGATTTCTATTTCTTTCTCTGTTCTTGGGAGTATTTCTTGTATAATTTCATGGAATGTATCATATATACCTTTTATGTTCCATTCTCTATCTTCTGGAATCTTAGATTTTCTCACTTCTAATATATCAGTGGTGGTGGGTTCTACATTCATACTTCATTGTTTTCCATGTTTGAATGCAGCATTTCACTGACTTTCTCCATCTTTCATGATGTTCTTTCTTCTGGTTGGTCAAATAGGTTGGTGAAAATTCCTACTATGGTTTTATTTCATTTAGTGGTAATTTTCATTTTTGGTATTTTTAAAAACTATTTTATTGCTGAGTTTTTCTTCTATATTATTTATTTTTCATCAACATTGATGAGTTTCTAACCTATTATTGTCTGTGTTTTTCCTCTAGGTTGTTGATTTTCCTACATAGCATCTGAATTGAATTCATTTGCTTGTTTGTATCTTCTTAGGTAAGTGGTCATGATTACTAGTAAGCATTATGAATCTTTATCTGGCTATAATTATCTCTATGCCTTTCAGGTTGATAGTTGAGAAATATCTTAGGTACAATTTTACTTGTTGGGATAAAACTCTGACCAAAAGCAAGTTGGGGAAGAAAAGGTTTGTTTCATCTTATAGCCCTCAGTCTCTACTCCTTCACAGAGGGAAATCTGAGTAAAAATTCAAGACAGAATCCAGAAGACAGAAACCATAGTAGAAGCCATGGAGGGAACACTGCTTACTGTCCTGGTTCCCCTGGTTTGATTAGCTTGCATTCTTTTATTATCTGGGATCAATAACCCAGGGATAATACAACCAATGGTTTGCTGGGCCCACTTCCATCAGTCATTTATCAAGAAAATGTATCACAAGCTTGCCCACAGACTACTTTAATAGAGACATTTTGTCAATCCAGGGTCATCCTCCAATGTGACTGTAGTTATTGTCAAATAAAATAAAAATATAAAAATAGGCAACACCAAGAATTATGATGTTTTAGGTAATGTCATGCTTCTTCTCATTTTTACGCTTCTTGTACCTTTGAATCACTATTTGCCCATCTGTTGCTTTAGTTGTTTGTGATAGTTTTATTTGAGGACCTTCTTATCCAGCAGCCTATTCAAACTCAACCACAGTTCAGTGGGTGAAAGAAACAAACAATAATAATAATACCAAAACTTTATGTAAATAAATAATGCTGAGGTGAAGTTGGTTCTCTGATGAGCATGTGAAGTAACTTCGTCAGCAAAAGAGAAGCATTTCATATGGTACTACAGATTTTGTCTAATCAAGAAGGTGTATGTTTTTTTCCAGCACCCTCTTTAAAGTGGGTTGATTTGCATTGCTGGGGTAGAGTCTTAAGAGAACTGGTAACTCAAGCATCCTGTATGCACTTGAACATTCTCTGTAATTCTGCAGAGAGAGTTTCTAAGTATGCAGGAGATTCAAAGGGCTCCTTGACTTTCCAATTTAGATTCACCTCCGTTTTTAATTAATTGCTTTTGAACTGTCACGTATACAGGTTTATAAGATGCAGTATAATATTTTCATTTTATACACACTGATTAACTGATAATTCAACTAGTATATTTATAAACAGAAGTTTTGAGCATTCCTTTATGATCCATTTGCTCAAATTCATCTCTTTTGATAATTTTAGACTAATTTTGATAATTTTTTCCTGCCCTCTTCTACAGTAAAGTTATTCTCAAAAAATGGATTTGGGCAACAGGAACATTTACAATATTTTTACCTAGTTAAAATATTAAGGCCCCTATGATGGGGAAATGCATTACTTAACACTGACTGAGTAAGCACGATGTGTTTATAGACTGGCCAGTGCTATGTTTAATTATTTGTCAGCTGGGAAAAATATTTGGTGAGAGCCAAGTACATTTTAGACATTTAGCTTTTACTGGATACTTGGAACTGTAAGAACCTACCCACTATGTGATATAAAGAGAGTCTTTGCCAGTCTTTCTGATGGACAAATGATTAGATAAACCATTAAAATTCATGGCTTGAACAGAAGTTCAGTATCATGCTCAGACAAGTGAGATGTATTGAGGGTATAGTTCATGACAGAACAATTGGAAAGGAAGCAGAAGAGAGAACATGTTCACTTGTAGGAGTTGAATTTCTCTTGATTTAGTAATTAAGACGGGTACGAAGAAGGGGAAATGGAAATTGTGTCAGATTTACCTCTGTAGTAAATAATATGCCTGAGCAAGCAACTCAAGGGAAGAAGCAATTATTTTGGCTTAATGCTTCAGAGGGATTAATCTATGTTCATTTGGCTGTCGATGTCACTGTGGAAGAAAAGCCAGAAAGAGAGAGAGAGACAGAGACAGAGATAGAGACAGAGACACAGAGACACACAGAGACAGAGACAGACAGAGAGACGGAGAGACACCCCAAGGATATTGCCTCATTAACTGACTCCTCCAGCTGGACATGGACTACAAAAGTCTTCAGAACCTCCCTGAGAATGCCATCAGCTAGGAATAAAACTTTACATTCAGTAGTGGGCAGAAGGTAGGTCATATGAAAAGGATGATCCAGAGCTTAGGTTCTGGCTTCTCTTCAGGTGGGAGGAAATTTTGGAAAGAAGGAGAGGCCTACTAGAACCTTGGGTTGAGGTTGAGATGTATGACATGGGAGGCATTATCTTGCATATAGTTGCATAAGTCTTGGTTTTCCTAGGTTAAAGGTATTAGCGTATCAATACATATTGAGAACTTCTCTAACTTTGGTATCCTTTTATTTCATTGAGGTAATACAGACACAGTAGACAGTACCAGGATGCTTCTTTGATGGTTGTGGTTTCTGTCGTTTTATTTTATGGAATGAGAAATGGATCTAGCGTACCAAGGATGAATTCAAATAAATCACTGGCTTCAGGGAGAATTACCTCAAGGAAATAGATTTAATAAAGACTTCGATTTTGTTGTTGTTGCTGCTGTTGCTGTTTTAGAAATAGGCGTACCTCCAAGGTCTTTTCTAAATCTCATCTTGTTCAGAAAATCAAACTATTTTTAAATTTTATCTGAAATATTCACATGTCAATAAACTTGCATTTTGGAATAGTGAGTTATTTGAATTTGTCTAGGAATTTTCTTCTAATTTGAAATTATCACATAAATCAATATTACTACTTAGGGGTTTTATTTTTATTTTTTAATTATGTGCTTATGTATATGTGAGGGAGAGTTTGTACATTTGAGTGCTGTGTCAGCAGAAACTAGAAAAGAGCATTGGATCCCTTGAAACTAAATTTACAAATTGTTATGTGCTACTAGGCATGGGTATTAAGAACAAAACCTCTGGGACACTATGTGTTCTTAATCACGGAGCCATCTATCCAGCCATTACTATCACTATCTATAAGTTTGAGGTCACTGGACTCTGATTACTTCCACTGGTTGGAGTTCTCTAACTCTCCTAGGATTCTATAAATTTCCCAGAATGTCACAAAAGTGTTTTCTGTGTCTTCCAGTTCCCTGAGGTCTGAAGGGCCCTCTTTCAAAGCAACAGTCAGTCCTAGATCCTAGATCCTGTGAAACCCAGTTATCCAATTTAGGGACCAACCAGAACTGGCAATTTACCAGTGAAAAGTCCCCATGTAAATTAGTCCTCCTCAAACATCTGGAAGTACAGTTCATTTTGTAATTGACATAGCTGGATGATCAGGAGTCAGACAAAGGAAGGAAAGCTGCACGGACCATCTGGCTCAAAGACTGCAGGGGAATTTTTGAGAAATTAAACATAATCACAGATTATGTTTGGGATAGGATTAGGCAGAGAACATTAATTTTAGGCCCTAATATACATTGCACGCATGTGTAACACAACTTTATTAAAGTAATTATTACAGAATAATCAACAAAACTAAATATTTATTTGTTAAGATTTCAATACAGAAAAAAAAATACTAATGTTACCTAGTATGCTCATTTCCTGTCATAAAATACTATGCTTTCATGTAATACAAATTCTGTCAATTAAAGGGCTTAATTCTGTATAAGGTGGTGATCTATAACTCGTGTGCTTCACTACAATGTGACAGACACTGAGGTCTAATGAATGCCAACAGCATTGCCCAAAGAATGTGCATCCCCCTGGTTGCATTTGCTCTTGTGAGTTCAGGATTTTATTTGTTTGTTTGTTTTTTAGTGTTCTTATTGTTGTTATTGTTTACCTGGTTACTCGTGGACTGAACTCTCCCATTTCTGAAATTAGAAAGAATATTATGAATGAAAATATTGTATTATTGGAGGTTCACTCATCTGTCCATTAGTGTATTGAAGAACATATGAATAAAACCAAATATTAGCTATTTCTCTGAGGATACAACATTCATTTTTCTCAGTATAATTTGTAAACGGGAATAGACTTTCTTGAAAATAAATTAAAATAGTTAATATGTTAACAGCCAACATGTAACTTCACTGGTGGACTAGGGTTTTCAAGATATACAAACCATAAAGTAGGCAATGATCTCTGGGGCAAAGTGGAGAGATGGAGCAGGGCCTTGGGGACCGTGTTTAATATTTATAGTTGTAGGCTCTGAGACTGCTTGCATGTGTGATCTTTATTAATTGGAATATTTTATTTTACACCTGAATTTATAATTGGGTCTTAAAAACAAATGAGATGTCTGCCATTATGGACCCATCAGCTGATTTCAAAACAACAGGCATATCCAAATGCTGTCAGCAGCCAACTGAATAAGATGAATCCTTCTCAGGTTCCATAGTTGTTTTCCTAAGTTGTTGAACTGTATTTTGCATTTTAGAAGAAAGAATTTACAAAAGTAATTTAGGAAAGTTCCCAAAAGCTTTGTATCTCCTGTCTAGAGTAAACCGCTGGGAAGATATGTATTAAACTCCAATTTTCCTCCACTCTTCATAACACTGTTGTGGTATTCAAATGGACTGAGTTCTCAAAGACAGAATGATGCCAGTCAGGCAGTCAGAAAGGAGGCCAGAGAATAGAAAGGATCCTGTTTGCAGTGATACTGACCAAGCATCAGTAGTAACATATGTGGCGGGGCCAGTGAAGACATTCAACTCCTATAGATAACGTGCACTACTTAAGCTGTTTAGGAACAGTTTTGAGTCTTAACTTTCAATCTAATGTCTGGATATACCTACCAAAGATAAAGGTGAGGATATCCTCAGAAAGGATGTTGATTGTACTTAATACACAGCATCTCACTTTATAGAAATCATTTTATTTTGACCTCTGAATTATATCATTACTTCAGTACATACGCACACGTGCGCACGCGCACACACACATACACACACACACACACTTTGTACAAATCATGCTTTCCTCTGTTCTAAATACTGTTGTATGAGTTACTACCTACTACTATATCTCTGTGTGTGGTGATTTGGAAGAGAGTAGCCTCATAAGATCATATATTGGAATGCTTGGTCCAAAGTTGATGGAATCCTTTGGGAAGAATTTGTAGGTATGGTCTTGGCAGAGGAGGTATGTCACAAGAGTGGGCCTTGAGATATCAAAAGCCTAATCCATTTCCAGTTTGCTTTTTCTTGCTCTGTCTTATTTTTTGAATCAAATATAATCTTTTAGCTATAGCTCTAAGACCATGCCTCCCTATATGCAATCATGTGCCCAAACCTAGTGATCAGGGACTCTCTAACTCTCTGAAACTGTGAGCCTCAATGCATATTTTTTCAGATAGAGGCCTTGGTCATGGTGTCTCTTTACAACAATATAGAAGAAACTATGAATACACACACACACACACACACACACACACACACAAAACCTATTTGTTTCATGAGAGAAATAACACCTAAAACAAACATATTCCTGGACCATGTGACAATCGGTAATTTGTCTTTATTACTAATTCTAAGTTGATACAGTGTTTTGAGAACAGCTTTTTGGTAGAGGGCTATTGAATCTATGTTCCTGAGACCTGTAAGCTTTAGGCTTGCAGTGGGACCGACCATCTGAAACCGGGTTTCTGAAACCAGAGGCTTGGGAGAAGAGCCACTTTATCTCGTGGGGTGGGCTGGCCATTGTCCTAACTCTTTTGACCTCCAGGCTTGTTGTACCTATTAGGAGACACAGATTATAACAGCTAAAATCCCTTGCAAACACAGAGCTTTCCAATCCTTAAATCTTGTACATTTCTGACTCATACCATAAAATTCAAAAATGAACAGATTTCTGTTTCGGTAGATGGGCTTTCTGCCTATCAAAAGAAATATAAAGGGAACCATTTTCCCCTTGTCTCTGCTGTTTCCTCCCTTCTTTGATCCACCTGTCATGTGGTGATGGGTCACTCTAAGACTAGATGTCTAAACAAAGCATGTGGGGGGAATTTTTTTTTAGAAAAAAAGCTATGGCTAACAATCTCAGCACTTTTTACTAGGACTCTAATGGTGTATCTGAAGAAAAAGTAATAAATGGGCTATAGTCCATTAGGCAAGAACAAATTTCCCTCCATAATTTTATCTTTGTTTAATTGAATATTTAATTGGTATAAATATAAAACTAATTTTTGAGTGTGTTCAGTACATTTAGCAGGGAGGTTTGATGCAGGGCTATCTGGAGAGGGGTGTCTGCAGATATGGACAGCCGCCATGCCCTCTGTGTCCCCCTCATGGTGCTGACGGACACGAGTGGGTCACTTGGCATTAGCAAAGGAGTAAGTTAGCATTTGCGCTGAGCTGCCTCTCGCCAGGCTGTGCATATTGGAACCCGCAGACAGAGGCTGCTTTCACGGTGATGAATGGGTTTTTTCAAGCGTTCTGCTCCCTAGTTATGAGAAGGGTGACCCGGTCAGGAGACGACTTTATGAAGCTATAAAAAATGTATGTCACTTCGGACTCTCTAATGTCACGGGGAAGGGAGGAAAAAAAAAAGGCAGCGCAAAAATGGCAGGGTAATAAGGCTGTTTTCAATGCTTGAAATAGCTTTCTGTCTACAGTCATATGTAGCCCTGGAACCAGGGCCAGAGAAGGTGCTCACCATGCATTGTTGTTGGATGGATTAGAAAAAAAAAAAAAAATCTGGGAGGGGGGGCTTTGTCTGACTTTGCTTGCCATCACAGAAATGCTTATGGGGACGACAATAAGACATTTCAAAATGCAGAGCTGGTAGCTCTGGGTTGGAACTGCGAAGGGTGCAATGTCTTTTTTAAAAGCAAGCAACCTGCTCAAGGTGGTGACTTAAGTATGCAGAAAGCCAGGAAGGGAGTCCCCACAAAGCAAGCACGATATGAAAGCCATCTTTTCATCTAATATTTTATAAAGTCTTTCCTCTGTATCACAAAGAGTTTTTTTTTTTTTTTTTTAAGATAGAAAAGAAAAGGAAGGTTTCCTGGATACACCTGCCCCTGTGCTTTCTCCTGAATGCCCTGGAGTTTACAGATAGGGACATTCAGATTCTCACAAAGGCAGCCCTCTGCAGACCGATAATTTAACATTCATTGAATTCTCACATTCGCCTCATCAATATGCAGATTCCACCACACCAGGTGCTTCCCTTTTTGATATGTTGTACATTTCATAACTCATGTTTAAATGTTCATTTACATAAGGTAGGAGACCCAGAGGGCCAAGGTCAGGGGTTTTACCTTTATTAGGGCTTCAATTAGTCACAGGTGAGCTTCAGAAACGCCTTGGTTGGATTCAAACATTCTCCGTCATGATTGATTGCATGTGTGCGGAACGGCCCCTTCCAAACTCACGATTCTTTTGGCATTTCTATTCTGAGACTTGTAAACCTCTTCCATCAACACTTTGAAAGGGAAAAAAAAAATAATTACATGAAAGGTCGTAGTCTTAATACCCCAATTACAGTGACTATTACTAGGTTCATAGCTAATTCTGGAGAGGAAGAGATGTGAGTTTCCACCTCTAGAAATCTCCTATGATGATATGCCCTTTGTCATCACGAAGATATCCAGATATATGACATAATTCCCTAGATAGACAGGGAAAAAAAAAATTCAAAGCCATCATGGAGAACCGACATGACTGCTGTTATGTGCGTGGACCAAAGCACCATGACGTCATAACAGACTCTACAAGTCCGGAGACCTCGTTCACTGGCTGCTGGCCCCCCTTCCCATGAAGTAAAAACTCTAATCCTCTCAGAAGTCTGCTGTTTTCCTTTGGCATCATGAGCAGACATCCTCGTGCTATAAACAGAGGCCTCATTATTCAAAAATGGATGTTTAAATACTACTTAAAAAAAAAAAAACACCTCGAAAATACAGGTAATAGGCAAATGTTTGTGTTTTGAGCATTTAAAAGATTAGAGTGAATGCATGCTCACCAGAGGTTGCTGATATACCAACTTGTGAATGTGGG
>NC_034590.1:43494571-43496563 GCF_900095145.1 Mus pahari | reverse complement strand
CTGATATCCTAACTTATTTTCTCACAAAAATTTTTTTTTTTTTTTTTTTTTTTTTTTTTTTTGTTCTGAGGATGGGAGTTTGATTAAAGGAAGCCTTGTAAAATAATATATTGCAAACCAGGCTGTTAAAGATGACAGAAGGAGACAGGAGTTGGCTTATGAGAACAGCAGTGAGTACAGTATCAGAGAAAGGGCCAGGCATTGCTTCAATCCCTGATCTTGCTTGATTGTCATATTCCTAGGTTGGAGCATCTAAGGGCAGACAAACAGTGAGAAGCTGCTCTAAAAGAGACTGAAAAGGAAGGTTGGATGCTGGTGGGTAAAGAGTTGTAAATGATCACATTGATTGAATGATTGGTGGTTAATCCTCACCTCCCCTTCATTGTTATGCACACTTAACAAATGGAATGCATGTCTTCATAACAAAGAACCAGGAAGTCCAGAAGAAAACATGCTACTTCCCAGGTTTAACTATCACAGCACATAGCCCCCAGAGGCCTCCTGAGACAGATATTAAGGACTGCCATTATTTCCCAGAGTTCCCATGCTCTCTAACCTTATTGGCTTAAAACATATTTTTTTCTCAAGAAAAATTCCACATCACTTAAGAATTTATTAACAATTTACATAATTGCTTAAGTAATCTGCGTAATTGACAGAAAGTTTAATTTGACCCCAGTTCAACTGTAACACTTATGGTTTTAAATTGAAAGTGGTATAATTCATTTATGAGAGTAATTAAGCCCCAGTGCCTAACAAATACGTATGCTGCCTGAGGCCTCCAAGGCTAGAACATGCTATTAGAATGTTTTATTTAAATATGTCAGATCAGTTCCTCATGACACTCACCCCTGTTAAACTGGAGCAAATGGCTCCCTTGACCTTGAGCTTCATGCTTCTGAAATGAAGCCATTTGAAACACACAATTCAGCTCTCTTTCTAACGGAAACCGTAACTTGAAGCATTTAATTATGGGTGAAACCACACATACTTTTTTTCTTCTGGAAAGTATACATAGTTTATTACATGATTATCCCAGAAGTTCTTCAATATTAGTATTTCTGAAAGCAGGAATTTTTTTTTAAAGCCTTGTAATAAATTTCCAGGTTATGTTTATAACACCATGTGATTGCTGGGAATTAAACCGGGGCCCTCTGGAAAAGAAGTCAGTAGTCGTAACTGCTGAGCCATCTCTCCAGAACCAGGTTATGTTTACATGGCTAAGAGCTATAGGAGTGAGGGAAGTAGAGAATTTGCCCACCGGCTAATAAATACATGTTTACATGCTTAACTAATAAGGCATCCCCCACCCCATTGAAGGTAAATTAGTCCATACAGTAAACAAGAACACTAAAAAGCCCCTGTCTATAACTAAGGAAGGGTTGGGATAAACACATTCAAGGTCTAGTAGGCTATAGCATCTCTTTGGTTGGAAAACACAGGATCACATTATGCCCTTACTGTCATTGTCACCTGTTCAGTCTTAGGAACCAGAAAGCATGCATTTAGGCCAGTTGTAAGTGGCATGGTGATGGAGACAAAGTCTTCCTTGGTCCCACTTAAGATCCAGCCTTTTGCAGGATTCTCATGAGTGTCCTAAGGGACACGGACTATATAAGAGTGGCCACAATCTCTTCACCAGTTGACATTAAAAGTAGGTCCTCAAAAAAGGATGGGATTTGATGAGCACCTGCCTATCTGTGTTGTAATTTTGACTGGCTCGATCTTATGCAGGCAACCATGGGTGCTGGAGGTTCCTAAGTGCAATACCCATGTCACTTTCTGTATTTCCCACCAACACTCCTCATCCTTTGACACTTAGAGCATTTATATACTTCCTTCTGTAAAGTGCACTGGACCCTTGCGCGGGAGGGGGGGTAGTGTGGGGAGCCGCCCTCACATTCGCCATTATGTCCTGTGCTCTAACAAACAAACAAGGCAGCTGCGCATGTGCTGGGTAGATTTCCATTCCCTTGTGCCCTGCCTTTCCCG
>NC_034590.1:43476475-43493272 GCF_900095145.1 Mus pahari | reverse complement strand
TTTGTGTGCCGCGTCATTTCTTGCTGGCGAGAAGGTAGCGCGGGACAGGGTAGTTTGTCTCCTTTAGGACTGAACATTCATAATCACTTACTTGCATCCATTTGATGAGTTAGGAATCTCTACATTAACCACTACACATTACAAATAAAGAAACTTCTCTGGTCAAGATGAGAGTAGCCCAGGTCTACCGATACAAACAAGTATTTAGACAGGAGTTTGACAGCACGATTACTTAGTGAAGTCAATCGGAAGAAGTAGGCCAAGCCGGGTGGGTGAGGGTGGGGTGCATGAGGGACTAACTTTGAAGTGTCTCCTTAGTTCCTATGGATAATGTCAAGCAGTATTCAATATTGCAAGGCTTTCCCCTTTTCCGTTTACCCTCTCCTATTTTCCTTTCTTTTCATGTACATAACTGAGGCTGCCAAGCCTCAAAATTGTGATCTCCCTGCCTCAGCCTGCAATGTCCTGGGATTATGGGCATGGATGATTTCCCCTTCCATTAACCTATTCTCAATTACAGTTTGGTTGTCTTCCTGCAACACCAAGAACTCTGGATCTCAAGGGGACACGCCATGCAGGAATTGGGATATCTCATACCAACTCACTGGCTTTATCCTGTATTATACAAATTGTTCTCTCAGAACAAGAACACTAAATTTACCAGAATACATACGTCCCCACCTGGACACACATCATTCTTTACATAGTATTCCCACAGTGATGCTGTTCTTAGAACAAACAGTCATGGCATAACACACTTGCTGATTTTACATTCTTTTTCAGGCAGAGATATGAAATAATTGCAAACTTAATTATTTCTATCAGACCTGCATCAGAGTCTACATAAATACTTCAGATGGAGAAAGCTCATTTTCTGGTAAGGAATGTGAATGGTACTACCTAGTATCTTGCATGATATAAGTTTGTCCACACCCCCTTTACATCAAAGCTCACTTTTTTTTTTTCTGAACAAAAGAACATCTGATTCATCTACCTTCCCGTGTACTTTAAAAATAATGTTATTCCATTTTATTTTCTGTGATAAGCATTGGCTCAGAGAAAAATAATAATGCAATTGTGTTTCTCATATAAATGATTTTTTTTAACTTATTCAAGATGCCTGATATTTATTTATAAAATAAGTATATTTTATTTTTTGTAATTGATTTATATATAAGAATTTATATTTATTGTATAATTATTAAAATATATTTATTTATAAACAATTATAAATTTTTCCAATATTTCTCCTGGTATTCACTTCCAAGATACGTTCTTATTTTACCTAGCTTTAAACATTTCTCTTGTATTCCAGGAATATTTGTTACTTAATTTATCAGCTTGTAACTGTCCTGTTGTACTGATTACTTAAGTTGTAAATATTAAACAACATCTGTTGTATATGTTTCATTTTCTTAGCCTGTATTCAGTATGTTTATACTTTATCCTGACTACTTTCAATTTCTCTTTTCATTTATCTTTTTGAAAAACAGAACAAAACAAAACACAGTTCCATGTTTGCTCTCTCTGGTGACTTTGTCACTATGTATACCCATCCTGTGTTCCTTCTGGTTTGACTCAAATCCATGCTTCAGGCTTAAAATCATTTTTAACCATTTTAAAATAGTTTTTGAATTTAGGAATTAAAGTTTTCATCTTCTCCAGCTTTCATTTCTTTCTTCCCTATGTACTATTAAAGCAGTTTGGTATCTAAAATCTCTGAAATAATGAGAGATAAATTAAGTGTCTTTCCTGAGCAAATCAGTCTTCTGTGCTTTCATCAAAGAAAAACATTGATCAATTTGATGTCCCTTATATTAAAATTTTGAAAGATGATATTAAGATGGGAAACTAGGTGGGAGTGTGGGAAGGCTAGGTCGCGAGCTGTCTTTGCAATTGAGCGTGCTTGCTGGTTTTCCAAAGGATCTGAGTTCTTCTCCCAACTCCCAAGTCAGGAAGTTCACAACTATGTGCAATTTCAAGTCGTGGGATCCAGGAGCTCTGAAACCTTCTCCTGGCTGAATACATGTGGAAAACACTCATGCGGATACGCATAAAACTAAAAATAAAGTGCATGTTTGGGAGGTCTGGTTAATTTGAATATATGATTTGGGGGAATTTTTTTTTAAATAATAGAATGAGTTAACAATATTGTAAAATATACTTTTAAAACGGTGAAAAAACCAAAGTTAAAACTGGGAGAAAATGTTCACAAACTGACAAATAACTAACATCTAGATTCACTACATTGTCCTGAATCTAAACAGTAATTAATAATGCTAAAGAGCTTAAGGAATAGCAGGGGAATCTCAAAATAAGAAATGATATTTTACCTAGGATAATGTACTGATGACATATAAACACCGAAAAAAAATTTAGAATCAGCCTTCAAAGAAATGCAGACCATAGTTACAAGATTTTTGCTACGCACATAACAGAATGACTAAATTTCATATGTACATATGTATGCATGTATACATCACAGAAAACACTGGGAACAACAGTGGGAAGAAACTCCATCATCCAAACACTGATGGTATGAATATAAGACAGGAAAGCCACGTTGGAAAGCAGATTGGCAGTTTATGTGAAAGCTAAATATGTTGTCAACCTACAATCCAACATCTTCAACACGTGTACCAAAAATAGGAAGAAAGACCATGTTTACACACACACACACACACACACACACACACACACANAGAGAGAGAGAGAGAGAGAGAGAGAGAGAGAGAGAGAGAGAGAGAGAGAGAGAGAGAAATTATATACAAATACTTATAAAAGTTTTCTTTTAGTAGACGGAAACCAGAAGCAACCCAAATTGTTCTTTAAAGCATGAGTAGCCATACTAATTGTGGTATATCCATGTGATGGAATATTATTGCACAATGAACAAGGTAGAAACTAATGCTTGACTCTGAAGGGAATTCTGTCAACTAAAATATACTGCAGAGCCTAGGATTCCATTTCTATACAATTCTTTATGAAAAGTTGATACAGATTAGTTGCGCCTACGAAAGGAATGGACAGGAGTCAACTAGACATGTCTACAAAAAGGCACCATTAGAGGCTTTTCATTAATGAAAATATTTTATATTTTGAGAGTATTAGCCCTTTTGTTTGTTTTACTTTACTTATGTAATATATTATGCCTGAAAACTGTAGAACAAGTAGAGGAGAGCATTACTCTTCTTTAGGCTGTATATTTGTTTATGAAATTTTTCAAATTAAAATAAAATGTAATATAAGAGCACTACTTTTGTTTCCATCGTGATTTTTCACTGTTTACCCATGGGGCATGTGCCTTTGTATTTATCCTCCACAGTGAGCATAGTGATGTTGGCTAAAACCCTCAAGTGTAAGAACCACCCAATGGCTCATACATGCTAGCCACCAAAGGGCCCAAAGGTCGCAGTTCAGTTTACTCAGTACAAACATGAATGGCAGCTGGCATGGCAGGTTATCTCTCAAAGTTAGAGCCAGGGGTATGGAACTGAGGGACTGTACAACCTTTGCAAACCAATTGGCATCTCTATGGAACGTTATCCTGAATCAGAGAAAATTGTAAGATTGAGTTTTGATGTTTCTATTATTTCCGCCTCAAGAATTCCTTAAAGAAAGACTATGGTGTGTTCAGAGAGCCCATCTCCATCTTTAGGAATTCCTCAGCCCACACAGATCAGCACTTAGCCTTCTCACATCAATAAACTCCCAATGGGCTCTGGCAGAACCTCTTTCCTCTCCTCTCCTCTCCTCTCCTCTCCTCCCTTTCCTTCTTCTTTCCTCCCTTCCCCTCCCCTCCAGTCTCTTCCTCTCCCCTCTTCTTCTTTTCTCTCCCCTTCCCTCCCCTCCTTTAAGTGATAATCCCTACTTGCTTCTCCAAAGGCTACAGTTGCACATGTTCAAGCCACGTCTTCATTAGACCATGCTTCCCTTACTCTATCTTGATCACTAGTTTCTTTTCCTGACTCCACTAGTGGGATATACACTTGATGGGGAGGCCCCAAGACTGTCTTCTTCATTACTCTTCCTTAAGTGCCTAGGCCAGTACCTGGTTCAGGGAAGTCAGTCAGCAAGAAGCTGCTTGGGACTGTCTTAGGGAAGGTTGGAGGATGGGGAAAGTTGCAATAAGTAAGTAAGTAAATAAATAAATAAATAAATTTGAAAGTAGCACCTTACATTTTTCAAGGAATAAAGTAATTTTGTTCCAATATGCTTTAAATTTCCATATGCCATTGAGGTATATTTCAGTGTCAGAGGGAATACCCAGAGTGTACAAAGCCAAGTGACTGATCCCAAAACTAGAGTGTTTATAAATAAATGAATGGATAATCACAAATTTCAAAACAAATTTAATTGTTCCAGTAATGAATTTGGCTTATTAATAATTATCATTGTCATAATGATGTTAGGCCTCTAAGGAGGCTGGATTAATCAGATGACATTTAGCAACAGCACCTCAGAAAACTATTTCATTGCACAAATGAAGTCTCTCCTGTCTTCACTGTGGTCATGGGTCGTAACACCACTCTCATAAAACCTTACCCTCGTGAAAAGTTCATGTAGTTGTAGCTTTGCTTCTTCCAAAAGAAGTTAGAATAGGGATATGCAATAAACTTACAGAACACACTGGAATTACTGACAAGGTGTAGGTCTCGAATAGCCTTCATCTTAAGTAGTTACCTGTTGTGGAGACATTTGAAAAATTAATCAAATGTAAAAAGATATCCTCAACGCAAAACACAACATGATGGTCTTGCTTTCTTTTCTTCATGCTAAGATACAAGACCCTGACAAAATCAACTTCTCCTGGCCCAGAGTTCCCAGGTTCCATCCATCTCATGATGGATTTTCAATTCTGTCAAGCTGACAACCCTAACCTTAATAACTATTCATTGACGGAATTCTAATATCAAATAATACCATTGCTGTGTGTTGGGGTGGCACTATTTTTGACGTAGAAATATAAGTCCTGTGTCATAACAGCCCCCGTGGCCACACTGACCCGTGTGAAGCTGATGAGAATATTCTTCATTTTGTCCCACAGACCCACTAAGTGGTGTTTGCTATCTCTGATCTCCTTAATTAAGAGCTAGTTTGACACCTTGTGGCGTTCAGATGTGAAAACAACAACAACAACAACAACAACTCTAATCTTTGAGATTTAAGTACGATCTCTTCAGGAATCAATGTGGCTGTTCAGTCACTGTGTGTGAGCATTGTCTCTCTTCCACTGCATGGCTTGGGTGGTCTCACAGCAAACTGTTGACCGGAAATCTCACAGCAGAGATTGATATATTTCCACCCAGGTAGTCACTTAACTATTCACGATCTACTTTGCTTTATTTAATATTGGGTCAATATTCCCTGCAGACAATTCATCTGGGAAAAGTTAACTTCTCTCTAGGAAGGTCCTTTGTCTGCACGTGGCTCCATCCATGACAGGAATGAAAAGCTCACTCACTCTTTCTCTTTCTGAATGTTAAGTGCATCAGACTCCCAAATGGACACTTTCTTCCCTTTTTAAACCAGCGAATACATACTTTAGTTTTATATTTTTCCACTTAATTTTTATTCTGTCCACTTACAAATATAAACTGTTATGTCCCAACTCCAAACTCACAAACTTTTAAAAATGACAGTGTTAATGTTTGGGCAGGAGCAGGAAGGTAGCAGGCTTTAAACCGGGTTTTACGGACTTTGTTTGCGAAGCCCGATTTGGAGTCTTTCTTTCTGTCTCAGAATTTGGGCATGGTGGGTGACGCTTTGGGGAAGAGGGGGACTCAGCACAAACTGAGGTATAAAGTAATCCTGTCTGAGTGCCCCTTACATACTGTACATGAAAGAGATGTGCTTGGCAAGGCTGATTATCACAGGAAACCTGTGCTCCTGGAGATGCACAACTTTAATTAGCTATTGATCATTTAGCAAGAGGTGAAGTAAGATTAGAAAAGTCACATTGGATCAGAAGAGACAGACACAGGCTCTGCCCCTGCTGGACAGTGGAGATGCTTCTGTGAGGTAAAAAGGACTGTGGGAAAAAAAAAATGAGAGACAATTTGCTTCAGTGGAGATTCACCATGAAAGACTCTATGCAGGTCTTCTATCTTTTATAAGCAGTAGTTTTTGTTAATTATTTGAAAGCTTTATATAATGAATTTTGAATATATTTACCCCATCCCTACTCCTCCTATAACTCCCCTCTCCTTGTTACTACTGCTTCCCACAAAACTTCAAAATGTTTTCAAAGCTAGATAGTAAAGATGAAACCTCCAAGAAAGTACCAGATGGATATCTTCATGTCCTGGACTTCATGGTATCTTCATATATTTTAGTCACAGGACATGAAGATATAAGCAATGAGATCTTGTTATCACAGCAATAAGATCTTGTTATCCATTTCTAGAGGACAGTCTAGTGTATTGTCAGTAGCCTTTAAAGCTTGAATGGTTATGTGACCCCATAAACAACAACTCAAAAAGAGGTAACTCATTTATGGGGGTTTGAGTAGGAATATCTCCCACAGATTCATATGTTTGAATGTTTGGCCATAGGGAGTGACAATGTTAGGAGGTGTGGCTTTGTTGGGGTAGGTGTGGCCTTGTTGGAGGAAGTAGGTCACTGTGGAGGTGGACTCTGAGGTCTTATAAGCTCATGTATGGACAGTGTATCACAGTCTCGTTCTGCTGCCTGCAGATCAAGATGTGGAATTCTCAGCTCCCCCAGCACCATGTCTGCCTGCGCATTTCCATGCTTCCTGCCATGATTATAATGAACTAAACATTTGAAACTATAAGACAACCCAATTAAATATTTTCCTTTATAAGAGTTGCTGTGGTCATGGTACCTCTTCATAGTAATAAAACCGGAACTAAGACAGAAGTTGGTACCAGGAGTAGAATGTTGTGTGACAGACATGACTATGCTTTTGTTGGGAGGAATGTCACTTTGGGAATTTTGGACTAGGAAAGCAGTGGGATGCTTTAAGCAGGGCTTAATGGGCTATCCTAGTAGAAACATGGAAGGCATTACTGTTGAAAGTCACTTGAAAAGTGGGGGCATGGCTCAACAGGTTGCAGAGGATAAGAATTTTAGTACATGAAATAGAAACCATTCTTGTAATATTTTGACAAAGAATGTGTCTGCTTTTTGCCCTTGTTCCCCAAGTCTGCCTGACTTTACTTTGAAGAGTTTTGGATTCATTGCATTGGGAAAAGAAATCTCAAAACAGCCTAGTATAGACACTATTGTGTGGTTATTACTATTCACTCATATGAAGAGCATTTGATTATAAGGAGCAAACTGAGCAAAAAAAAAATACAAAATATATGGTTAAAGGGGCACCAAGAAGTGGAATGGAGCTAAGTCTTTTCTTCAAGGAGATAAATAGATTAAAAATATTAAATAGAATAAAGGGAGTCATGACCTCCGAGCAAGACCCCGCCTAAATAAAGATCCAATTTGTGAAACGTGACTAAAGAAAAGCTCAGAGCTTGGTCTGGTGGTGAATGCTCTTAATCTTCACTCCAGAGGTAGAGGCTGAAGGATCTCTGAGTTCATGCCCAGCCTAATCTACAGAGTGAGCTGCAAGATAGTCAAGTTTAGGCAAAAAAGGAAACGATGGAAAACAGAAAGCTGTTGAAGATATAACTGAATAAGGAGGCCATGTTGCAGCCCCAACAAGCTACAGAACTTGGCAGCTGTGGCCACCATGGTTCTGGCTTTAGAGTCTAGGATAGAAGACATGGGTTATGGAATCTCTGCATCTAAGGTCAGCTGCTGAGACCAGGCATATGTCAGAGGTGTCATCCCTGCATGGAGGCCTAACAAAGTCATTAAGTTAAGCTGTGAAGGTGAGACCTGAATTGCCTTGGAGTTTTCAAGAGCTTAGAGATGCCAGAGCTGTGGGATATGCTGCCATTAGGGTGTGGAACCAGCCCAATAGGGAAAAGTATATGGCAGTCATCAAAGCTGGAAGGAGTTGGAGATCTGAAGAGTGATTTGGCATTAGATGTGGAGATGCAGAATCTGGAGTTTGCCTAGCTGGTTTTCAGTCTTGCTTTGGTCCAACATATCCTCACTCTGCTCCTTTCCTCCAATTTGGGATGGTAATGTACATCCTGTGCCAGGATATGTTGAAAGTATGTGATTTGTTTTTTGTTTTGTTTTTTTTGTTTTTGTTTTTGTTTTAATTTGGATTCTAGGGAAATCACAGTCAAGAGATTGGTTGAATCTCAGAACAGACTGTGAACTTTGGACTTTTAAACAAGTTTGAGTCTGTGATACACATTGGGGACTTTTGAAGTTGGACTGAATGTGTTTCTTCGTTATTTCATGGCTACAAGCCTGTGAGGGCCAGGGAGTAGAATGTGGTGGTTTGACTAGGAGAGCCCACCCTCCCATAGAGTCACCTATTTGAACTCCCAGCTCTTTCTCCAGCACCGTGTCTGCCCTCATGCATGTTTTCCCCATGATGAAAATGGATTAAACCTCTGAAACTGTACGCTAGCTCCAATTAGATATTTTTCTTTATATGAGTGGCAGCAGTTATGCTGTCTCTTCAGAGCAATAAAAGCCACACTTCACAGCATTCCTGGTTCTGTGGTTTTTATTTGCCAGCATAAATTGTTTTACTTGGGGTATTGTCCATCCCGCACTGCACATTAACTCTACTAAGTCTTTTCTTTACATATGTACATATGTATATCTAAGAATCTTCTGTGGTAGTAGGTTTCTATTTGACTTTCTCAGAGGATATTTAATATTAGCCATACATCTCCATATCTCATCCTTGCCTCCTCTTACACCGCCTCAATTTAACCTTTTCTATTCTGCTGTTTTCTTCTAATCCTTTATACTACTGGTCCTTACTAAATTTGTGACATCTCTTGATAATGTTTGGAATTAAGATAAAACATATTATTGCCTTTATGTGTCTGGGTGGTTCATACCCTTCTTTCTTTGCAATGTCCTTCTTTCTTTGGGGCTGGTTCCACTACCTGTTAGCATCTTTCCATGGCGGAGTACCATGGCTCTGGCATCTCTAACACCTGGTGGTCTCCAAGGCAATCCTCAAAAAGCTACCATGAGTCAGCTATACCACTCCTGAACATAGGTCCCAAAGGACTGTTCATCATCATATAAAGATGTCTACTCATGCATGTTCACTACTGCTTACAATGCCATGTTCACTGCTGTTACTGCCATGTGCACGATGGTCAGAAAAGGGGAACAACTTAAATGCATGATGGCAACTGATAAATAGATAGTGATAATGTGCTCTATTTTTAAAATATAGCATTCAGGTAATAAGAAAAACACTCTAGAATTCACAGGTATGTGGGTGGGACAGGAAACAATTATTCTAAGCCTATTCTCTTCACATTCTGACAAAAAAATATTTTAATGGAGCCAATAACTACCTTTCATGGATACAAATAATCCTTGAACATGCATGTAATGTTTTCAACTAGTTTTATTAACTGAGAAATCATACAAAAACTACTTTTTCATGACATTTATAAAATGAAGAAGGACTTATGATTTTTAAAAGTTGTACATTCAAATGATGTCTTTTTATTACTTTGAATAGGATAAACTTAATTATAAAATACAAATATGATTATTAATTTTGAAAACTATGAATTAGAGTCACTTAAGAGAACTTGACATTGTTCACTTTAAAGCAAAATTACCAATGATGTGCTAGTTGGGTCCTTAGAAGAGAACAGTGTTCAATTTTGCACCTCACACAAATAAATATTTTCCAGAGGTAAGTGCAACCAAGAGAAGATTAAAAGTCCAACACAAAGGCTGAAGGATGACTCAGTCGATCAAGTGTTTGCCAAACAAGCATGGAATTCTGATTTCAGAGTCCCTGTTTTTTTTTTTTTTAAAAAAACAGGCCCATCAGTATAAGAGTGTAATCCCAGCATCAGAGAGGTACAGAAAGAGGAACCGTTGAGGCTTGCCAGTCATCCTAGTCTAATTAGTGTACCAAAAAGAATAGAGGAAAACACTCAATATTGATCTCTAACCTCCAAATTAATTTGCACATATGTGTAATTTACACATAAATGTAGGCAGAGACAGAGACAGAGAGAAAGAGAGAGAGGAACGGGAATGGAGAGACAGAGGGAGAGGGAGACAGAGAGGGAGAGGCCCAGCACAACACCTCCTTTTCAGATTTGAACGTCATGTGCTGAAGTCTTCCATAAGGAATGTCCTTCTGATTCCATAAGGAGTGTCCTTCTGATTAAGAAATTCAAGTATCTGGAGATGACAGATGTGGGTGAAGGCTACTGAGAGTCCATAGATATGACAAGTTATCTTTTCATTTTGTAGAAAGAATAAAACAGAAGAACAAAGCACTGAGTCAAGGAGATGAGAATGGAGCCAGCGCACCGAATAAATGAAAATCGTCTGTAGTTGTAAGTCATGCCTTACATCCAAGAAGAGTCCTACACATGACATTGCATTTAGTATGTAGATTATCATACATTTTATTTTATATTGCTGCCTTAAGATTATGGTCCTCACTGTCAGTTGCCCGTTAGATTACAAGAGCTCCTGGCACATCACCAGCACCAACCCATCCCCTCTTCCTTCAGTCCTGCCATGCAACATGAAAATGAAGTTTACCAGAGGCAGGAAGACTCAGTTCCTCCTGCCACAGAGAACTGGTGCATTTTATCTCACTTAAGTCTTTTGAAAAACCGTCATCATAGATAGTGTGTGCATACAGTTGTTCAGGTAATGAGATGGAGATGTTGAGCCAGGTGTGATGATGATGCACAGTTCGATCCCAGCCACTGACAGTCTACAACATGAAGATTGCTGTGAGTTGGACTGTACTGCATAGCACACTACTGAAAGCAATACATAATTGTTGATATTACCCAGCTACAAACCTTGAGACCTCCAACTGCAACCTGGCTGCCATACATGTTTGCTCAATGGTGGCACATATGTGATGGGGGTAAACATCAATGTTTAATTTAATTTAAGACCTACTCTGTAAAATGAAACCCATACCTGACACCTCTAAAGCATCCAGGAACTTGAAACTAGATATTTTATGGGCCCAGGGAACAAAACCTATCATTGTTCTGATAAAGCCACATAGCCATCAAATGACTCCTAATAACGTATTCCTGTACCTATAGGTTAGTGATTCATCCAATGCTCATCCAGGAAACTTCTTGGAATAGGTGACCATTAACACAGAGACCCACAACTGAACAATGTGCAGAGGGCAAGAGAATCTGGAACACTCAGATGTAAATATGATGACATCATCAAATCTCTTTCCTTAAGGCTCAGGGATCTATATAGAAGAAAAGGCAGAAAGATTGTAACAGCCAGATGGGATGGATCACTCCAAGAAAATAGCATTTTCCAGATACAACAGTTGAAGAACATGACTTCATAGTAACAGAATACACAAGACCTTCACGAGTCCAAACCAGAAAAATTGGCGCAAAGAAATGTAATTCATAGTTTCTAGGTTGAACACAGAAGGAAGATAGGTTAGCAGTGACCTGCTTGAAAGAATGTAGGAATTAGTCTCTGGAGTTGCCTATCAAGTTTTAGTGCATATGCACTATGATGAGAAAAAAAAAGTTGGAATGATTAGAAGTTCTAATCTAAGCTTGAAATGTGAAAATCTGACATATTTTTAGCCATAGTTCAAGACATTAAAACGGAATAAAAATAAAATACCTGTGCTCGGGGTAGTAAAGTAATGAAGCTGGGCATCCATAGGAGAGGCTGTGTTCTCATCTGGAAACTTATCTTCTGCTCATAAGCAACATAGAAAGTCAAGGAGAGACTGTGCTCCCGATGACTTAATTAACAGAGTTACCATTCCCAACCATCTCATACACCTTCCAAAACATACCTACACAAATCATCAATTTGTGTGAATTGAGTACAGGAAGGCTGGCCCTGGAGTGAAAACATTTCAGAACTGCTTAATTTGTTCAAAACAGAAATCACAAATGTGGTATTGGAGACACACCAATGCAACAATTTGTAATTGATGTGACCTTTTTTTTTTAATCTCTAAAGGCTGAATGGAAATTTAAACATGTATAGTCAATGTATTCTGTATATTTATGAAAACAGAAATATGCTTTTAAACTCTTTAAACTGTATAATATGGCACTGTACAATTACATAAATACTTCAAATGTAAAAAGCAGAGGAGATCATCGGGTAATATTATGGTCTCTTGATACATTTGTATTAAATTAGTTTGGGGCATAATTGATAACTATCACATATCAAAAATATCTCTAACTGCAGGGGAGGCCACTAAGGGGAAAAAGTGGTTTCTAACATGATTCTTTTAGGATGTTTTCTTATTATCTAAGTCCATAAAGTTTGCAAAGTGCTGATAACATTATCTAAACATGAACATTAGTTTCAAGGCACACCACTACATAATTATAAAAAATAAATAGCAATTTTGCACAGCAGAATGTTCTCTTATATTCACAATCTTTATATCAAGTAGTGCTTCCTATCAAGTCTCCACCGAAACTTGTAATTTAGGGCGGGCACTTTTTTTTTACTGAGTGGCCCAAAGGCCTACTTGAAATCAATTCTACAGAGGGTGAAGTTGGAAAACACTTGCAAAAGTTCTCCAGATTCTGCTAGAGTGGGTCTTTCCTTGGCCAAGTAAGAACCTTTGCAATCAAGAACAATGAGCTCAGAGTGGGATTCAGAAAGGCGTGCTGTGTATGCCCCTCGTGTACTGAAGACATACGAGTTGTTCCTGTTGCTTTCTCTTCTGGTGGCTTCTTGTGAAACAATGTCACTCCATTTGGAGGCTAGAAAGATCCAAGAGAAAACACGTGCCAGTCCCAGGCTTTGTGGATGTCTTTAGATATTTTATGTACAACCTTATTTTTAAACTTTTATAATGGAACAAGAAACCGGGAGGGAACTAGTGGCTGTCTCTGGTTAACTAGACGATTATTTTCACAGCCTATCTTGATTCTGTGGCTGAAATTTAGTAAGTTGTAGGTATCAAATTACCCTTTAGAATTTCAATCTATCCACACAACATATAGCTCAGAATAGCTATATGTTATATAACATATAGAATATGTTATATTTGCATAGAACTCTCATTACTAAAGTTTTCTATGTCTTTGATAGGCGAAATACGATTCATAGCATTCATAGCTTTTGTGTGATATAAAATTTGTGTCAGGGGCCAGGGTTGTGGCTCCATTGACAGAGTGCTTGTCTAGCAAGAAGGCAGCCCTTCTTGCTGGAATATCATCCCTAGCACCACAGAACCATCTGTACTACTACACATCTGTTATTTTAACACCAGGAAGATAGAGCACCGGGATTAAGAGTTCAAGGGCACCCTCCATTACTCAGTAAGTCTGGAGCTAGCCCAGGCTCCATGAGATCAAGTTTAAAAAAAAAAAACAAACAAAAAAAAAAACCCATCAGTTTTATTTCAAAGAAAAGTACCTCAATGTATTTGGATCACCAAAATATATTTCAGAACTGTTTTCAAACTCAAAAGCTCTACAGTATTGGCATCGCCTTGAAGGAAGCATCCAGCTTTCTCGAAGGGTATCATTCCAGCCTAAAGCAACAGGATTGCTGCTCATCTACCAAGAGTGAGAAAGAGTCATCAGCTCCTAGACATAGGGAGCTGAAGTGCAACTGAATCCTCCCCAGCTTGTTTCAGTAGCTCCAACCTGGGGAACGAATTTGCATCTCAGCACCATTTGATGGCCTGGAGTTCTTAATTATGAAACAAATGGAAAAGTGGCTGCCTCATGCTGATGGCTCCTTTGTGTATCATTCTTCTCAGAACATGAATGATTAATGGAATTTTCCCAGTACGGACAAACTTGTTTACTGATGAAATTAGAGTTGAAGTTGGCATGGTCCTAGTGGAAAGACTTGTTATCAAGGTGCAGGGCTTCCAAGTTCTCTAATGAAGAATAGGAACAATATGTGTGTGTGTGTGTGTGTGTGTGTGAGAGCGTGTGCGTGTGCGTGTGCGTGTGCGTGTGTGTGTGTGTGTGTGTGTGTGTGTGTGTGTGTGNGTGTGCGTGTGTGTGTGTGTGTGTGTGTGTGTGTGTGTGTGTGTGTGTGTGTGTAGTTTGGAGTGGTTTCAGATATTCTTAGGAATTGGTCCCCAGTAGAAATTAGTTTCATTTAGATACTGTATTAGGAGAAAGGACTGCCATTCAGTTCCTTGTTGTGAACCTTGGTGTCAGGTTCTTTGTCCTCATACAAGCCCTTTGGGAACGTGTGTGTGGACTCCGTGCCTTTTGGCATCTGCCCAAAGCCTGAGTCAGCAGGAATGAGAGAGATATGGACCTTTACCAAGCCACTCCTCTGGAAGTCCCCGACAAGTCTCAGCAGAAGCTCAAGGCTGGCTGTCATGCCATCAGGAAGAGGAGTATTAGTGCTGTTTCCTGGAGACTGTGACTCTGGTGACAGAGTCTTCTGGGTGACTTTAAAAAAATAAATAAATAAAAGTAAGGAAAAATTAGGCTCCATTCCAAAGCATAAGAAGCCAGGCATAATTAAAGAGTGTTCTGTTCATCTAGACCAGAGATTTATGGGTGGGCAAGATTCATGTGCGTTCACACCTTTCACTTTACACTGCACGACACTGTTCCACATCCTTGCAAACTAATGCTGATCCGCGTCTCCTCACATTCTTCCCATGCTTATCTCTTACCTTCATAAGGAAAACCATGGTTGGCTTTCTTTTGTTCTGTCAGAGCTTGCAAGCACTTTTCTGTCTTTAATTAATTCCCCAAAATTGACAGCAACCTTTGTAGCATGGTGGGAAATAACAAATTAAGAGGCCAGTATTTTCCAGCACTTGGCTGTGGCTATGCAGATGGTAGGGGTAGGTAGCCAAGAGAGCCAGAAATCCACTTCATTATTCGGAAATGGCCTGTGAATTTATGGCCACTATTTTCAAACTCTAGAACGCTTCCCACCAATATACCTAGAGTTGACATCACTTTGGGTAATTAATCATTGCTGCCATTTTGCAGTAAAGGAAGCAAGTGCTGGCAGTATACGCAGCTTCTTAATCACCATGCAGATGAAAGTTGCTGATGTCTGTTATTGGTTTTAATTGGGTGTTATTGGCTGTTCAAATTGCAAATTCTGGCATCTCTCTGCCAAATCAATGTGTAGTGTTATATCTGAGATTTGCAAGTTGTTATTTCCTCCATATATAATTTGACCTAATGATATAATTGGTTTTTTTTTTCCTTCTTTTTTTTTTCTAGAGAGTCTTACATATCCCAGGCTGTCCTCAAACTCAAAAGTTAGCCTAGAATGACCAAGAACTCCTCACCCTCTTGCCTCTACAGCTCACATTCTGGGATTGTGGGTGAATGTCTGTCACCATACCTGATTGATGTAGGACAAGGTGTAAAGTTAAACCTTCACGCAATAACCAATAAGCACTCTCCCAATTGAGTTGCATCCAAGCCCTCCCTGTGCCAGCAATTAAAGCTTCTTAAAGAGGAGTTTCTATAGTGTCTGCCGGCATGACTATTGGCTTCTAGATATTAAAATGGATCACCAGGTAAAATGCTGAAGCTGTAGTTTCAGTGAATTGGTTACAGTCAATCTGTTTAGGTTTCCCCAAGAAGGGTTTATGAGTGCACAGCATCTCTGAAGCACTCCCACTGCAAGGACGTCCCCTGCAAACATAAATAATACATCTCCATTTGTTTATGAAATGTTCTGTCATTGTGGTGTTAAGCCTTGAACAAGAAAGTAAAAAGATGTGCGGGGAATAATAGCTAATTTGAATGTGATAACAGCAACCAATGTCAGGTAAGACTCATGCTGGGGCCATGTTACTGATGTGGGTGGCGCTGCAAATGGCAGGATATCGGAGTTCCTTCTGTTCCAGTTGGCACTAGGTCCTGACAAGCACAGAGGATCTGCCTTTTTCCAACACTTTTGGAGACTTACAACCATCCCCCTGGCAAAGCAACTAAGAAAACTGATGGATCTCCAAGAGGCTCAAATTACCTACTGGGGGCTATTTGATAACCCTGACCTGCTTCTTTTCTTGCATCCTATTGGTGTCTTAGGCACATCACAAGGCACTCCAATCTTTCAGAGAGGAAAGGCTTTACACTGCCTGATTCTAATAAGACAGTGTTACTCTCTAGACTTCAAACATGGGTCCTGAATGGAATGAGGTGAGTCCTCTCAAAATATCAGGCATAAATGGAGGCACCTTGGAACATGACTTCTTTTTTTCCCTTGATTCCTGAATTTGGGCATGTGATCATTTGCAAAGAGGAGGGTAAGGATGATGGGATAGCAGCCAACAGTGCAAAGAAATGCTCACACAGTCATTCTTAAGGTGAGTTCCTCAGATAAAGTGCTGGCACTTCCTCTGAATTAAACCCAAACTTTGATGTAGCATATTAGAATCCAGGAGAGCTGAATGTAGCCCAGACATTCCTTGTGAGATGTGGGGATGACATTTGGCTCTTTGATATCCTACTTAGTCAAACGCAGTCACAATGTTTGATACACAACTGTGGTAGGAATTGAAGAAGGTGTTCTCTGTAGAGCAAAGCTGAGTGGACTCCAGGGAAATACTTGGCTATCTGCAAGTGTGATCCGTGCTCCCACGCATCATTGTTACTGTGGCATGTGAACTTTGAGTTGATGATAAATATTATATAGTGAATGAACTGGGATAAATCAACATAGTGCTGCATTTGTGTGTGTGTGTGTGTGTGTGTGTGTGTGTGTGTGTGTGTGTGTGTG
>NC_034590.1:43465925-43476405 GCF_900095145.1 Mus pahari | reverse complement strand
GAGAGAGAGAGAGAGAGAGAGAGAGAGAGAGAGAGAGAGAGAGAGAAAGAGAGAGAGAAAGAAAGACTCCAGTGTGTATATTTGTATGTAGAGTTGGTCTCTAGAATTGAAAGCCAGTGTGTTTCTTGTACCTGGGAATTCTGTCAAATTCATAAGTCAAAGAAAGTGAGGCTGGGACATACTTGCGATTCCCTGAGATAATCAGCTACCACAACTCCTCTGTCTTTCTCTTCTCTTTCTACCACAACAAGGTTCTCTCTGATGTTCTGACACCATGCTTCCTCTGTCTTGTATGTACATTTGCCCACTTATCAGAAAATCTTAACACATATGGGATTATCAACAATGAGGAATAAAAAGTATGCATTAAACAAAGCTATTTTAAAGTACCTCCTATCAGGATGAGCAAGTTTGACAGGAGCACTGAAGGGAGAAAGCAGACACAAGAAATAACTCCACAGACACAATGAAGTCAAGAAGAGTTGGCTTTTCCACTGAGGCAAATTTAGACATCCACATGTTGAAAATGATGGCAGGCCCCATGACCTTGGGCAAGGTTCATGACCTCTCTGACATCAGTGTCACCACGTCTAAGGTGGGAATAAAATAGCATCTAATACATATGAAGAGTTGAGATTACTTTGTGAAGCACTCAAGGCAGCAGGTGGCATAAGGCAGAGTTATCGAAACATTTGCTAAACACGAAAGGGACAAATGAAAACACAGGCGACTAGGATTTTCCTAAATGACTCTTGGGCTTCTCTTACTACACTTTGTGTACATATCTGGTACAACATGAATACACATGTTTGTACACATATGGGACGAGAGCAAAGAAATGTGCATCGAAGGAGCATGTTGGCATTTTAGTCAGGATTGCAAACTACATTGTCACTAATATTTTAAATTCACATCTCAATGGGTCAAGGCAAGAAATTCAGTTTAAACAGGCTGGGGAGATACCTCAATGGGTAAAAAACATTGGCCACACAATTTGGTGACCTGATTACTGATTCTGTAAGCCCATGTGAAAGTTCGTCAAACATCTGCAATCCCAGTGTGTTCCTGTGAGGAGATGGGAGATAGAGACTGGAGACTTCCAGAATCGCAAGGACCAGAAAGTCTGGTTATAGGACAATGAAGAGATTGTCTCAAGTAAGTTGGAAAAATGAGGACTTCTACCTGATGTTTGTCCTATGATAGAACCCTACATGTCATAACACCCATGTATGTATATCCTACAGCATACAAACACATCAGTTTCATACACACACTCATATTTACACTCATGTGTGCATACACACATACACAAACAAGTACAAATACACATGTCTCCATACACACACACACACACACACACACACACACACACACCTATAAAATATTCCAAAATTTTCTTCGGAGCTCTAAGAACCAAAGAACATTTTAGAGATGAGTGTTTTACCTTTCCATCTCTCTGGCTCTTTCTCAACTCCAAACTCCAGGCTGCAGAGCTAGTCCAGTGGTTAGAACACTTCCTAGTCTTGCAGAGAACCTAACCTGACTTCAGTTCATGCACCCACAGAGTAGTTTACCAGCAGTTCCTGGAGAAATAAAATTCCCCTGATCTTCATGAGAATACACATCATATATAGCTATACATTGAGGTAAAACACTTGTACAGGTAAAATTAAATAGATAGATAGATAGATAGATAGATAGATAGATAGATAGATAGATAGATAGACAGACAGACAGACAGACAGACAGACAGATAGATAGATAGATAGATAGATAGATAGATAGATAGATAACAAATAAATAAATTCCAAGCGTTTATTTATGGTAACATCAGACACTGGAGTGCTTGCTTAATCTGTTTGGACTAGTGTGCCATTGTGAAGTAGTTGATTGAGATTTATGTTCAATTGTTGCCCGTGAGATTCCGCTCTGTTTTGATTCTGGCTTCTTTGGAGGTTAGACTTGTGGAGTTTCTCAAGAACAGCATGATATGCCAAGTTTTCATTTTACATGTTATAAAGAAACTGATTAAGAAACAAAAGCAGTTAATCAAGGCTAATCTCATCAGCTCTTCTTGGCTCCACTTCCTTAGACAATCACTCTGTAAACTCTCAGGCTTGGTTCCCAGGCCTCCTAACGGCCGGGCCGTCCTTTGATAGCTAACAGCACCCACAACAAGAAGCCAAGGACAACCTCTGGGGCCACAGCAGGAGGAGCACACCTTGGTTGGTAAAAGTCAGAAAGTGAGCCCAAAGTGGAGGAAAGAAAAGGCAGAGGCTGAGAACAAACTCAGTTCCCATCAGAACAGCTTGGACTGCAATACCAGGAAACTGATCCTAACTCCCAGAACCTTGTCTTCTTACTTTAAACTTGTGGGGAAAAAAAAAAAAAGGGTCAACATACATGACTGAGAATCTGAACCCACAGTACTTCCGAAGAGCCACCACGTTGAACCTGACTGCTCTGTTTATGTTTGATGAAAATCTGAGTGGAAGGAGAAAACATAGGTTAGAGGGAAAAAAAATCACAAGTAAACTTGTACCTACTGAAGCCAAGCATCCCAGCACAGGGAACCCTGCTGACCCTCTCAAACCTCCTGCTGGTTCAGCAAAGTAACCAAGTGCAGGTTTAACCTCACAGTGACTCCTAGGCTGGAATTTTTGACTTCCAAAAGGTATAAGTTAGCTGCAACCTTATACCAGCTGATAACTTTAAAAAATGAAATTACTGGTGTATATTACCTTTTTTTTTTGTAGTGCTGGGTTTCATAAAGATGATTGCTTTTGATTAATCACATGCTTTCCACAAACTACTCGCACCTCCTCATTTCTCCTGACTCTGTGCTGGGCTCCCCTTTTCTCTGGAGTCACTAGCACTTTCCTGTCTCCTATATACATACATGTATTTTTCTCTGTGTGAGGTTAGTGGGTCTATTAAAACAAACAACACAACAACAACAACAACAACAACAACAAAGACTAAGTGAAGTGCTGGCTACATGCAAGTGTGAGGATCCAAGACTGGATCTCAAGCTCCCATGGAAAAAGCCAAGCCTGGTTGTACTGGCCTGCAGTTCTAGTGTTGGGAAGGTGGAGACAGAAGGATCCCTAGAGCTCACTGGCCAGCTAAGCCTGCTGAACTGGTGAGCTTCAAGTTCAGCGAGAAAACCTGTCTCATAAAATACAGTGGGGTGTGAAATGGAAAGACATTAACAGTCACCTCTGCCCTCCACACATGCATGCACACCTATATACATGCGCATATATTTAAACATGTACACATCAAAAAAAGCGTACACAAGTGGAAAGAAGAAAGAAAGTGTGTGAACCATGAATGCGGGAAAATGTAATTAAAAAAAAAATAAGACTGGCTTGTTTCACTTTACGTGATGATCAGGATATACTCATTTTCCAGAAAAAAAAAAAAAGATGTAATTTTATTCTTCTGTGTATCTGAAGAAAAAAGTAGTGGGTCTACATACCACTTTTCTTTGATTCATTTATTGATTGACGAGCAACAAGGTGGGTTCTATAAGGAAATTACTATAAATAGAGCTACAATAATGCTGGATGTGTAAGAATCTCTGTGGAATGTTGGATTAGATCCATTCCGTCACATATCTAGGATTGCAGCTATGCCTGTTCATGCTGCAGTTCTATTTTCATTGTTGCTGGCGTTGGATAAGGGTTCCCTTCACCTTCATCCTCTCCAGTATCTGCTGTTACTTGTGTTCTTTATGATAACCATTATGACCAATGTTTTAAAGACGATCCACATTTATTTGTCTGTACACGTGTATGTGTGTGTTTTGTGCTTATATGTTAGCACACACATGGCTGTGCATGCATATGTGTTATGATGTATTCATGGAGACCAAAGGATAACTTAAAGAAGTCAATGCTCTCCTTCCACCAATGTAGGTCCCAAAAATTGAACTCCACCTGATAGATTTCATAAATGCTCTTACATTATGAACTATCTTGCCAGTTCTAGAATCATTTTAGCTTAGACTGCCACGATGGGTAAGGAGGTTGAACTGTTGTTGTTATCCTACCTCTTCACTAACTTCTTGGTACCATTCTGTGGAGTACAGCATGATGTCAGCTGACCCCATATTGTTACTGCATTTCCAGTACTCTGCTCTTGGGATAGGGTTGACTGGCTGGAAGCTCTCTTGGTTACAGAGAATGGAGATCAACTGAAAACCCACATACATGATATATATATATATATATATATATATATATATATATATATATANANACACACACACACACACACACACACACACACATTCTACAGAGGTGAAGAAGTGTACTCTGCCAGTCTCTGAAGTATATTCCATGCTTCTGAAACTTTAACCTTGGACTAATTCTAGTTTGGAAATGGGATTGTTCAGTCTTGAAAACCTCACAGTACTTTAATCCTCCTCATGTAATGAGTAGATATTACACAAAATGCCTATTACGTGCTCAGTGTGCAATTGTCAGATATTTACTGCTGACCTAAGAATGGGAGAAGTTGACTGCCATCAGTGCCCAGGTCTTCTATTTGCCCATTTTCCTCATCTACAAATGCTTCAGAACTATGCTGCCTACCATGATTTACACTTTCCATGTCTTAGCATAAACCGAGAATACACAGGAATTTTTTTGGGGGGGGGGATTAAGTTTTATCTGGGAAAGTTAAAAAGCAAAAATAAAGTATGCAAAGCAATATATCACCTTTAATATAAAAAGTGGCAGTGCAGGAAAGTATGAGCACCCACAGTCTCACCACTTACCACTGCTGCATCTGAATGCAGGTATGGAGGAGAGTCTTCTGGGGGGGGGGGGGAATACCTCGCTTCTCATCTCAGTAAGAGATGGTGAATGCTTGACGTTAAACCTGGGACTGAGAAGGGCAAGGATTCTTCCTGAGACTTCCAGAATAGAATGCCCTTTGTCCTACACCATGCAACTTACCCTGTGTTGGCCATTGAGTTTAGGGAATTCTAAACCAGTGGTTCTTATTATTTAATGGGGCCGGTGCGCACGGCAACCTGTTACAGCAGCGAAGGGAAATTAAATCTATCACTTGAAGATCTGTGGATCTGTATCTATCTCGAAAGTCAACAATGGAGTGGCAATGAAGACCTCTACCACTGAGTGTCCCCAATGGTATACTGATAACAATTATAAGAAAAAATGGGCTGTTAAAAAAGTGGATTCAGTAGTGAACACATTTCCAAAGTTAACAAATTAAACCCCTAACAAATAAAAGAGTGATAGATACTATATTGCTCTTGTCATGATGCTACAGTATGTACCTATTAATTATGGGTGGACCTTGTAAGAAATGAATGTATATATTGTATGAATTGTGTAAGTTAAGAAAAATTAACTTAAAAGTATAACTGGAAAATGTCAACATGTAATAGGCCTAGGATAAGTTTTCTTTCTTTCTGTCTCTCTGTCTGTCTTTCTTTTTCCTTTCCTTTTTGAAAAAGGGTAGGATATAAATCTTCAAATATGATTTGTGGAATTAAAACAAAATATTAAAAATAGATATACTATATATATCTCTACATAAGAACACAGATACTTATGTTTATCTGTGATGGTTTGAATATGCTTGGCTCAGGGTGTGGCACTATTAGGAGGTGTGGCCTTGTTTGAATAGGTGTGGCACTGTTGGAGGAAGTCTGTTGCTGTGCAAATGGGCTTTGAGATCTTCCTAGCTACCTGGACGCAACAGTCTTCTCCTGTTTGCCTTCAGAACAAGATGTGGAACTCTCAGCTCCTCCAGTGCCATGCGTGTCTGGACCTTCCATGATAATAATGGACTGAACCTCAGAACCTGTAAGCCAGGCCCAATTAAATGTTGTCATTTGTAAGACTTGCCTTGGTCATACTGTCTCTTCAGAGTAATGAAATTCCTAACTAAGACAATCTCTCTATATAAAAATACAGACAGATACCTATATAACTATACAGAATAGAAATCTACACATGCAAAATGATTCCTGATTAGATGTTGTTTAAATTTATATAGAATAGCCTCAAATTTTTAGAAAAATGAATATTTTAGTACTGAGTGGTTTATTGGTAATCTCCTTGAAACTTAATGTAAACAAAAAAGCAAAGAGAAAAATGTGGGAAAATATATGTAGTTGTTTACTTTAGTAAATAATGTACACACATTTAATAAAATTTCATGTTACCTTAAAAACATGATAGTTTCAAAATAAATTTTAAAATAAAAAAGAATGACAAATAGTGGGATATTTTCAAATTATCTATACAATTAGAAGGATTCAAAAAATAGGAATGGAGCTTTCTAGAGTTTATTGTGCTGACAATTAAATAGACCAGATAATCAAAGTGCTTAGAAACTGTCTGACACTGATGAGTCTCAATGGTAGCTCAGGCCTATATAATCATCCCATCCATGTACATGTATGTGCATTATCAAGTCAGTTATAGGGTGCTAACACATAGGCAAATGGCACTCCAAGTCTTAACGATCAAAGTGGCCAAGCAAAGCCGTTTCCCAAGAACTGAACAGTCAACAAGAGTAAAATATTTATACTGACTTAGCAGCAATTAAAAGCCAAGGACGACTCAATCTGACACTAATGAGGCCCTGATAACAAAGCCTGCTTCCTGGAAACTGTGGGAATTCCAACCATCTGCTTGTCTACCTAAATGGTAGGAGCTTCATGGCATTGCGAAGGCTTTTGTAGCAGCCAGACGTCCTGGCACCATACTGGAGGAAGCACTGAAGCAAACTCCCTTAGCATGCTAATTTTAGTTCATCAATATCTCATGTTAGTAACTCTTCAGAGCTCATTTAATAGCTACCAACATTCAATGGGATTTTGCATTATTTGCACAAAACAGTGTAGACAGAATCCAAACAGTGGCATATATTTTTGATGCTTTCAGAGAAACTTCATACCCACCAGAGGATCAGACTCAGCTTCGATAAACACTACCACAGTGAATGGAATGAAACCATTACAAACAAATAATGTGTTACTTCCTACATCCACTGAGCTATATCCTTAGTAAACTTTCTATGTAAAACAAAGATAGTTACATGCACTTGAGTGACATGTGGACTCCCTTCTCTTCTTCTCTTCTGACATGTTCTTCGTTCAATGTGTAAATCTTCCCCCACTTGCTTATTTTTCTCTTCCCCCACATATCCTAACTCTCCAAAGCCTAAAGACCACCACTACAGAGTAAATATAGAAATGGTCCAAACTGAGGAATTCCTTTGTCTAGAAACAGAAGTTTGCTTATTTTAGCCTTCTAGGCAGGATGCAACTGGACATAAGTAGTGTCAACTTCTTTGACCCATTTTACTAAACATTTAGGAATTGTCACATCACCTTAAGGAGATCCTCAAAGACTTTTTCTTTATTGAAATATGGCCTTAAAGATTGGAAATTTTTGTTCTGCAAACAGTTTCTACCAGTGCCCCCTTTCCCCAGTTTTTTTCCTTTAAAGCACAGCCTTGCTACAGTTGAGTGATTATAACAGACTCAAAGCCTCTGAAAGTAATAGGGTTACTCCAGCATCACAGTTCACTGGCCAGCCTCATTTTGGAAAATTCATCTCCCTTAATGTTGTTACGGTAAGGTGAGGCAGCCCTCCCCTACACGGAGTGAGCTCTGACGTTTTGCAAAGCAAAGGCCAGAAGTAAGAAAAAACAAACAAAACAACAGAGGTGGTATGCATCTAAATAATGTTAGTGAGGCAAATAAGTAAAAAAAAAAATTATAACATACAATCTCTCATCAGGCCCAGTTGATTTGCTTTTTATTAATTGGCATATTCACTGAAGACATAAATTAAAGCTAGATTAGGCACAAGAATGTGCTCAAGGAGTGCAGTACTGGGATACAGAATTTCAGAACAGCCTATCTCTGGCATGATCAACAGGGAACCTAGGACCTTGTTTCCTCTAGAAATGCTTTCTTCAGCAACCATTCTTGTCTCATCTTTCCTGTAGCAATAGTTGTACCAGATCAGACATGTCCTGGATTCTAAACTTCAGTTCATTGAGTAGTACAGAGAAAATTTGAGCACATGTCAAAAAAACACTGCTGGTCTAGTACCCATCACACACTTTACAGAGCATAGTTTGGGGAGCAAAGAGTGGTGCAATGCCCCAAGGCAAGGGGAGAAATTGGGCAAAGTTTTCTGTCATGATGTCACGCTGAAGTGGACTTCTGAGAGACCAACGTCTCTGTAGAGGGGGAAGCAGAAAATTGCTCTACTGTCATGAGTCCTGTGGGATTCTGAGAAGCATGGGTTAGGTGCATAGGTCCGGATGTTGCGGATCTCAGAGGTGAGTAATGAGTAATGGGTGAGGATTATGAAGAAGTCGAGGCAGGGCAACAGAGCAGATGAGCACTGTAGGTGCATCCATGAGAAAGCAGCGTGGTCCCAAGAAGGGAAAAGTGATGGAGGACCAAGCAAGACATTGTTAATCGTGACTATGTAACCCTGCAAATGATCTCCTGAAAGGCTAAATCAAGAGCAGAGATCGATTTGAACTAGGTCCAAAGAAAAGTAAACATGTTAGGATCTATTCTTATCTTCTTTTATCTTGGACAGCATGGAGGGAGATGGGAAGGGGCTGTGTGTACTAGCTGTGTTGATGTTTAACAGCCGCAGATAAAGGGCAAAATTTGCAATGTTAGTGTCTCTGACTTGCGCACTTATTAAAGACAACTTCCTTTACACTGTCTTCTATCAACCTTAAGCAGCATTTGACAGACAATAAATTAATTTCTGGAAGAGGCATCGTTTAAAACTTTTGTAGAGTCAAAGGCTTTGAGGCCACAAGCTATGAGGGGTTCTATGTAATTACAAAAAATACTGAACTTTCTGTAATTAGGTTGAGGCATGTAAGGGAACCACTGTGTTAGCATGTGATATGGATTGGTGTAATTTGAGTATCAGTCTATACAGTTCTATCCTATAGAAGACTGGGTCACATCTTCTCTCTTGGGAATAGCTGTAAATAAGACTACTGCATCTATTACACAAATACACTTTCATTTTCCCAGGAAAATTTGATATTCTGATGGCACTTATCCAGCACAACACATTCAATGTTCTGATTCTGACACTGAGACACACCAGACAAATGACACAATGCAGAAGTTAAAAGGGAACACTGTGGGAAACTTTTCTATGGAGAAGACTACATAGTTTCTAGACGTCTGAACAAAGATAGAAGATAGTAACTTAATCTTAGTAGATGGGAGAGTAAAAAAGAATGGAAAGAATGGAGATTTGTATCCATCAAAAGAAGATGTTTAAATAAATCATAGTACATGTATGTTAATGTAGCATAGGGCTGAGATAAAGTGCTTGCCTGGCAAACATAAGACCTGGGTTCCATCTCCACTAATAGTAAGAGAAAACAAAAGGAGGAAAGGTTTAAAGAAATAGAAACACATAAACCTGCTTAAAGAAATATCATGAAAATGCAACTGAGTAATGGGGGAAAAAAATCTAAAGATTTCTGCTCACAAAAAGTTATGTTATATTGCTCACAGTGATCCCACAATCTGCGCATCTAGTGTACTAACTAATGAAATAGACTATAGTGGTTTGAATAAGAAAGGTCTTTCCTGTGCTCTGGCATTTAAGCACCTCATATCCAGTTGGTGGCAATATTTTGGGAGGCTTAGGAGGTGTGGCCTTGGGGAAGCATATATGTCAACGGGAGCTTCGGAGTTTTAGACCCACCTATTTCCAGTTCATCCTTTCTGTCTCAGCTTTTAATTACCGCCACAAAGTCTGCTCTTTTCGGTCATATTACTCACCATTATGTTGGGGACACTAAGACAAAATATGAACTTCCCTCCATAATTGCCTTGTACACGGCGTTTTATCATAACAATGGAAAAGTAACTGAAACACAGGGTTTCCTCACAAATTCAGAGATAAACGTGGGAAGAAGTCATGCTACTCCTCACCCAGAGCTCCCGAGAAGGAAGGTTGCAGTCTGTGTGCTGGATGTAAGAGGGAATTTTCTCTGCGGATTTCTGCTGAGTAAGAGAAGTCCCCACACCATGATTACTTGGAAATTGGCTAGTCAAACTCGGGGGTAAGTTTTTAGTATCATTTCCTTTTAAATTGATTTAAAGCTAATACGTGCAATTATCATAAATGATTATTATACTTAAAAATAAATGAATGGACAGAAAGTCCCTAAATCTCTGAATACAAATTCATGCACTTTTTTTTTCAAATGCTACCCAAGTTGTACCACATGGGAAATGGATGAGTAGATGAAGCCACTGCTTATTTTTTTAATTTTTTATTATTATTTTCTTTATTTACATTTCAAATGCTATCCCGAAAGTTCCCTATAGCCCCCCGCCCCTCCTCACTTACCCACCCACTCCCACTACTTGGCCTAGGCATTCCCTTGTGCTGGGTCATATAAAGTTTGCAAGACCAAGGGGCCTCTATTC
>NC_034590.1:43456299-43465385 GCF_900095145.1 Mus pahari | reverse complement strand
AGTGACTTCTTTTGTAATTGTGTTACCTCACTCAGGATGATATCCTCCAGATACATCCATTTGCCCAAGAATTTCATAAATTCATTGTTTTTAATAGCTAAGTAGTACTCCATTGTATAAATGTACCACAGTTTCTGTATCCATTTCTCTATTGAGGGACATCTGGGTTCTTTCCAGCTTCTGGCTATTATAAATAAAGCTGTCACTGCTTTTATCTAAGTGTGCAGACATATAGAGATGAGTCAAGGGCTCCCATGGAAACTCTAATGCGGTGGGAAGTGTCAATGCCAACTAGGAATATGGTGTTTTCCTAATAGTTGTCCTTGACTTATATTGATTTCCTGATGTGAAACTTAGTGTTAGATTCTAGCCTAATTTGCTAATCAAGACAGACAATGCTTGGAACCTTGGTGGGATATTCCAATGTTAGAAGATGTTTTCTCCAGTGACCTGGACATACAGTTCCTGAAAAGCTTTTGGATTACAGAGAGAAATTGAAGTCAGCAAGTATGGCCTTCATACTGAAGTCGCCTTGTCTTTATGGGCAGGATATCTGGTTCATCAGTATAAGAGTTTGTGTGTAGTGTTCAGTCTTTGAAGTAGTGAGCTTGTTATTTATTGATATGGCTTCAAAAGGTCATAAGTCACCATTGGTTTTTTTTTAGAGATCAGTGGACTTATCCAAAGGGAAGAATGGAAGCTAGCCTGGGTCTCTATAATTGTCCTTTAGCTTAACCATGCTAATCACATATGCCGGATATTCAAGAAATCTTGATGCCACAAATGAAAGTTTTGGAACGTAAGAGATTTTTGATAAACTTTCAAATATTTCTCTGTAAGACTGCAAAACTCAATGTACATGGTCAGTTACTACAGCAAGATGCTCTGATTATAAAAATATAATATGGCTCAAGTTGTGCCTGCGTGTGCACACATGCACGTGCATTCAAGTTTTTGTATGGGTGTGCTTGTTTGTATGTGTGGATGGTGCCAGGCAGCAAACTCCAGTCTGGAGATGCTAAATCAGTGTCTTCCCACTGAGATAATATTCCCAATCAATACCTGATATGACTTAACAGCTTCGTAGTCAAAACGATGAAAGTATGAAAATCAAGAACGTCTTCTCTTTTTTGTCTGGAGTGTGATTGCACATCCACATCCTGCTTGCAGGTGTGTGTGCAGGTAAGGTTGACTCCTTGGATCTTCCTTTTTTTTTCTCTCTCTCTCTCTACCTTATTCATTGTTGCAGGGTCTCTCAGTTGAGCCAGGAGCTCAATGATACAGGGAAGTCTAGCTAGCCAACTTGCTCTAAGGATCTGATGTCTTTCTCAGAGTGCTGGAGTTACAACCAACATTTCATTTGGTTAGTGGGGGTCTGAATTAGATCCTTATCTTGTATGTACGCATCCTCTCTGTTGATCCACTTTTCCCCCCTCCTCACCAAGTGTTACTCCCTTTTAGGCATAGCAAATGCTCATTGAGCCAGTTCATCTCATACAAGAACAGAGTGTGGCCAGCTATTTGCAAATGTTAGGCTGACACAACCCTGACTGTGTACTATCACTGCAGTGTCCAGAGAGCTCACGATTATTTCTATATATAAGAGCAGATAATGGGAGACAAATGGTCTTTAACACTAGCTGTAGGATTCATTTTAAGAAGAAAGAAAAAAAATGAATGCACCTAAATAGGTTTGTGTGTGATGATACAATTTAGATTTGTTTGACATATTGTGGTGTAATATTTGAAATGGCTAATAAGTCTCTAAAGCTGCTGCACACAGGAAAACAAATTAAGTCTGCCTATTGTAAAGAGATTGCCTCGATATATGAGATGGGAAAACACAGAATGCTTCTCTTTAAGTACTCTTTAAAGGTGGTCCTTAAGGAATATATGATAAAGAATGGGACGTTTGCTGGGGCATTTTAGCCTCAGCAAAGCCATTTATAATTGCCAATGCCATGCTGAGTAGGCTCTGGAGAAGTGGCGTCTTCATGGCATATTTAAAAGCCAGCTCACAACTACCAGTAAGAATGGCTCATAAGGCTGACAACTCCTGATCTACCATCGTAGTTACTAGGGAAAATAAGACTCTTTCACACACATTAGACCTTAGAGAACACGCACATTACAAATTACAGTCGAGGTAAGTCACCGTTTGTCTAATTGATCAATTTAGCATGTTTGAAATGTTTGCTATGTTAAAAAAGGAAAATCTTCAGGAACTTAAGAGTTGGAAAGGCGTTTTAGAAAACTCACATTCCATCAGTCATTCAAACGATGCATTGAGTATGAATCCCGGTTAACTTGAATGACATCATGGCCCATGTAAGAGAGCTGAAATTAATCACGGTAATTCTGTTGTATGACCTACTTTGGCATTTTCATCTGACAGAGCCAGGAAATGGGCTGGCTAATAGTCCATTTTGGAGTATTCAAAGATCTTAGCAATTCCATATTGAAGGAGGTTAATAGGATACTAATTGGGGCCCAGGTGAAGAGTTCACAAGATAAATGAACTCACCTGAATGTGAAGCACCCCTGCAGTCTGGTTGCCCCCACCCACTACAACTGCTCTTCCAAGTGGCTTCACCTTGCAACTTAGAGGGGAGGAAATCTTGCACCTTGGGAGACTTGGACAGCCACCATTCTGTCTCCTGTTCTTGGAAAAACAATGGCTGGCCAAAGGCCAGGGTCACGGACCGGTAGCAAGGTCAGCATTCTGCCTCGTAGGAAACAGAAGGAAAGAAGAAATCCCAAGGGCTGAAAATGTGTGCTGAAATCAAGCCCATTTCAGAATTGTTGCGGATTTCAGTAGAAGTGTGCTTTGTTAAAACTTCAGGAATTCTGGTTTAAAAAAGAAAAACATAAATTATTTGCCTATTTGCCATCTCTGAAAAACAAGGATCACATGCATGTATCTGCTCATTTAGTAAAGCAAGTTCTGGACATCTCCAGTTTAGTTCAGTGTTACTCTACTTAGCAGCCAGTGTTTCCACACAACAGCCCTGAAATGCAAAAGAGAATAATATATCTTTCAGTTTTCTCCCTTGTAAACAAATACAACAACTTCTCACATGTCTCTTAAATATTTCAGGCTCCTCTGCCCTCTGCCATACCTGGCAGTGACTACCCTAATGGTACCTCTGTGTTGTCATTTCTCACTTTGTCCTATTAAAATGGTCCCGCAGATCACCCAGTGTCCTTTCATTAATATTCCCTGGGGTGTTTATGTACAGAAAGAGTTAAGACTCTTTCTTCCCTAAAGGTGCATGGCATGTCTTTCTATTCCCCCTTCTGTGTGCAATCAATCTTGCAAGTTTCCAGGAGCCACTGGGATTTTTAAAAAACAGCTGTAATCTGTGGCCATTGATGGTGGAGTAGATTGTTTGCCAAACTATTACCATAACTGTCAAACAAAATCAGAAAAATAATCTCATTGTGCTGGACAGATGCGTTTCCTGCATTATTGATATAGTCGCTCCAGAGTAATAGCGAAATATAAAGCATTGTTCTATTTACAAAAGGAGATTGGCCAAGTCCTTGAAAGTAAGCATGAGGGACAGGCACTTACAGGAAGTGAGATATAGGGAGCTCAGGAAAAGTTATGTGCCAGGGTCACATGACCCTACAGTCAGCATGAGAGTCCAGCTGCAGGTGGTTTTCTCTGAATCTGAAAGAGCTGTTCAAATGGCTAAGGCAAGCCTGGTGGAATTAGTCACTCATTTTTTTTTAATCCCATACTCCAACAGTTCTCCCAAGTATATAAGCTGTTCTAATGTGCCCCCTACACTGCTCTAGATAGTGAGTGGCCCTCTTTACACCAATACTTCATAGGAGAGTTGAATTGTTTATCTTAAGCAATAAGCCCATGATGTAATGAGTTGGATGTAGCTCATGTTGAAAAAGGTCAGTAGTTTTTGCTGCTCCTTGGCTGTCCTGCCATAATTGGAGCTATGAATAATAGTGAATGACCCTACATGTTGAGTGTGCACACTGGAAAACACCAGGACACTGCATATTCACTATCTCTAACCCATTCAGTACACTGTGCAAGGTAGACATAATCTTTTATTGTTTCTTCATCTTACTGTTCACGGGCTGCTCGAGGAAGTTTTGTAGAGTGTGGAATGACAGAAATCTTCCATAAGTGACCTAATATGTCAACCTATATCAAACTCTAAAGATCATTGTCACAACATCTTCCAGGTTTTATAGAGTCATGGGCAAATATGTAATGCATTGTAATAGTCATCTCTATCTAATGTACTTCCTCCAAATTCATATGATAGCAGAAAGTAGAGAACCATGTTTCTGACATAAATGAAGTACAGTGACACTTGCATCTTTGCCTACCTTGAAGGACACTTTAGCAGCCCTCAGTAAGATGGGTCACATGGAACCTCTACACACAGTGCACAGTAAATACCCTCTGAGGTCATTCTTTGGCTGTGACCTAAAAAAGCTGACTCCAGGCATTTCATGGCTGAAATTCATAATTTCTTATAGCTCCATAACGAACTCAAGGCAAGGAGCCCAGAGGTCTTAATTCCAACCTAAGCAAGGTGTCTTAGCATCATTCTTTTATAGTAATAATGCACTAACCCATCATACATCAGAAATAGAAGAGTTAAAATTAAGGAGATCCTGAAACCAGAAGGAGAGTGAATATAGAAGTGGCCCAGGAAAGTTCCAGAAAGTACTCTTGATGGAGGGGCAGATACCTGAATGTCTTCCCTGGATGGGTAAATGTAAATGGGAGTTGGTGTGTCTGCAGACCTTATTTGAGGAATGGGTAGGCTGTGGCATATGAAAGAACCTTGAAGCATGCCTTCCATGCACAGGACTCAACTTTCAGTTGGCTTTCATGTTCTGTGCACTATCTCTCTGCTGCTGGTTTTTAATGGAGGAAATACAGTTCACTGTTTCATCTGGGAAAGCCACAGAGGTCAACTGGGTTTCCAGTCAGAATCATCTCCAAAGCTCATAAACGCATGTCAACTTATGGCTGGTCAGAATCCTTCATGTAGAAATGAACCGGCTGATGTAGCTGAGTGTCAAGACCATCTCCGGAACTGAGATATGATCATTTTCTTCTTCTTTTAGAAACTATCTCTTCAGGATTATGGATAGCTTTTATTAAACCAACCATCTTCTTTCACTGTTCCCTTTCCTTACCATAAGTAGTCCTTGTCTTCCGAGTCACACCAGGTGATCCTCATATATAAAATCCCAAGCCTGTGTCCAGAAACAGCTGAGGAAGTGACAACACTGGAGTTGGAACCTTCATACCACTTTGGAATGAACCGTGTCCAAAAGCCTGAGTCACAGGTCTCTGCAGTAGGTAAGTTTGGCCTGATCTGGCTGTTTGCTTCTTTGAACTTTTTAAAAATTTGCATTTCAGAATGAGAAGTAATCATCCAGACAAGGAAAGAAAGAAAAACCCTCTGCCTGATTCAGGGCTGTCTTTTCAACACTATAGACAAAATGATGGCGTTCTAATCATTACCTTGCCTAAGATCACATGCATCCACTTAACATGAATAGATTGTAATGATGCAAATATAACTAAGGGCACCTTGAGTTGAAGATGGAGCCACATCTAGACTGACACGCAGTTGTGCCACCACTGAGCTCTGAGACTTTATCTCCGGTCTGAGCACCCTGTGCCTTGTAAGCTATGTAACCAAGGAAGAGCAGTGACAGATCACAATGAAGACAGATGGATCCCTCCTCCAGGGAGTGGGGAGTGAATTGCTCTGTTTATGGACACCATAAATTATGGCTTCCTCCATTTTCTGATAACCTGTGGTCAAGGTAAGAATGTCCATCTCATTGATAAAAGTTGGCTTGTTCACCCAGAGACAGGGCATCCTGTTTATATGCACATATAACCAAGCACTAAGCTGAGAGAGTTTCCTACTGATTTGCTGGATGGACTAGAGGAAAAACCAAACACTTCAAACATCTTCTTCCCTTAAGCTGAAAAACAATACACTCTCAAAAGGTATCTAACATTTCAATGGAGCACTAAAAGTCTCTTTTAGAGAGTTATGATGGGAAACTTCTTTTTTTTCCTCAGATATAACTGCTTTTGAAATGTGTAAGGAGGATCAAGGAAGCTACCAAAACTATGATGAATTGATTCAATTAACCTTGGCATCTTAGCTTTGACCTAGTCACTGTAACAGCCTCAAACTCTGGAGTATCCCTGTCTCACAGTATAGGGTTGCTTTCTCCTGACTATAACACACACACACACACACACACACACACACACACACACACACACAGGGCATTCATGCACACACCCAAACACATTCTCTCTTACACAGATATACCAACTGTAATAGCATTTTTAATTGAAAAGCATAAATTTGGACTGCTAAATCTATTAACGATTTGTTTTAATTAGGAACCCAGCTGCTTCCTGAGATTTTGCAGTCTGGGGTTCAGAACTTCTGCCATACTGAGAATGAGTCTCAAGTGGGTTGCTTCAGTCTTCCAGATCAGCATTTTTAAAGACTTGTTGGAAGGAGGAACTGCATAAGCTTCTGGGCTATAAAATCCCAGCTGCATTTGTCCTTGGGTGGGGATGGGAATGGTTTGTTAGTGTAGCCAGAGACCCAGCCCTGACCTCTGCTTTGGCCCTGTTATAGCCATCAGGCAGCCTGATCTCTAGATCACTCTACTTGAGTTCTTGCCAACTAGATGCAGAGATGAGCGATTGTAGTTGATTATGTGGTTCAAACTTATACTGCCATCAGTAGAGGAAGCTGCTATTTAATTGAAGTTCAAAGCATCCAATAGGACTGGTCATTTTGTTTTGTTTTAACACAGAGGAGGTTTAGAAAGTAGTTCAGTACAAATACACTCAGTAGAGTTTGAAGGACAGAATGTTCTTTTGGGAAACTGTTTTCTTATGCCAAGGCCAACATTAAGAGGAGCACATAATATTTTGTTCATCAGTGAGTAAATTCATTATTATGTTTATTCACTTTTTTTTGTCCAAGTTTTAATTCAATCTTCACTCATAGCTTTCAAAGTCAGATACATGGTACGAGAAACATGAAGACGACTGAGGCATTCCTTTGCTTAGGGGGTTAGAGTTTAATGAGAGAAACCTAGAATATGAAAGGATGAATATAGAATGCTGTGGGCACTGGTCCAGGTGTACACAGAATACAGGAATAATGGTGTTTGGGGTAAAGCCATTGTCTGGCGACTGAGTCTATAGTTGGATAAACATGACTAAGGAAAGAATAGGTAGATTAATGAAAGGACAGACACCGGGGTAATTATCTGCGGAAGGAAGACTGTCTTTTACAAAGCCCTATGAAGAAAGGCTTTAATAAAAATTACGTGATCAAATTGAAACCAGAAGTAGCTGGGCATGGGGAGGTCAGGGTACTGTGAAAAGAAGGTAACACGGCCATGGAACCAATGGGTGAGGCTAGCTATGGGTGAGGCTAGCTATGGGTGAGGCTAGCTATGGGAGATAAGCACAGACTTTATTATCAAGAAGCCACTGGACCAAGGACAAGAAAATGTCAGTTCAACAGGAGAGGAAGTTCATTTGGGAAATTATTTACCCGATGGTGCAGATACATAAATAAACACAGAAAAATACACTTGAAGAGATTGCTATTAAGGAAATGTCTTGAAGAAGCCAAACTTATGACAGGTTAGAGATAGTTAGGAAAGAGAGTGGCAGGTCAAAGATGCTCACAGCTGTGTCAGATTGTCAATGATTGAAGAAAGACTAATGGACACTGTATTCCTGAAGAGGAGTAGCCATGCTATGATGGGAAGAAAGGAGTCCTTGCAAACGGATGGATGAAGATGGGTTATAATGGATTACTTGCTTGATAACTGAAAAACTCACCCAGAGATACCATATGCCAACATAGAGAACACAACACAGTACATAAAAGATTGAACTAGAACATGCCAGAATTTGTACAAATTCAATCACAGAAGGGAAGTTTCAACATTATGTATTTGATTTTCAATGGGTTTCATTAATTCATTAATGTACTATCAATTTATCACGAAAAGTCTTTTAACATTTAATATAATAGGAAATAACCAAGGATCAAGAAGTGATAAAGCATGGCCTATAGGGAAAAAGCAGCACCCACCCTTGCCCACGATTTTATAAAGTTTGTGAAAACTTTATTAGAACACACATCTATATTGATTCAGTTAAATATTTCCTATAGCTATTTTGATGTTCTGTGGCTCAGATGAGAAGGTAAGTGGAGAGTTTGCCTGATTCAAAAAGCTATATAGTAGAATAGCAGAAGATGCTCCCTCTAACAATCAAAGAAAATGGGAAAGCCAATGGGAATATATTTATCTGAATTAGGAAATTGGTATGGTACCTTCCTGCTGTTCCTGCGTCACTGAACCAACTTGAAGAAGGGTGCTTAAAACATTTTAGTAGAATTTTTGTTCATTCCATCCACCTGTTGCTGGCACATGAAGGTAGATGGCGCGTGAGTGGCAAGGAGGAGTCAGTACTGGAGTGTGGATGGCCTATGCAAAGGGTCACTGGAACCCACAGACCTAAAGCAAGGTCGAGGATCCCCAAGGAGCAGCCACAGGAGGGCAGCAAAGTCACATGATGTTAAAAATAGCTCCTTGGGAGCAAGAGAGGCCAGCAATGTGCCTATTTAAAGAATTATCTGGAATTTAGGGTAATGCAGCTGAAGATCCAATGGGACTTGCTTTAGCATGACTAATAGTTTCCCCTGGATCAAATTAGGAAGCACTCAGAAATAAAACTTTGTACTTGAGAGAATCCACATATTTGAAAACAAGGGAGAACTTTGATTATCAGATGATGTGTCAGTTAGTTCCTGGAGAAGAGGTGTGCATGTTCACTTAAATAATGAATGTTCCCATTTTATTTGAGTCCTTCAGAAAATGGCACAAACACACTACCACCATAATCCTGCAGTGAAAAAAAAATCTTCTTGTTCTGATTTTACAGCAACAGTAGACATTGGACATTGAGAAACAGCATCTCTCTCTCTCTCTCTCTCTCTCTCTCTCTCTCTCTCTCTCTCTCTCTCTCTCTCTCT
>NC_034590.1:43454971-43456209 GCF_900095145.1 Mus pahari | reverse complement strand
CCTTCCTTCCTTCCTTCCTTCCTTCCTTCCTTCCTTCCTCCCTTCCTTCCTTCCTTTCTCTCTCTCTCTTTCATTTACTCTTTCTTTCCCTTCTTTCATTTCTATCTATCTGTCTGTCTTTCTTTCTCCCCTTCACCACATTTATTTATTTTGTGCTCTGCTCTTGCCAAACATTGGACTTGAGAAGAGGGATATAGCACAAGATTAAAAAGAGAGTGATGGAGCTGTTTTCTGATGTTAAAATCATGCTCACACCAAGAATAACAAATACCCATAGGGAATAGATCCTGAGTTTAAAAGATAGTTCTGCTTTTATTTCTGTTCTTTGCTTTGATTTTGGTCATATGTCATGCCACATTTTAATTTCAAAACATAGACTGACATCTAAGATCTTTGGCTTGGAAGGACAGAAGATCAACGTTTTAATGCAGATAAATGTACTTATTGCATTTTTAGACTTTATTTAGAAATTTTATTTTCAAACACTGAGCTTAGAATCAATTTTTATAACCTGTTTCACTGAACGTATATACCCCTCCAAAATTGACATGGGTCTTACAGATGATAAGCCAATTCTTGACAGATGCATGACCACCATTCAACCTTCCTCAACCCATTCTCATCCCTAGTCTGTGTTGGCTCATGGTGGTGCATCTATCAAATGTTTGCTGAAATAATTATTCTTTGAAAATCCTTGATGTTTGGGAGGAAATTGATGACTCTCTAAATCAGGATCTACTTTGACCAGATCTTTCCAACTAAGAAGAACTGATGACTAAATAATTATAGCAGTTATAAGAATGTTTTTTCTTTGATTATGACAATAGATAAAAGCTTACGCATGGGGAATTAAAAGGAACTTTAGTAAAAAAAAAGATAATTAACTTTGTAGGGGTGTGTATGTGAGAAAAGGAGAAGACGGATAGAGAGACTGTAGAAAGTAAGGGAGGGGCTGAGACAAACGGAGCCCTAGCAATTTTTGAAGCAGCAATAGAAAGATGTATACATGAATGTGCAGCTTTAATAATTTATAGACTGTTTTTGCTTACAGACAATTCACTAGGCTCTGCCCAACAGTTACCCAGCAAGAGCTTGCACTGCTGTAGCTAGCATTGAGCCAGGCATATAAGAAGACCATTCCTTACCCCACTCTTTCTCTTCCTCTCTGTCTCTGTCTCTGTCTCTGTCTCTGTCTCTGTCTCTGTCTCTCTCTCTCTCTCTCTCTCTCTCTCTCTGAA
>NC_034590.1:43450543-43454925 GCF_900095145.1 Mus pahari | reverse complement strand
TCTCTCTCTCTCTCTCTCTCTCTCTCTCTGTGTGTCTCTGTCTCTGTCTCTCTCTGTCTCTCTGTCCCCCCCTCCCTTCAGGTTCCTGGCTCATCTCTTCCTGTCTTCCTCTTTTCCTTTCTCTCTTCCTGTCTTTCTCTCTTCCTGTCTTCCAGTCCTCCTCACCCTCTCTCTGCCTCCACCCTTTTCTCTTCCCCTAAAATAAATCTTTATACTGGTCTTGGGCTATGGCATGATTCCTCACATGGGACACCCCTGCAATTATACCCAATTGTACCTCATTATAACATAGAACCGTCTTTATAGAAAAAGAATGTATGTAAGTCTCTAGCACACTTGAATTCTCAATAACAATTCTCCCTACTTGCTTCACTTTAAATAACTGTTCCTGTGCTGTGCAGCTTCTGCCACCTCAGTGCCCTGAGCTTTGCTTCCTGGGCCTTTTATCAGGTTGTAAGATGTCTGAACACATATTTGTATTACCCCGTCTGAGACACATGTGGGTAAAGGATTCTGAGTTCTGAACAAGCAGCGCAACCTCAGTCAACTAAGGGAACCCTGGGCTTTTGACCTTATGGCCCTGAATTCTGAAGAATGCTACTGTCTGCAGACAGCACTTTACAGGGTGTCTGGAGAGCTGAGTCATTACGTGACATACCTTAAACTGCCCTATATACCCTTCAGTTTCTTTACTCAATAAATTCATTCCTCATTAAAGACAAGCCTTCAACTATAGTCACACTTTTTTATTCTGATAAAGAGAAACACAGAAAAACACCAACTGAGAGAAAACAAGAGAGAAGAAAAAGAGAACTTTTCAGAAACACCTAAGTGTAACTTAAGCCCCATCATGTGACAATGCATGTTGGAGTCAAAGCTAAACTGTTGCCTTATACATGTGTCTATTTTACATATGAAGGATGGTCATCTATGGCACTGTAATAAGTAGTATCTTCATTTAAAAAAAAATAAGATTGTCCTACAGATCTAAGTTGGAGAAAATACACAGATACTGTGAATGAGGAGAGGGTGGTGCTGTGTTTGCAGTTAGTCAGCATAAAATACACATGTACCCAAATCAGTACAAAAAGGGGCTCCTGCGGATGAGAAACATACAACTCCAGTATTCCCACACAGCTGAAAAAAATGTAAGCAAAGTTTAATAACTTGAGTGTGAAGTTTGCCATACGGAAACATCATGCACTAAACTCAAAAAATTAATGAAACAAAAATAACTCTAGCTCGAGAGATGGCTCAGCCATGAAAAGTTCATATTACACTCTCTGAAAGCCTGAGTTCCTCTCACCCACAAGTGGCTCAAAACTGCCTATATATAACCCAAGCTCCAGAAAGGTCAGATGTTTCTGGTACCTGAACTCACATGTGTATATATACACCGACACACATCCTTCTACACAGTTACTTTTTAAAATAACCTAAGGGAAAATTTCCTAAGACATTAATTTGTACCTTAATTATAAAGCTTTGTTCCATTTATGTTGGCAACTGAACTGGTTAAATACATATATTTTTAAGATACGAATTTAACAATATTCAATTAAGCAGATCTTTCTTATTGGCAATCTGATTGGAACTCAATTGCAGCTATTTAGGGATGATTGGATCATTTTAAATTAACAATGTAGTCTTTTTGTCAAACACATGTTGAGACTCCTCAGTTACTCATGACTTCCCTTGTGATATGCATTAGCTACTTTTCTCATTCTATAACAAATTACATGATAAAAGGCTCACAGCTTGAGGCTCATAGTTCAACTTGTTGGGACAGGAACTGGGGTGGGTTTGGGGGCAGCCTGTCACACTGCACCCACTGTCCAGAAGCAGAAATAGGAGTGTTTGTGCTCACACCCCTTTTTTCATTTCTCTTCTACTGTGGGTCCAGTCCTCGCACTGATGCTGCCTGTATTCAGGCAAGTCTTCCATTTTAGTTAAATCCCTCTAGAAAAGCTCCCACAGACATATTTAAAAATGTGTCTTCAAAGTAATTCTCAGTCTGTTCAAGTTGGCAGTGAGGTATGACCATTACATAACCCTTTGAAGAGGTATAAAGCTTTGTTTAAATTATGTTATATTTCTGGTCTTATGCTGTTATTCTTGATTTCTTCCTTATACGTTCTCTGTGTTTTTATATCATTTATAGAATTACATTTGAGAAGGAAGAGATGTTTCTAAGAGAATATAATGGAGTGTGACCAAACAGCATAAAATGAAACATTTTATGCAGGTACAAGAACTGCAGCACCTTGGCAATGAGGCTAACAGATCAGAAGCATGGAACAAAAAGTCAAAAATGAAATGAATATATATATATATATATATATATATATATATATATATATATATATATATATATATATATATATATATATATATATGGAAGCTTAGAAGCTCATAAAACTGGCATCTTAGACAAGTAGGAGATAAATGTATTTCTCTTCAAAATGCATTACAACAACTCACTACCATTTGAGGAAAATTATATACTATATCTGTACCTCCCTCCCTTGCCACTAAAATAATTATGGAAAGTTCAAAACAGAAATCAGACAATAGAGAAAATATTATTTGGTTTTATAATAAGCCAAAACATAAGTATATTTAAACATGGCCCATTGAAGAAAAGAAGAAATATAAATAACATAAGCACATAAAATTTAGAAATTTCTGATGGCAAAATATCACGAAGAGAGTAAAAACACAAATAACTGCCTGAAATATATTATGACAGATGGAAGACCAATTTCATTAATGTACAAGGATATTTTACAAACATCTCATAGAAATGGGCAGAGATCTCAAGATGGCAATCCTTGGGAAAATAAAAACAGAGGAAAGAGTGCCAGGTGTATTCAATAGAAGCAAATGCAAAGTACAGTGGAGCTGAGCAGCATTTGTCTAGGATGTGACTGTCTGTGGCTTAGGAGCTTGTCAAGGAGTACAAGGAGAGAAGCCCCAAGTAACTGTGGAGGAGCATAAAGAGAAATAGAATTTGGACAGTGCCTTGGCACAGTCTAATGAGATCACAAGTGCATACATCATTCCACAGAGAAATTCCTGTTCCTTTACTGGTATATCACACAAGTGTTTAAAAAATACATGGGAGCTGGAGAAATGGCTGAAGTGGCAAAGAGTGTTTGCTGCTCTACCTTAGGACCCAAGGTCATTCTCAGCACCTCTATCATGTGCCTCATACCTGCCTGCTAACTCCAATTCCAGAGTATCTGGCAACCTCTTCTGGCACCTACACACACAATCTCTCTCAATCTCTCTCTCTCTCTCTCTCTCTCTCTCTCTCTCTCTCTCTCTCTCTCTCTCTCTCTCTCTCCCTGATATGAAGTAAATATTAAATATAAGTCTTCAAAAATTGATCTACATATAAACATCTCTTTGCCAATTTTATTTCAAAACTGTATTTTAAAAGATTAGTTGGTGTTGATACATGTGACCAGTTATAAAATCCTAAAGATACTGGGAGAGGGCTCAGTGGGTTCTGAGGCTGCTGTGAAATCATGAAGACTTGATTTCAGAAGCCAGCAGCCATGCACAGTTGCCAGCCATTGCCAGGCATATCCATAACCAGTTGGCGAAAAGCCATGTTCTAAGTTTAGAGACTTTGTCTCAAAAAATAAAACAGAGAGGAGTATGAGAAGACTCCAAACATCTATGTCTGCCCTCCGCACATACACATGTACACGTGTATATAGGTACATGAAATACACATAATAAACCACACAAATCAACAAATAGCTGTGGGAAAGTAGACTTTTTATTAAAACTTGAAATTTGCATGTATACTGATTTACAGTGACACCCAGGATTATTTTAAGGTCATAAGTCTGAATCGTTGTATGATACGATTTTATTTGTGGTTAACCCTGTATTGAGAGAGATGGAACAGGTGACTATGACCGGGGAAGTTTGGAGGGTAGTTGCCTTAGTGTGATGTTTACTGTTTTCTGCCCCTGTTGTCATAGTGACTGCACAGATCTCCATGGTTATGAAATTCATAGAGCTGATGTCAGCAAAATAAAAGAGGTAGAAACAGTAGGCTCTTGTTCTCACAAATAAATGAGAAACAATCAACTAGAAACTAAATTTAACTTTATTGAGGCTCTGGAAATCATTAAAGACCTATAGTAACAAATAAACAGTGAAGAAAAATCCCCACCTACTCACCTACTCCTGCCTCACTGCCTTAGCTTCCCCCTATGCTGGCTGCACCAAGACATCACAGGACCAAGGGCCTCTCCTCCCACTGATGTAAGATCCTTAGTCCAGAAACTTAGAATACCCAAGATACATTTTGCAAAACACAAGAAAACCAAGAAGGAAGACCATCGTGTGGATACTTCATTCCTCCT
>NC_034590.1:43401386-43450238 GCF_900095145.1 Mus pahari | reverse complement strand
ACAGGGCCCCCAATGGAGGAGCTAAAGAAAGTACTCAAGGAGCTGAAGGGGGCTGCAACCCTATAGGTGGAACAACAATATGAACTAATCAGTAACCCCAGAGCTCGTGTCTCTAGCTGCATATGTAGCAGAAGATGGCCTAATCAGCCATCATTGGGAAGAGAGGCCCCTTGGTCTTGCAAGCTTTATATGACCCAGCACAGGGTAATGCCAGGGCCAAGAAGTAGGAGTAGGTGGGTAGGGGAGCAGGGGTGGGGGGAGGGCATAGGGAACTTTCGGGATAGCATTTGAAATGTAAATAAAGAAAATATCTAATAAAATAAAATAATAAGTGAAGAAGAAGAAGAAGAAGAAGAAGAAGAAGAAGAAGAAGAAGAAGAAGAAGAAGAAGAAGAAGAAGAAGAAGAAGAAGAAGACAGCTATAAGCTATATCAGGCTCCTGTCAGCAAGCACTTCTTGGCATCAGCAATAGTGTCTGAATTTGGTGGGTAGTTGGGTGGGGAACACCCTCATAGAAGCAGGGGGAAGGGAAATGGGATAGGAGGCTTGTGGAGGGGAAACTGGGAAGGGGGATAACATTTCAAAAGTAAATAAATAAAGTAACCAATACAGATAATAATAAAAGAAAGGATGGAAGTTTCGTGGAGTTTTGTTCGATCCCCATTTATTCTCTCTCTAGGGATGGAGGATAGAATTTGGGGGAAATATGAACTTCATCTACAGTTACCTTTCATAAGCCACACTGAACAGAATGAACCAAATTGTCAGTGCAATGGCCTGTCTACAGACTGATTAAATGTCTTGCATTTTAGGTTGGCCAATGCTGTGAGAATAAGCCAGGTATGTGAAATTACAGTCTACTGGCTAATTGTATGTCATTTTGACACAAGCAAGAGTTATCAGGGAATGAAGCCTCAACTGAGAAAATACCTCCTTATGACTGTGTTGTATGTAAGTAAGCTTATAAGGCATTTTCTTAATTAGTGATTAATGAGGGAAAACTCAGCTCAAAATGGCTGGTCACTTTCCCCGGCCAGTAGTCCTGGGTTATATAAGAAAAGAAGCTATGCAAGTTATGAGGAGCAACTCAGTAAGCAGCGCTCCTCCTTTGCCCCTGCATCAGCTCTTGCCTCCAGGTGCCTGACCTCCTTGATTTTCTGTCCTGACCTCCTTTGATGATGAACTATGATGAGGAAGCATAGGCTGAATAAATCCTCTTCTCTACAAGTTGTTTTTTTTTATTATGGTGTTTCATCACCGCAATAGTTACCCTAACTAAAACATGCAGTGTGGTCAACTACAGACTCCTTGAGCCCGGAAGTAAATCCAGTGAAGCGCAACAACTAAGGACCTACAAAGAAGTAGAAGAACTGCTATAAAAAAAAAAAAAAAAAAGTCAGGACACACACATGTGGTCATCGATACTTGAGAAGTAGCAGGGGGTCGGGGTTGGAAGTTCACACATAGGCCCAGGGTAAACACATACCCAGAAAGTGTCCAAGAGTACAGTAAGATCTCCAAAGATCTCCCTTCCCACAAAGCCAGTCTCTAAAGAGTGAGAAAGGGACAGTATTTTTGAATGGTCAATTTTCAACAAAAGGCACAAAGAAATAAGAAAACATGCTCTGTTCAAAGGAATAAAATGAATCCCCAGAAATTATCCACAAAGAAATACAATCTCCAGTCACACTAGACAAAACCCTTAAAACAAACGCCTTAAGTAGTTTTAAAGAACAAAAGAAAAGTAAGAAGAATGAAATTAAACCTGGGAATGGCACACACATAATGAAGATGCTGTGCGAGGCAGGATGACTAAGAGACAGGCTAGAAAATACTGTGGGTGAATGGAAAAAAATTCACTGGAGATGTTGAACAGTAGACTCAACCACATGGAAGAAAGTATTAACACCGTTAAAGATTAACATTTACTTGAAGTTATTGGGTCCACTGGATAGAGGAAGAGAGAACACGGGATGGAGAAAGAGGAGCTGAGCCCAAGGGATTTATTGTTTTATCAAGAGGAAAAATTCGTTGGAAGATATCAGTAGAGCCCACATAATGCAAACCCAAAGGCCTTAGTGAGCTAGAGTATAGTGAAAATGCCAAAGGTTTTCAAAGCACAGTTATGTCACGTATAAAGATGTTCAATAAATTTGTCAATGTGCTTCTTGATAGAAACCCTTCAGACCAGGAACTGAGATGTTATATGTAAAGCGATGGCACTCAGAGAACTGTCCATCAAGAATTTGATAGTTTGCTATAAAGGGGGAGGAAACGCACCCTACTAATAGACTAAAGTTGAAGGGACCCTTCACCACTACTTTATAAGAAATGCTTCATATTAAAAGTATACTAGACAACAATTGAAGTCCCATAAATGCAAAGTTCTCCAATAAACATGGATATATCAAGATACAAAAAACATACACTATTATAATTTTGGTTCATTGTTCAGCTTTCTATTCATTCTGAAGATGAAGAAGACAAAAATATTAAGTGACAATAACTATTGTGATGAATTCATGACAGAGAGATATACCTTGTGCCACAGCAGCCTCCAGGAGAGATGATGGGCTAAAGCTAGGAACCAGAGGTTTTATTTACATTTGCATTGAAGTGGTTAATAGTTTACCAAAGACTTTTCTTTAAATAACTGCAAAATGTTATATGTGATCCCTTTAGTAAACACAGAGGAAACATCTACAGCATAACATCCAAGGGAATGACAAGGAAATTGGATGTCATTAAGACAAGTCAAAATAGACAGATGAAAAGAGTAACCGAAGAGATCAAGGTTGAGCTATGAGATGTGTGTGAAATAAAGACTAGATTGAAAAATAGCCTCTTCTAGTAATAGTTACTTTAGCTGTACACAGGCAGGGCTACCTAATCAAAAGATAGGCTAATGCAATTGACAAAGGACAAGCACAGGTTACAGTGGCAGCAATCCATGGTCTTCAATGCTGCATTGCTTAGCACAGTGGCTCTCAACCTTCCTAATGCTGCAACCTTTCAAGGTTGTGGTGACCCCAAACCCTAAAATTACGTTTGTTGCTACTTCAAAACCGTAATTTTGCTGCTATTATGAACCATAATGTAAAATTTTTTTGAGATAGAGGTTTTGTTTTTTTTTTTCCAAGGGAGTCACAAAGCGCACATTGAGAGCCACTGCTCTCTCCGGCTGCAAGCTGAAGCAGTAAGTTGGACAGTTTGAAGGAGCAAACCTCAAATGGCAGAAAGCAGACACTACTCGGAAGCCAGTTTGGAACAGAAAACCATGCAGTCTCACACCTTTGGCATTTCAATGCACTAACCAGTGGGCTCACATCCACTGCTTTCCAGTCAATCTAGAGCACAGTGGTAATCCATTTCTTCCAAAGGTATCCACTCCCTCCGCCATCTATAAGAGCCCAGAGTCAGACACCAAAGGGATTCTGTCCTAAGAAACCCACTCACTCATTCTAACAGCCCTGACTCCCAGCCAGTGCAGCCAAGGTCTGAGGCAGTGCCAGCTTTAGCCTATATCTCGATAGTCCTGTCAGGTCATCGTCCTTCACTGCCAGGGGATCTCCTAGCCTGCAGGTACATGAATTCTAAGAGGTTGAGTGGTTTACAAAGTGCCATATGGTTGGGACATGAATGAGTTGTGGTCTTGAGACTGTAGCAATACACTTAGACCTTTTAAGACTTCCACTACCTCATTACCCGGAACAGAACCAGTGGGCATTTATACACCTTCTCTTCCTGGGGGAAACCAGATTCCTGTCATACAAGAAACAGGTTTTTAATATTGCTAAAATCTTCACCAATATACATTTATATGAAAGAGCTACAGAAATGATCTCTGAAAGTGTGTGTGTATATAAATATATATATTAATAATGTACATTAATATATATAATACATTTTATTATATATATTCTTTATTTACATTTTAAATGTTATCCCTTTTTCTGGTTTCCCTCCCAAAACTCCCTATATCCTCCCCTCTCCCCTTGCTCACCCACCCATCCACTCCTGCTTCCTGGCCCTGGTATTCCCCTACAATGGGGCGTAGAGTCTTCACAAGACCACCTCCCATTGATGACTGATAAGGCCATCCTCTGCTACATATGCAGCTGGATCCATGAGTCCTACCATGTGTACTCTTTGGTTGGCAGTTTAGTCCCTAGGAGCTCTGGGGGTATTGGTTAGTTTATATTGTTGTTCCTCCTATGAGGCTGCAAAACCCTTCAGTTCCTTGGGTCCTTTCTCTAGCTTCTCCATTGGGGACCCTGTGCTCAGTCTGATGGTTGGCTGGGAGCATCCACCTCTGTATTTGGCAGGCACTGGTAGAGCCTCTCAGGAGACAGCTATAACAAGCTTCTGTCAGCAAGCACTTGTTGACATCCACAATAGTGTCTAGGTTTGGTGACTATAGATGGAATGGATTCCAAGTCTCTGGTTGGTCATTCCTTCAGTCTCTGCTCCACGCTTTGTCTCTGTAACTCCTTCCATGGGTATTTTGTTCCCCCTTCTAAGAAGGACCAAAGTGTCCACATTTTGGTCTTCCTTCTTGAGTTTCATGTGGTTTGTGAATTGTATCTTAGGCATTCTGAGTTTCTAGGCTAACATCCACTTATCAATGAGTGCATACCATGTGTGATTTTTTTGTGACTGGGTTACCTCACTCAGGATATTTTCTAGTTCCATCCATTTGTCTAAGAATTTGTCTAAGAATTTCATGGTTTCATTGTTTTTAATAGCTGAATAGTACTCCATCGTGTAAATGTATCACATTTTCTATATCCATTTCTCTGTTGAGGGACATCTGAGTTCTCTCCAGCTTCTGGCTATTATAAATAAGGCTGCTATGAACATCATGGAGCATATGTCTTTATGGAGCATCTTCTGGATCCTATTATATGTATGTGTATGTATTAAATATATATGTATATATTTACTTTTAAAATGCTTGTTAAAATATTCCTTTTTAAAAAGTATCCTCCTTTCTACTAACTAATTGATTTGTTCACTTTACATCCCAATTACAGCTTCTCCTCCCTATTTTTCTTCCAGTCCTCCCTATACACCCCATCTCCCCTTCTCCCCAGAAAAATGCAGACCTCCTATGAACATCAACCAGCCCTGGCATATTAAACTGCAGCAAGACTAGGTACATCCTCTTCCACTGAAGCTAAACAAGGCAACCCAGTAAGGCAATAGGAACCCAAAGGCAGACAATGTAATCAGAGACAGCCCCTGCTCCCACTGTAGACCCAACTGCACCACTGCGAAGACATTCTTCCTTCACTCAGAAATGAAACTGCGTATCCAAGTGCTACACGCTCTTTGTACTGGACTAAGAAGAGCTTAATGTGAATGCCATCTTAGGAAGCTGCTTTGCAAACAATGGAGCTCTAAGGGTAGCCACTTTCTTTAGTTATATATGATATCTTCCTTAGGACACATATGGGATTGTCATGTGCCTGTGTGTGGTATGTGGACCCACCTACACCTATCAGATCATTGAAGAGGTCTATTAGCCATGATAAATAGGGCTGGAACTGTGGGAAGTTCAGGACTTAAATTGTCTAGTGAGGTTTCTGTTGTTGTTCCTTCCTCTAAGACTCTAAAACAATCCTCCAAACCCCTTAAATCCTTCGGCCATATTTTTGGTGCATTCTTTTCTCCAAACCAGGTAATTTTACTCACTGACAAAACCGACTCATATAGACATAGTAGAAAACAAAAGGAAAAAGACCCTAAAGTGAGGCCAGTTCCTCGTGTCTGGGCTCTCATGGAGAATCACATTGGAGAGTATGAAATAGTCACCATCTGTTATTTGAAACAACCTATGCTGAAGGTATTAACGTTGCAGCACTTTGGATTCACGTGAACCGTCAATATAGGAGCATTACCGTTGGAAATGCTGGTGATATTTTCTGAATACACATTAACAGACATCGATAGCATTATCAACGTCAATAAGAAGTACAGTGCAGTCAGTTGAAAGAATGATCTGTGATCGTTGGGATTGACAGCATGCGTGCCCCTTGTGCCTTCTTGATTCATGCTCTGTACTGTTAAATTGTTGTCCCTATGTCTTCCCATAATGTGAGACAGACTCAAGTCCTGTCTAGGGTCTGCCTAGACATTATTGCCAGGCAACATGGTAATACTCTATCATATCACTGGCCATGCTCAGGCCACAGTGGAGGGAGCTCCAGTCTTTATTCTTCTCTAAATGTAGGCAACTTCCTTCCTTTTCTCCTGGTCTAAGTGGCTAAGATGTGCCTAGAAGAACTTTCTTCCCACTCTATTAACCTTTGTTCTTTGTACTGAAGATGAGGGCAGAAGACACTCAGAGGCCCACCCACTGCACGGCTCACTCTCAGCAGGAGCCATATGGTAGAGATAGGAGAGAAAGCAGGTAGTTTGGACCCTATAAAGAGAGGCAGGACTGGGGAGACATGAGGGTGAAAAGGAATCTCCTGATATGAATAGCCTGCTGTGTCACCTGAGGCCATGGTGAAGTCCCAGCCCATGCTACCATTGAGGGCTATGTCTAGATATGTGGTCATGCAGCAGCAGGGGTCTGTATCAATGTCCTGGGTTCATATTGCCACTAAAGGCAATGAGAGTGACCCTGCTCTGAGCTGCAGCCTGGGAACATGTTGATGATCAAGGGCTGTGCAGAGCTGGCCCTGCCCTTCACTTGCTTCAGCACTCTGGAGAGCAGGCTCTGAACCAAGCCTGGGTAGAGTGGTAGAGCTGGCCCTGGTGGAGGCAGGGACAAGTGAGGCATCTCTGCAGGTCAGAGAGCAGAAGAGCTGGCCCTGCCCATTTCTAGCTGTGGCATTGGATGAGCTAGCTGTGGCAGTGCTGAACAGCTCACCTTAGTGATAAGGGTGCATGAGAGCTAGCAGGCTGAACAATTTAGCTACCACCCAGGTAGAGCTTTGAGCGGGCCCACCCCGATATCTGCCTCATCTGTGAACTTGCTGAGATGCCTGAAGGAACTGGTTCTGCAGACCCAAAGCAGCAGGATCACCACAAAAGAGGGCAACCGCAGGATAGCCAAGAGGAGTTCCAGTGAGAATCCAGTATTTATAGTATAGCAGAAGCCAGAGATCTCAAATTAGACCAATGGCCCAGTTGCATTTGCAAGGAAACATGTGTGGACAAAGGGCTACACTGTATGATGACACACGATGCTTCCCTGATGAGATGTTTTTAGTTTGTTCTTTTTTTATATTTTAGTTTCTTTTGGGTGGAAGGTTGAACGGGTGGAGGGCGGATACAAAGGGACAGGGAGATGAGTGGGATGCATTGGGCTGCATGTTGTGAAATTCACAAACAAACAAACAAAAATCAATAAAACATTTAGAAAAAGAAAAAAACATGAGGAATCCTCTTCTCATTTCTGCTTTGGAAAGAAACAAAAAATCAGATTTTTGTCTAGTGTTAAGCTCCAAAGTTAAAGGACTATTAGAAGACAGTCCTTAGATCCAAGAGAGGAAACATAGTAACTGGGATGTGGTGGTGAATGAAACGAAGTGAATGAAATGAAAATTAAACATTGCATATCTCAGATCACTTCAGCAGCAAAATGCCCAAGGAATCACAAACAAACACTAATTGTGTTTAGCCTATCCCTGACTTTTAAACCACCCACTTCTTCCTTGACCCCATAAAAACATGAAGTCATACACCGTGGATTAATGTCTCGATTCCAGCTGCTGGGAGCCAGCAGAGCATCCCAACACCCTAGAAACAAGTGCAGACAGCGAGGTGATTAGGGGAAGACTTCATAGTTACTTCCCCTGGCAGATAATTCCAAGGTTAATCCACAGTTCCCTCTCACACCAACCCAGCCTGTGATACTGACACCTAAGAAAGGCCAGGCTGTTTATGTTTTGGTAGAGAGCTCACAGTCTCCATTTGCACATTAGTGAGTCTAGCTGCCGCTCTGTTCTATCAGAGTGTATTGAGTCGTGGCTAGAGAGATAGCCACAGCTCAGAGAGGGAAAATACTTAGCTGTCTGATGAAATGTTTTAAATGCATAGGGTTCACCTTGGGGGTTCTCTGCTGTTCAGATTTTATCCATTAATAACACACAGGGCTGCCTCTAGACTCTCTGGGGCTGATAGAAAGAAAAAAACAGTGCTACTTACAGCTCTTTGCTTAGCTTGAGGGAGGAGATTCCAAATGCAGGCTGTGGAGGCACACACACATACACACACACACACACACACACACACACCCCACACACACCACACAAGCATGCACGTGTGCACATACACATATACTTATTAACACACACTAACACATATGGAAATCTAGTTCATGTGTGCGATATAGGACTTCTGATTCTTTTTAAATGAAGTGACACAGGGAGCCCTTCCATTGCATAATAGTTTGGCAATATGTGTGTGACATGGGACCCTGAACCAAATAAGCTTTACACGTACTCAGAGAGCTGTAAAGTGTCTCCAGTGATTTGGAAGATCTTGATATCACAGGTGAAAATGGAAAGGCAAGAAAGACCATCCAACTATGGTTTTGTCCTATTCCATTAGAATCTGGCATTTGGTCCTATAGGGGAAACCAAAATAGCTAACATAAGCTGATAAAAATCTATCACCTTGAAATCTTAGCTAGCAGTTGTTCTTAAGGAAGTGGTCCTTCCCCCCCTCTATGTAAGACATGTAAGAATTTTGAACATAGATCCTCCAACCAATTGGGTTTCTACAACAGGTTGATCTGCAGATACAACCTACTAAGCAAAAATCAGAATCATTTTGTTCACAGAGCCTCCATCTAGTTATCTGAACATCGATTATGGGCATGCTTGAAGTGTTTAACAAATACCCGTCTGCCCAGGAGAGGGATGTATTAAATGTCACTTAGGATATGAATTTCTGTGTGCAGAAATCCAGAGGAATGCTTAGATGAAGGGGTAAGTAATAACTGAATTGTTTCTTAAAGGCGCATGCTCTGCAACTATATTTTTAAAAAAAACAAATCAAAAACAACAACAACAAAACAAGGGGCTGCATTTAGACAAGTGAGAACTAATTTAATTTTCTTCATTTATAAAGTAGAAAAGGCCTCAACTTGATTAGAGTCTGTGTGAATGTGTGTTCTTGCACTGGTTCCTGTATGTGAGTGTATGCACACACATGCTGTAGTGAATGTGTGGCGAGCAGAGGACAGATAACGTCAGACATCAGGTCTTGCCTTCTGCACTGTTTTCATGGCATCTTTGTGCTGTTCCATCCATGGAAAAGGATTCAAATCACAGAAGCGTTAAAGAAAGCCAGAAAAATAACCAAGAGAACAGAAATGAAAAGATCAGAGTTAAAAAAAAAAAAAAAACATTAAAACTAGAAGAGAAACCAGAAATAATATTAATTTCATAGTAATCTTGAAGAAAAGCAATACTATGGAACTGAATTAATGTTCCAAATTATAAGTCAAGAAGAAATCCCAAAAATACAAAGAAAAAGCGAAAACTACGGAAGTCATCAAAAAGGCTCTATGCGTATCTGGATTACCTAATGCAAATGAATTTTGCACCGTGGTATCTGAAGAACCTGTTGCTTGTATGTGTGTTCTTGTTCTTCACTTTCTCATTGAATTTTTGATTATGATATTATTTTATCACATGGTGTTGCTTTAGATGAGAGAAGATGCACAACTGTTACTTTTGTTAATATAACTGATATTTTGATCTAAAAATAAATGAGAGACTTGTATTCTTATCGTTCTAGTTTTATATTTTTACAAGGAATTTTTGACTTGGGGATGTTGTTATTTTACAGTTCTTAACAGAAGAGAAAAATATAAACTGAAAATGTGTGTCTAAAACCACTGCAGATTTAAAAAATAAAAAAAAAAAGTATCAGAATTATGATGTGCATTTCAATCAATGATCAGAAGAAAATTTCTAGATACTAGACATGTTCTGTATTAAAAATCAATAGGAGAAACTTCCAACTTATTCTATTATGATAAATCAATAGAATAAACAGAGAAATAAAAAAGTATGGAAATAGTAAAGTTAGAGTCACGGGTACAGGGAAGATATAGGCACTCAATAGAGTTAATTGATGAATCTGAATTCCCTGCTGTAGAAAAATTTACAAAGCAGACAGTAGCCTAGCTAAAAGCATCCAGAACAATAGAGTGACTTGAAGAAGAAGAAGAAGAAGAAGAAGGAAGAGATAATAAACACTGGGGAGGAACATGGAAGCAACAATGCTAAGCATCTGCCTCACTTTAACAATTCAGGAAAATAAGAATCTCCTCCAAAAGTGAACTAAACTAGAATTGGCCCCATTGCATACTGAAATGAAAAAAAAAAAAAAATGGGCCAGCACTATGACTTGGTGGGTAAGGGCACCTGCCAACGGGCCTGACATCCAAGCAGCAAGCTGTCCTCTAGCCTCCACAAGGGAACCAGGAAGTGAGGGTGCCACCCCCCCCCCACTAAAGAAATAGAAAACAAAATTTAAAACAACAACAAACCCCCTCTAGATCAAAAGGGAAGGACAAAAACAAAAACAAAACAAAAAACAACAAAACAAAACAACAACAAAAAGAAGCTGCTCCTAGTTCTATGTCCAGGTGGCTTCAGGGGAAATTCTCTGACGATGACGACGTTGAAAAGTAGAGGTTAGGCTATGGGTTGTTTCTTGGGATTGACAAGGAAGAAAATGTTCCTATTATAGCCATTCCTAGACATGCACTCTTGTAGCTCTTCCAACCAGTTTCTCCTAGGATTCTTTCTATTGATTTGTGTCTATCATGAGCAGTCGACATGTAAAATATCTTAGGCTATTTCTCCTTCCATCCAGCTAGACTCAGTTGGCTTATCTATTGACCACCATCTTTGTGCAACCTATGGAACTGGACACCGTGTGATGCCAGCATTATATTTCAGATATCTCTAATTCTACTATCTTAGTTTTCTGTGTAGGGTTCAAACATACTTGATTGAACAATAACTTCTGTTACTAACAATTATCATTACTTAATAATTTTGTAAAAAGCTCCATACTGAAGTTCATAATTCTTAGTTGTCCCTTCCTCCACTGTAGGTATAATTAAAAGCCCAGATTTTATGATGGGATGATTTTTAATGTAGAGAAAAAAAAAAGCCCTTCTTTATTTATAGCAGATTTGAAGTGAGAAATTTCTTTGAGAATATTTTGCCAGAAAAAAATAAAAATCTTTGTTTCCCCGAGTGTCCTGGAATGCTTTCTCTTTCATTCCAACAGTGAGAACTATGTAAATTACCATGGCATGCAATTCACTCTGGACAAAATGAGACTCAATTCTTATTCGTGAAAAAGTGAATATTAGAATAAATGGGGAGATTATATTTTTCTCTTTCTCAGTTTTTACATATATTATTTTATTTTCTATAGTTGACCTGTTACGTGAAATCAATCAAAATGAGCAAAAGTTCACGAAACTCATAGTATATAGGGCAGTGAAGGGCTAAGGACTAGAAATGACATTTTGCTATGGTTAACTAGGCATTTCTCATATAGTTTGGCAAACAAAAGGCATAAAATCAAGTAGCCATGAGCTAGCTAGCATCCCTACCTTACTGAACAGTAACCAAGCTCCTTGCTGCATTCGCTGGGATCGCGGTTCTGGCCATTATCCTTTTCACTGCCATGAATAAACAAGTCTGTCCATCGGGAGTTATCTGACTTTCGTGGCTGAAGATTCAAGCAACTCAGATAAGGAAGCACTTGAGAAAACTGTCTCTGCTCTGAATATATAGGCTTTTTTGCTTTTCTTATTCTCCATACCACATTCTGTCATGATAATTTATGAAAGAATATTAAGCAGAATAGAGACAGCTTAAAGCATCCGGAGAAATGGTACAGGTCCTGGGCAAATGGCACATTCGTTTCACACACTGGACTTGAACACTGGCACATTCTGTAATGTTCCAGCTTACTAGAGGCTCCCTTGTAGATACAAAGAAGGTTCTGGCTGTTTTTTTGTTTTGTTTTGTTTTGTTTTGTTTTACATATTTTCTTTATTTACATTTCAAATGTTATCCCCTTTCATGATTCCCTCTCCAAAAACTTCCTACCCCCTCCCCACTCCCCCTGCTCACCAACATACTCACTCCAGCTTCCTGACCTTGGCATTCCCCTACACTGGGGCATAGAGCCTTCACAGGAACAAGGGCCTCTCCTCTTATTGATGACTGACTAGGCCATCCTCTGCTACATGTGCATCTGGAGCCATGAATGCCTCCATGTGTAATCTTTGATTGGTAGTTTAGTCCCTGGAACTTCTAGGGACACTGGTTAGTTCATATTGTTGTTCCTACTATGGAGCTTTAAACCCCTTCAGCTCCTTGGGTCCTTTCTCTAGTTTCTTCATTGGGGATCCTATGCTCAGTCCAATGGATGTCTGTGAGCATCCACCTCTGTATTTGCCAGGCACTGGCAGAGCCTCTCAGGTGACAGCTATATCAGGCTCCTGTCAGCAAGCACTTGTTGGCATCCACAATAGTGTCTGGGTTTGGTGATTGAATATGGGATGGATTCCCAGGTGGGGCAGTCTCTGGTTGGTCATTACTTCAGTCTCTGCTCCACACTTTGTAACTCCTTCCATGGATATTCTGTTCCCCCTTCTAAGAAGGACCTGAATGTCCACACTTCGGTCTTTCTTCTTCTTGAGCTTCATGTGGTTTGTGAATTGTATCTTGGGTATTCTGAGCTTCTGGGCTAATATTCACTTATCAGTGAGTGCATATCATGTGTGTTCTTTTGTGATTGGATTACCTCACTCAGAATGATATCCTCCAGATCCACCCATTTGCCTAAGAATTTCATGAATTCATTGTTTTTAATAGCTGTGTAATACTCCGTTGTGTAAATGTACCACATTTTCTGTATTCATTCCTCCGTCTTTTTTGTGTAAGAATTTTTACTTTTTAATTGTACATAGGAATGGATGGATGGGTGGGTGGATGGATGGATGGATGGATGGATGGATGAATGGATGGATGTCTACAGTGTTTGAGGAACCCATTAAGAAGGTACTGAATTCCCTTGAGCATGAGTTCCTGGCAGGTACTGAGAACCGACCCCTGACCATCTGTAAAAGAACTATGTGCCCTAACAGCAGAGTTCCTCAGCCCCTCTGCTCCTCTGCTTTCCCTTTTACATTCCTAATAACCTCTGGAAGATCATCTTGAAAAGTTAATGAAGTATGTTTGAAGCTAAAATATCTTGATGGGCAAGGTGGCTCAACAGATAGATTTACTGACCAAGCCTGATGACCTGAGTTTCATCACAAGAACTCATATGAGAGAAAGAGACAACTCATTCCTGCTAATTTCCTTTAGACCTCCATACTCACACCATGGCACATGAGTGACATGCACATGCGCAACACATAATAATAATAATAATAATAATAATAATAATAATAATAATAATAATAAAAAATAACCACAATCATCTTAATTATTATTCTAAAGATATAGTTAGTTTTACTTAAAAATCAAGATATGTCGCATATATATGTGCCAAAGTACAAAGTATGTCAATATGTTTTTTCATCTTTGTCTATTTCTCTCCTGGTCATTATGACATCTACTTATATTTAATGAACCAGAAAGAACACTATCTTGTTAAATCACGGTTCTATGTGTCGAGGCAAAAGAGAGAAGGAGAGAAGCAACCATGAGGGGAGACTGAGGGCCTGGGATCTTAGAAACAGAGAATGGCACTCTGAAGAGTGCTTTCTAAGTTTTGCTGTACAAACTCCTACTGCCATAGTTTGTCTTTCTCCATCGCTGAAATGCACTTTGGTTTATCTGCTGCTGGTTGCAGTCTGCTTAGAGTATCACACAGCATGCTCCGTTTCTGAAGCAAGAAGGCTGGAGGCACCGAGGATGGGCTGCCCAACCTAGAACTGATCAGCAGGGCTGACACACCGCAGGTGCATAGGTCCATTCTCCTTCCCACAAAGACAGAGAGAGCCAGGGCCCCGGCCCTTAAGGACTTACTTCCCTGATATTTAGAAAGTGAACATGATGGAGGGGACATCCTTACCTGGAAACAGGGAAGAGACTCTTGCGTGCATTTCCTGTGCCTGGGTTATAAGACATGTCTGTAGGATTTGCTCCTTAAGCTTATAAAATGGGGGGTGGAGGGGAAGCTGTGTAGGTGTCCATTGTTCTCAATAGAACTGATTCGCAGTCTATCCCTTGGCTAGACAGGACATTGGTACTCGTTTCCTCAGTTCAATATCTATTCACAACCCACTAGACAGGACTTACGGCATCAGAGTCACAAGCTGCCGAGATGATGACAGACAAGAGCAGACGCCTGAACTCACCAAATAAGAAGGAAGGGAGACAGGCTCTGTGAGCAGGAGAGGGAGGGTGTCTGCTACCTACAAGTGTGGACCTTGAGGATAACTGGGGCCCTAGCACGCAGGCATGAGTCATCTGAATGATTCCACATTTATGCTTCCATAGCAATAACACCGATTTGGTAAGGGGCTGGAATCTCTGGCCTGAGTAGATAGCTCACAGTCTGGTTGGGCAGGTCAATCGTCAGGCTTAGGGACCACCACTCAAGAAGGCAGATCTACCTTAAACCATGCTAACGAATTAGGAAGACTAATGTTCTTGCTTTTTCTTTTTCCCCCTCCTCTTTTGAAAGCATGCTTTTCCTAACACTTTGGGCTCGGCTCTTATAAAGACCCCCTTCCTGCCAAGTGGCTGACCTTCATGTCTGCTTAACTCAAATAACATGGCTTTTGTGCTTTCTCTTCTCCACCTTCCACCTCAAGGCAGCTGCTGAGATTTACAGCTTGCCTGCCCGGGGGTTTTCTTTTAAACTCTAATAAAATAGTCCTCAGCTCCTGTTGAGTCTGTTCCTAAGTTATTTTATTAATGAAACCAAGGACCCCAAGAGAATACCCCTTACTCTAGCAACACGTGGCTAGTCTGGTAAGATTTCCCAATTTCTGGTAATATTTCCATTATTTTCCAAGGCTTGGGAAAGGCTTGGCTCCCATCCTGGCAGATGAATAGGAAAGAATGACTGTGGAGAGAAAGAGAAAAAAAAAAAAAAAAAAAAGACGGAAGGGCCAGAGACATAAGGATCAGAATAAACGGGCAGTTACTTGACAACCAGGCGAAATAAGTAGCACAAGCACCCAAGATGGCATGAATGACAGATGTCCTCTCTTTTAATCTGTCTTAATACCTCTGAGTAGTCACCCAAAATACTAGCTTGTTTAATAACTGCTTTAGGTAGGAAAATATTAACCCTTTATGGGATGACAGAATCCTCAATTGGCCTGTAGTCCTGTTAGAATGACTTCAGCAGAGCCCCTATTGAAGACTTCAGAACGACCATGACCACATCCTTATTAGCTTCGCTCAGTGGTTAGGAGGCTCTTAGAGTACGCTCTTTTTTTTTCTTTTTTACAGATAAAAAGCCCAATTTCTTCGGCGGGAATGTAATTTTGAAGTGTTTAAGCAATGAAATGTGCACTCTCCTCATTGAAAACCGAAGCTCGCCTTCCCTCTCTTTAAACGTTAAGAGGATATTTTTGTCAGTTTCAGAATAAAGGAATATTAAAATCCACCTCCCTTGAAACCTGTAGCAAACAAAAAGAGAGGGAGAGAAGTGTTAAATATCGGCAAATGGATCTGATCATCGGCAGAGTAGTTGTGCTGTCAAAGAGGGGCTGCAGGATAAAAAACACATGTTCCCGACTTGACAACCCTTGGCATCTCATAAATAGCCTACGCAGATCCACACCTGAAAACTGCCAAGAGCAGCAAAATTGGGCCAAAGTCTCTAGGAAGTTAGGCAAGCAAAGCAGACAAAGAATATGTGGTTAGATTGCATGTAAAAACCTAAGGGCCCTGAAAACGACCTTCAGCTCATTTTACCAACAGATAAATTTCCTGCCGTGGAGGAGAGAACTAACTGTCCTGTTTACAAATCAGAGAGCTGTTGGAGATGGATGCATGAAAATACATGGGATTTGGAGAATGGGCGTGCTCGGTGGGGCTGGGGAGGAGGAGAACGCAAGTGGGAAGGATTATGTGGAAGAACGGACATTTCTTGTCATTAGAGCTTTCTGCCTAGAGAAGGCATTGAGGTGACCCCGGGTCTGCTTTTCTCTAATGAATCACCTCCCTATCCATCTTTCCCATTGTGAAATCACCCATTCCTAAGATGTCAGCATTAATTAATTAACTGATTACTTCTCATTAGACTTGGAATTGTCAACACAAGATTGTGTTTCCAACAAATACATGCAAACCACAGTATTATTTAATATTCAAAGTTCAGGATTCAGTCACATTAACCATTTCTATTAAATAAAATCTCATTTTGTTACCTAAACTATTGATCAAGGACACTGACAACTCGCATATTGTATATCAAAATAACCAATTCAGATACGTGTAAAGTCTATTTTGCTAGCTTTATAGTGTCATAGCCAGCATAACTTGATTGTCAACCTGGCCAAGTTTGTGGAAGGTATGAATAAAAGACAGAGAAACAGACAGTTGTTTTGAATAGTTGTTTTTGGTTGTTTTTTGTTTTGTTTTGTTTTGTTTTGTTTTTTCTCTGTGAGGCCTGTTGACTAACTTACTCAACTTACTCACTGTAACTTTAGAGACAATAATGCCCCTATGGTCTGTGAGCCTATACTAGGACACATATGCATATATTGTTTTGTCTCTTCTGTGGAGGTATACACAGGTTATTATGATTTACACACACACACACATACACACACACACACACACACACACACACACACTACATCTTGCAAACACACATAAGCTTGCAATGTTTAAAGATAAGAATGATAACAAAAATAAAATGCCACTTGCAATTACTCTTGTTTTCATGGCTTGTGGTGATTATATTAGGTGGCATTGTAACTTATTAACACTTCTTCATTGATAAACCACTGATACCGCTTTCCACATTTCTTGCTCTGTACCTTGTGCAACAGATGCAAACAATTTTTTCGTAGTATGTCAATCTGTGTCAATGCAATTGATCAATCCAGAACATATTATGCACAAAGGAATATGGATTAAATCAGAAAACACTGTAGAATGGCCCATCAAGAAACCAAAACAACTAGCATCAGGATTGACAGTGTTAGAGACAACTGGCTTCCTTATCAAGTAGCTGATGCTGATAAGCTGAACATTTGAATCTTTGACCATTTTCATAGGAAGAAAAATGTGATTATATTTTGATTAGATTTTAAACAGTCTTGAGTATACTGCCACCTCGTAGATTTGGGTTGCCACTGATGTGTGTGTATGTTGGGGTGCGTGCATGCAATAGCACACCTGTGGAGGTCAGATGACACCTTATGGTAGTGGGCCCTCTCCTTCCTACACGTAGGTCCTTAGGACTCCCTGCAAATATCCTTAGCCACTGAGACATCTCATTTGGCCTTATTTTCTTTACTCATTTTCAAATGAAAATTGTAATCCATGTATTTTAATTCTTTCTGCTTTATTCGTCATTAAACATTGTTTAAATGTCTCTTATAGTCTCACGAGGATGTCAATGGTCTTCCATGAAGTCTAAACCGACGATGATGTGGTGGGTCATGTTAGCACCTGGGGCCATGATGATATGAGTGTCTTGGACTAAGGCTATGGTGGTGTCTTGATCTGTGCTGCCACCAAGGGCCATGCTTGGATCTGTGTTCCTGTTGATGTTCATGGCCCATGTTACCTACTTCTGCCTGAAGCCATGTTGGTGTCTGTGGGCTGTACTGCTATGAGGGACAGGGGGTGGAGGTGGTGAGATATTAATGTGAGTGGCTCACACTGCCACCTGAGGCCCTTTTGATGTCCAAGAGGGCCTTGTCTGCGTCCTGGGACCCATAGTCCTACTGCAAATATGTGGTTGCCAGAAACTGTATGGAGGCCCATGGTCCTGATCTGTGCTCCCACTGACTGTGAGGAGCAAGGAGGCATGGAGGCTGCTTTTGCTCTGATATCGTTGATTGCAGACACACAGTTGAGAGGGAAGGACATAGAAGGCTTCTGTGCCAACCCCTACCCCCAACCCAAGCCCTCTCACTCCACACACCAAATAAGTAACAGCCTAGACAGGAAGCTACCAAAGAGAACTCTTAAAAAAAAGTGCCAGAGATGCTGAAATGTATCTTTCCAAAACTGATGGCTTCTGGCAAGAGTGTGGGAAGGGAGGGACTCAGTTCTATTGAAGGGACAGGCCACGGAGATCATGCTCCAATGAATACATAGATGACACAAATTAGACTTGGCTTTTTTTTTTCTTTTTTCATATTCTTCTTTTATCTTTCGTTTTTTTAGGGGGCTACAAGTTGGGATGTCAGATATGGAAGGAATGTGAGTAGTGACTGTGTTTGAAGTGCATGATATGAAGCTCCCACAGAATCAGTAAAAATGTTATGGCTCAAAAAAAGAATAATTTTTTAAAAAGAGGTTAAAACTGGAAGTCGTTGAGGTTTTGAATTAGAAAATGTTTTTTTGGGGGCCTTCTTGTGATGGTGGCTGAATAACGAAAGGCAAAACCCAAAGATTCAACCCTGGTTCTGGGAGCACGGTAGTTACGGATTCAAAGGCACGCACTGCCCTTTCCTATGCCCATTCCTGTGAAAGTTGGCGAGAGTGAGCCTGGCCAGGTAGCAATGAGGCCAAGAGATGCCTCAGGCTGCTGCAGACCAGCAGATGGGGACAAGGCTGTTCTGAGTGACAGGGGAGCTACAGCCCTACAGAAGCCAAGAGCACTTGCTGGAGAGCGTTGGCAGGGCCTCTTGGCTTCACTTCTGAGCAGTCTTTCCTACCCTCCCAGGCATCCCCTCGACTCTCTGAACCTTTCTACTTAATGTGGTAGTTTCTTGTTGTCACTCCCAAGTCCCTTTACCAATGTAGTTCCCTCTATTCCCAGGTTTAAGTCCTTTTCCTGCCTGCCCCCCCCCCCCAATTGCTCAGAATCCCCTCCCTCCTTCCCCCCAGGAGCAGGAAGTCACTTTTCCAAGTGACATCCAATGTCCTAGGTACTTTATAATCAGTGTGATTTTATTAGTTCTTAGCCCAATGCTATGTCAAATCAGCTCATCTGATGGGATACATGGTTTGACATCACTCTGTCCTCCCAGAATACAGATAAAGAATCAACACTACTTTCATCTAATAAAGCTACCACCCCAGACAGTGGTTGTTATGATGAGAATCCCAGTGTCATCCCTGGTGGGTATTTCAGTATTCACTAAGTCACCCTAGATAGGTGGCCTGCCTACTTAGTCTCCTCCCCCAGAAGAAAGTCTGAACCTAACACTCACATAGGTCAGGAGTTGCTTTGGTTTTTTTTTTTTTTTTTTTTTNTTTCTTCCTTTATTTGACAGATGAGAACCACCTTTCTTTTCTGCATTTCAGTGTGCAGATGCCAGGAAAGTGCCCATAATTCCCTGCTCTGCATAGCTTTTTACACAACTCCTCAACACAAAATTTGATGTGAAAATTGGTTCCTTTGAAATTTTTATTTGTGTGGCTTTTTTAAAAAAAAAAAAAATTTTTTTTTGGCAGGCTTTGGGAAAGGCCTATTTCCTGGCACTAAAAGTAGCCATTCTTGGCATGAACAGTCCCTGACAATCCCCAGCATATGGTAAGAGAAGACGCTTGCCCACCCATCAGGTAAATGCCATCTTTCTGACTGAAGCTATGATAGATGTCGTGTTTGAAGAGCTGTGATTACTGGGAAAACTGCCAAGTAGCCCACTGGCCAAAGCTTGTGAGCAGGTCAGGATGTCCCAGGTCCCTGGGTGAGGCGGACCTGCTCTCACCTAACCAGAGACCACAGACTGAGCAGATGCCCATCCAGGGAGGCTCGCCTCTGACTGCGGAGGGGACTAGTACTAGTGTTTTGCTCAAGCAGCTGTGGGAATTTCTGGGAGAGTTGGGGAAAGGTAATTTGGCTGTTTAAATAGGCCTGCTGAGAGCATGGGCTCCAGCTTTTAGGCTCTAATCCCAAGAGTCTGTCCTGTCCTGTAGGAAATAGATGCAGCTTTCTCAAAGAGGAGGGCTCTAACAGTCAATGCTCTTGCAACCCAGTTTGCCAAAGCATTCTACCTTGACTGCTGACAGCCAATGTCAGTCATCTGTCTGTTTTTGATTCTCTGGAAACCACTCTACAGTTTTGTCTAATATGCATGTACCTGGTATGCCTCAGATGCTTCATGAACTACCAAAAATTAAATATAAGAGATATTCAAACACCAACACCAAGAAAATATGGTAAGTGATATTTGACGAATAATCTGACAGAACTCCATGAAGGAGATTATATGATCTGGGCTTGCCTATAATCTGCAATTTTAATAAATAGTACTATCCATATAATAATATATGAATAATAAAATGATAATGGATAAAATAATATAAAATAATACCATTATTTTTAAAACACATACACAAATATTCTCTTAAGCCACTCTCCATGGATGACATCTTACCTTCAATTTCCTAAAATCATAACTACCTTCCTGTTTACATCTTTTGATACTTTAGGAAAATTCTCACAAGTTAGTTAGGAGAGCCAATGAGTTGATAGTGATAATGATCTCTGTGATTCATATCATGAACCTCCCCCAATGAATGATTTACAAATTTTTATACTCTTAAGGACATTGAGTTTATAACATGTATATTATACAATGTCCTGACCATTCATAAGTTGTTTTGTGTTTTAAGAAAAGACAGAGCTGGTACTTTTCATGGTCCACGTATAGAGGTGCATCCTGAGGAGGAGGTAACAGATCCAGTGGGGGACATTGCTAGGGCCATGATGAAGAACTGGCTGAAGTCTCTGCTGAAGGTTTTAGGTGATAAAAACACACCCACTTCAAAATGGGCAACCGCACTCAGCATGTGCACTCCCCAAAGCCAACAGACCTTCCTGGTGGCTTGTCCACCCTCCCACCCCTCTTCTCCATCCTCACACTCCCTGCTTCCCGTCCCCTCCTCCTTTAAGTCAGCAGAGAGCTACTCTTCAAATGGCATCAAAGTAAAACAGAGAATACCAGAAAAAGAACTTCTTTCTTTCTTTTCAAAATTACAGCAACAGCCAGTGATAGGTTTTCATGCCCGGCATGCCTTGTTTGGGTTTAAAACCATGAATTCACTCATCTGCAACAATGCTGGGGCCGTAAGTCAGAGTGCACGGATATTAATATGAATGGTTTGATAGCCCACCTAAGATTACTGTTTGCTCTGAGTTCCTGGAGATTTCCCAGCTCAGTGTTTCTCACCAGGTACAATATATCCATCCTTACCCTGGAGATGTTTGACATTATCTGCAGAGTGGAGAGGGTGACTATTGGGATCTAATAGAGAGAGAGAGAGATAACACAGAAATCTATTACAGTGCACAGAAGGGACTCTTATAACAATTCTCTGGTCTCAGATATCAATTGTGCCGAAAGACATCGGCCCGGTCAACTTTATAACTCAGTCTTACAGGTGAGCACTGACTGTTCAAGCTTGAATCGTGGCCCTCCTGGTTGATGAATCAGTCAACAGGGTAGCAGGAAGAATAGAAAGACTGGATGGGCAGGAAGTGAATGAAATTCCCTTTAGCACAAAAGAGAAGTTGACAGAGAATGCTGGAAAAGAGTAGGAAGATGAGCAATGATTATAGTACCTCCTGCATTAACAAGTGATGTGTGTGGGGCTCTCCCCTGGGGACAGGGATACTTGACAGTTAGGGTAAGTCTCTAGGTCTACCATTTTTTTTTCTGAGTGGAATTCATACTATGACACAGAGTCTGGAAGTAGGGAGTTTCAAATTAGCATGAGCTGCTCTGGTGTGTGTGTGTACTTTATAACCCTGAAACCTCTGCCACACCACTAGGTGTCAAACAAATCAGGGCCTTGCTAATCAGGGCAATCTTGGCTGACCAAAGCTGGGTGTCACTCAAAGGTTTGAATCACAGAGTGCTGCATGCTTCAACTGTGTGGTGTCAGGACAGAGCTTTCCAAGCAAGCTTAACAGATGGGTTTCCTGGATCAAGGTTGTGAAAATTCCTACTGGAGGCAGGCTTCATTCTCCATCTCTCACGCATCCCTTTCCCACCATGCAAACCACTTACAAAGGGTGAGCTTGATACACTAAACCTATGCACTCAGCGATGCTGAACTGTGAGGAAGGCATTTCCTTGATACTGGGGAAGCCTCTGTGTGCATCACATCACAATTTGAAAACTGCATATATACCACAGATACTGGCAGTGGAGGGACTTCTGTATCTTGATGCCCACTGAGAAGTAGTTTGAGGTTTGGAGTTGTTTTGTAGTCATTAGGCAAATAATGAGAAAGGAGGGGAAGCTTTAGGAAGTGTGGCTTAGTGATGGGTCCTTAGCCATTGTGTGGTTCCCTATGACATGGAGCATGGACTTCATCCAGCCTCCTCCTTATTCTCTCTCTGGACACAAGCTCAGCAGCTTTTTCCTGTCACCTGTGCCTACCACTATGTGCTACCTGCCTATGAGCTTCATAGCACAGAATTCAGTCTATCCTGGGCTATAAGAAAACTCTAAAACTGTGATAAACTTATATGTTGATTCCCTCAGGCATTACATTATAGTGATAGTAAGCTGACTAACATAGGAAGACCATCATCAGCATCTTCCTAGGCCACTTCTTGTTCTTAGTACTTTTCTCAGACCCTTTTACTTGCATTCTGAAAGAGTCCATTTTGGTTTTGACTTGTCGGGTATATTAATCTTGTTAACCCTGTCTTCTGACTTACCGTGTATTAGCTTTTAATTCCTCATTGTTACTATCATACCTTTTAGTTTTAAAGATGGCTAGCTATATTCAGCTACATTCATAAACTTATGCACATGACTTTAATCACTCATCTCTGTCTCCTACCTCTGTGAAAGTATTATTCTTTAGTACGCATCCACACAGCAAGTGCGGACTGTGTCCCTTCTGCCTCACTAGCTTCATTACCTATTGAGTTGTCATTCTCCGATTTCTTATTCTATCCTCTTAGCTTCTTTATTACCAAGTTCCAGCTTCTAAATAGAAGCATAAAGTTCTCTTCACAAATAATTGAATTATATCATCAAACAACTTCAATATGCCCTCAGTTCTTACGACTCAAGAGATAATATCCAACTGTGCCCAGAGAGACCCACATCTCATCAGGGTTTAACGACTCTAAAGTCTCAACCACTCTAACTTTTTGTTCAAATTCTCCAATGCAGGATATTCCTTTTTGCATCTCTGGGATTTTTTTTCCTCTTCCTCTCTTTTCTCACCTGGCCTACTTTTTATTTGCTTTTTATGTCTGTGATTTAAACAGCATTTCTTGTGAGGAAACTTCCCTCTCTTTACTTTTAAAAAAAAAAGGTTTGTGTGTGTGTGTGTGTGTGTGTGTGTGTGTGCATGTGTGTGTGTGTGTGTGTGTGTGTGTGTGTGTTGTGTGTTGTATATGGGTACAATGTCTGTGTGTGCATGATTTTTATGTATGATCTGGGGATTTGATCTCAGGTCCTCACACTTGTATAATGAACACTGTACATCTTGGGCCATCTCCCTAATCTACTCTTCACTTTTAATTATCAAATTTTATCAGAATATTCACATTCTCTACTTCTTCTGTTGAGGATTTATTATAAAGTTAAACAAAATCGTCTGTACTTGAGGATATGGTAATAGCCAATATCCATGTTGTCTCCCATGCCTACTCTACCAAGGAAGGAGAATATGGCATTGCGAGGAGCTTCATGGCGAGTCAGGCCCAGCACCTTAAATACTAAGAGGAAGTCTGTCATGGATACGCATGTAAAAAAATTCTTAGATTGTATGTTCTGCCCAGAGTCTGCCTGGAAACACTCTTACTTTTCTCCCTATATTTCCATCTTGGCATGTTAGATTGTGTAGAGACAATGCATGCTTGGAGTAGTGGATTTAGCTTCATGAAAACATTCTTGACTAGCATGTGAAAGGCTATGGTTTCTGTCCCCAGGAGGGAAGGAGGGACGATGCAAAAGTGGAAAGTGCAGAAGCACGGGGATGGAGCTGAAGAGATCAATGGCTACTTTCTCATCTGTTGGTGATGGGTTCATGTCTGACAATCCCGTGGCTAATGTATGCAGGAGGCAGAACATGCAGCACTGGAATGTCCAGAACCCCTCCTTCCCAGGAACCCACACACCCTGCTGCCCTGGGGGACCTCAGTTGGCAGGAGAATGGGATCTGTTCTGAAGGCCCCATTCCAGTTCCTTAAGCCCTCATCAGCCCAGACACCAATTAGTGGTCATTATGAAGGTGTTTGGAGTTGTTAATTTACCCTGGTTTTCTGATGTGGATAACAGGCCTGGAAAGAGTGGGCTGGGGAAATAATGTGTTTTAGGACAGGATTCATTGCTCGGGAGACAGCTGTTTTGCAGACACCACAGTGAGGCTACTGTAGGCCTTAATGAGGCATACATCACACAGAGCTGGCTACAGAGGCAGAGGTGGGGTTTAGGAGAGCAGATGGGGCTGCAATAGCCTCAGTAACACGAAGCCTCTGTGTACTCCAGAGCATCTGCCACAGATCACTGTCACTTCATAGAGACTCCAGGCCCTACCTTATCCAAGGTAAGAGGCACTTGCTGATGGTTGTAAAGCTGGGGTGGATGCAGCTTGCTAAAGCATTTATTCTTTGGGGGCCACTGGAGGATAAGGTCTGAGTAGTTTCCTAAACATGGTCTCCCTTCTGTATTACGAGTCTTCTGGGAGCATAAATGTGAGTCTCTGCTCTGGAAAAAAGTTGTGCAGGGGTGGGGCTGGGGCTGGGGTCACGTTCTGGATGCGTGTTCTCTGCTTCCTCAGTTCCAGTCTCTGACATAATAAGCCATGATTTTCCTTATATAATTTCATATTCTTTATTTTTAATTAGTACTATTTGACTATGGGTTTAAGAGAGAGAGACAGAGACAGAAAGACAGAGACAGAGACAGAAACAGAGAAATAATGTCCAAAGAATATAAGCTTTGCAGCCAGAACATGTAATTTCTGCCTGAGCTATCCAGTTCTGAGCTGGGTGACCAGCATTGGTCTCCAGACTTAGTTCAGCCAGGCAGTAATAGCTGCCTTGTTTATTTTAATTGTGCATAGCCAGAGAGGTATTTTTTTTTGATAGAAGACTGTACTATGTACCCAAGCTGTTCTCAAGCTCCATGATCCCCTGGGTCACAAATACTGTGATTACAAGGGTCCACCACCATGTTCAACTCCCAGATTCCAAAAGGGTATTTATTCTGTATGAAAAACTCCAAGTCCTCCAACAGCACTACAAATAGAAGGCTCAGAGTAGGGAAAGTCAGCTAGTTTACTGCTGAAGTCTGTCTTTATAAAAAATACTAAGGCTAGAGAGATGGCTCAGCAGTTAAGAGCACTGGTTGCCCTTCCAGAGGTCGTGAGTTCAATTCCCAGCAACCACATGGTGGTTCACAACCATCTATAGTGAAATCTTGGGCTGACTTCTGGCATGGAGGTGTACATGCAGATACTCATACATTAAATAAAAATAACTAAGTGGTACTCTGATACCCTAAATACAAAAGAAAAGAGATTACTATCCCTCAGGAATATAGATGCTAAAATTCTCAACAGAATGTTTTCTGGTGGATAAACTTTGTGGGACAAACTAGAGTATAAGTGTCTGTAGCTTGTTAGAACTCTCAGTGACAGATTGGTGGGTCTTTTGTGTGATGAAGAGAAAGGGGACATAGGGACATAGTTAAGCTGGGAGGTGGAAAGTGGAGAAAGAAAGAGGAAGAAAGGGAAAGGTGGAGGGAGGGAGAGAGAGAGAGAGAGAGAGAGAATTGGAATACTCCCCCAATATAATCTATTTACAGAACAAGAACCAGCAAATGTGCAGGCTCTGACTGAAACTGATGTACATTATTAATCTCTCAGTTTAGAATTATTACCTACCTCTAGATTCTTGTGCTGTTTCATATACTTATGCATTCATATACCAGCTACTTTTGTTCAGTCAATATTGTGGTAGTTAATTTAGTGAATACCCCAATATGCAAACCAACTCTGCTGCAAAGAGTGTGTTATGTCAGCCTAGCAGGATGGTGCATGCCTGAAAACCCAGTGCTTGAGAAATAGATGTTCAAGATCCTCTTTAGTTGCATAGTGAGTTGAAGGCCAACCTAACCTATACAAGACAAACCTCAAAATACACAAAGAAGAAATAGTGTGTTATCCAATAGAAAATAATAAAGAAATTAGGAAATAGGGAGTTCTATAGAGCATCAAGGGAGAAGAAATTACCATACACAGAACATGGTACTGTAAGAAATTTCCACACTGTGCTTAGATCTTTGGATCTGGCTCTGGTCAGTGATGATGGAATGATAGTTTGTCCCTGGTAGAGAGAGCAGCACATATGAGCATTATATGATGTAACTTCCAAGTTGGGATTCCAATCAGACATGTATTTCTTATCAATGTGTCTTCTCGGGTCGCAGGAAAACGTCACCCTCTCCTCTCCCTAGCTTTTTCCTCTTCAGAAGAATCCCATTCTGTCCTGCGCACAGCCTTCTCTGGTGCTCTGGAAAGCCCGCCGCAGCCTCATCCATTCATTGGTGAGGGACACCGCCTTCTCCGTTCACTGGTGAGGGGTAACTGAAGGCCAGGTGTTTTCACTTCAGATGCTCCAATGGCCAGGATATGCTCAGCACTTGGAAGGTAACAAATTTGCTATGTCACAATTGATAATCAACTCTAGTAAAAGAATGTCCAAATCAATTGAGCTTTCGCAAGGGCAAATGGACTGAACGCAGGCGGGCTCCCAGCTCAAGCTGGCTGGGCTTGATAAATTTGCCCTTATTATGGCTATCGATGTTTAAATTTCTTCAGGGATGTTGTTACATGGGTGCCTGGTGGTGACAGAGGTACGCTGACCTCCTTCGATCCTTAATCTACACCTGTTAGTTGGCTCCCTGGTTGCCTGGAGTATACTCAGGCTTAAAGGTTAACAAAAGAAAAACAGGCTGAGTTTACGGCACGGCAACCACAGATCAATGTGAGTAAATAACCTTCCCTGTCTTATTTCCCCAAGCATTATCGATCCACGTTCTTTGTTCTTTGTCATGTTTCTGTCTTCTTTTCCCAGGGGACACTCAACGATCAGCTCGCACTGGACATGTTAACTGGCACATTATGACAGCTACCATTTTGTCACACAATGTAGCCATATATATATATATATATATATATATATATATATATATAGAGAGAGAGAGAGAGAGAGAGAGAGAGACTGTACTTTAGTCTTTTCTATGTTGTAGACTAGGATGTGTATGATATGTATCTCCAGCATAAACTTCCTTTGCTTGAGTGTTTTTCTGTACCACACAAGTCCGTGAACTTCTTGGACACGAGCAGAGTAACTTATTTCTTTTAAATATCTATCAAAGCAAATATTGATCCGATGTATAAATCTCCAAGGTGAAAAACAAAACAAAACAAACAAACAAAAAAGCAAGCCTGTTGGGCTCCAGATTTACACGTCTTTGGGAGCAGGGTCCTTTAGTACTCCATGATAGGTTTTAAAGCAAGGGTCAGCCTTCCCTCGCTTTCTTGATGAAACAAACACCAAGGAATTATTACTCTGGCCCTCGAAACATCATTTTTTTTTCCAAGCAGTTTCTCCTGGTATCCTAGCAAGATTTGTGCTCAGGGTGAGGCATGCTCATGGAAACATGTTGAGGTTTCTTATGAGATCTGGCCCATTCAAAATGTAAATAATATATCCATATTCATGGTAAAATAGAAAAGAATTTTAAGTACATAATTTAAAGAACAACCAATGATCCACAGAAGTAAGAAATGTCTTCTTCTCTTAAATCTGTTATACTAAAGGACATATTTGTGTGGTTGAAAGAAAAAAAGAAAAACCCCTCTCAGTTAAAATCATCAATCTGGTGGGGGGGTGGGGGAGGCACTGTTGAAAGGACTCAATAGTTCGGAGAGATGACCGCTCTTGCAGACCACCCAAGCTTGTTCCCAGCATCCATGTCACATGCTTTCCAGCTTCGGGGATGCCTGATGCCCTCACCTAGGTTCTGTGACCCCATTACACATGTGGTATAAGCTCACATAGATACATAGGTATGCATATAAAATTAAAATTAAGATAAGTAAAGCTAAGAGAATGTCTATGCCCCAAATGTGCATGTAGGATGCCTTTCTTTGAATTTTTATCAAATAGTGTGGATGGTTTAATACTGAACAAAATGATAACTTGGGGAAATTCATGGATAATATCAAGTATGTTTGTACCTGTTGTCTTAAGAAGCAAGAATGATATTTTATAAATTAGAAGGGGAAATAAATGGAAAAAATAAAATCTAGTTTCTGTAAGTTATTGCTATTGAGTGCAATGTGCATTTGGCAAACAAAATAAAGCCAATGCTATTTATGTTGTTTTACAAAAGAAAAATATGGTCTAACAGCTGGATAGTATTAATTCTTGCTCTATGGACATATTTAGAAATGTGATCGTAGGAAAACAGAAAGTTATTATTCAGACCCTTTGGTGTTAAATATACTCAAGCCTGGTTTTTCAAATTATTTGACCAAACAGCCTTCACTGATTTGGGGACATTTGTCAATCTTTAACATGCTGGTAGAAACCATGAGTAGGTCTGGGAACTTGCTTTTCTCCCAGTTACCAAACTGGCATTCTGTAGAATCCACTCTTGCAAGACTAACCTTCCAAGCAACCTGGCAATGTGACACCTAAGCTTACTTCTACCATTTCTCCTTTCAGAAACCACTGAAAGCCCTATTAGACACGTTGAAATGGCCATTATAGAGGCTCGAGCTGGAGTGTTGCAACAGTTTGCAAACTCTCATTAGTGAATCCTCATGTGACATCCTCATGCACTGGGGCTGTTAACATTGTGAACAGATAAGGACACTTGGCCTCTGGTGATTTATTGGACCTAGCTATTTCAAAGTACTAGGAGAGTAGGTGACAATCTCAGAGCGATTACCTTAGCTGTTTTTCTCACTACTATGTATGACATAACAACTGACAAAAGTAATGAGCAAGTGAAGGCTTTATTTTGACCCTCAGTTCTAAGATACAGTCCATCATGGTGGGGTTGTCATGGCAACAGAAGCCTGAAACATACTATATCCAATATCATGTAGCACAGAGTGATGATGCAACCCTCCTATTAGCTTCAATTTTTAAAAATACTAGCCAGGATATCAGCTCAGGGAATGAGGTCACATTCAGTGAGCAGATCCTTTCATTTCAATCAACCTAATAAAGACAGTTCTCACTGGGGAGCCATCTTCCTGGTAATCTCCAGGGAGTTGACAATGGAGACTATCAAAACAAGGCATGGTGGTAGGAGCATGAGGAAGATGATCACACTGAATCCACAGTCAGGAGGCAGAGGGTGCTCTGGCCCACTTTCTTTTTTATTTAGTTTAGGGCCTGGGTCTATTGGTTGAGGCTAGCCACGTTTAGAGTAAACCCTTCCACCTTAATTCTCTCGATTAGAAAATCCCTCACAGACATGCCCAGAGGTCTGTTTCCATACTGAATGTGTTCTTTGTTTGCATGTGTTGTGTTAGGCGCTTTCGAGGCTACAAATGTATTTTCTTCTCACCCTAGATCACCCCTCTCATCCTTTATGCATTTATGTTGTGTCGTCTCTCTGTTTTCATATTCATAAAAACACCATTAAAATATTTTGTTTATACATGCTATTCAAGACATTACACCATATGTTGCAAACATAATTTTAGAATTATTAGCCTTTATTTCTATTTTTAAAATTTTCCAACTCTTGGCCCCTCTCAAAAAGGTCAGCGCAATTTTATTTTTTTAAGAAAACATGTTTAAAGTAAGTGAACAGAAATAAAAAATAAAAATGGAGTCAACTGAAAATATATCAACCTTTGGATTGCTACCAAATAACCTCTTCTTTTCTATCCCCCAAGCCATCATTGCAAGTCAAAAGAGACTAAAGGGCTATTTTCAAAGCCTTAAATCTATTTTGCTTTATAGGAAAAGTGTTTTTTGGGAATTGTTTATCCCTCAAGTAAGAATTTTTTTCATGTCCTGCCATACTTTAACAGCCAAGAATTTTCCAGAACCTGTATTCAAAGACACCTTTAGTACAGACATTGAAGACACAGTCATTACCCCTTGTGGAATGACTACAAGGTTCCTTTCTCTTTGTTCCTTTTCTAGCTTTCCAAGATACCAATTTTTAAGTTTTCATCGATACAAATTACCCGGGAGGTGTTCCGATATGTCCATGTTTGGCCCAGACTACAAAAGTCCCTCAGATGCTTTATCAATTGTAACATTTTTTTTTCAACTTGACCAGAATTCTGCACAATTTTTAATTAGCTTACCTGTGCTCCAATGGGGCATGCTCATCAAATGAATCTCTCTCGTCAATCTAACACAGGGTAGACACCTCTGAGTTCCTGACACTGGGTTTTCTGTGGAAGTCACCACAAGGCCAAACAAATGTGCTGGCCGCAAGCAAGATCACAGTCAACAATTAACTTTGCTCCCAGAGAAAGGGACGCTAGAGAAGCTGATGTTTGTTGATTGGGGCCACATGGTGATGTAATTGATCCGGATACGATGCTTATTAGATGATAATTAGTGTTAACATTCGCACTGAGCATGAACTTATTATCAATATACCTCATTGTTTTTTGTCCTTTTTGTGTGTGTGTTAAAGCCCACTTATTTAACTGTTTATACCCAGGAAGCTCCCAAAATTAAAATGTGAATTTCTTGACACCAGAGTCCGGGTCTTGACCAGCTGTGTATCTTTATTGTCTTTCCTGCTTTGGACGAACAGTGTCTACTCACAGGAGATGTTTACTGTAATTACGGAAAATGAAAATGACTCTTTAAAGCCACCAGATCCAACTTTCAAAACGTGTTACTAACTGATGAGTTACTAAAAATGCGAATAATAAGAATAAACGAAGGGGTAAAGGTTAGAAAGGGGGCTTTATAAAAACAAACAAACACTCTCATTCTTTCACAATGTTCCAGATATGTTTGGGGGTTGAACCAGATCTTTAATGACGTGGTCACATCAGATCGAGCACACCCCAGCTGGGACCTAAACTCAGTTCTACTTGTTACAGTAGACTTCCTGGATCCTGACTCTGTAGGTATAAGGGCAGGCTTCTGCTTCTGTAATTCTAATAAATGCTTGTGCAATGTGATGCTTATAGTCTAAAGAACACATCAAAATAACAAGGATGTAACAGATAGCTCCAAACTTTAGAGACAGAGACCCATGCTTCACTTCTAGTTGTGTAATATCAGAAATTGGGCTTTGTGTGATCAATCCAGTGCTTCACAGAATCCCACTTTTCTCAGCTGCTACATAAAAAGGCAGCCCTAACCTTCCAAATCAGGTTCAGAGCAGGCCTTCGGGATTCTCTCCTCTTGAAGGTTAAAAATGAAACTCTGTTGCTTCTTTGAGGAAGTTATAAATCTGACTGGAGAACACCCTGGGAACCTCTCTAAGGTCAGATGTTTTCATTTGTAGAATGAATTCATGTGTTCATGTTCTGAATTACCAACATAACAAATCAAGGGCCTTTCATGTCAAGAGCACACATGGGCTTGAGAGAAGGCTGGGTGCTTCAGAGCTCGTACTCTCTTGCAAAAGCCCCAAGTTCAGTTTTTAGCACCCATGTCAGGAAGCCTGTAACTCCACCTTCAAAGTGACGTGATTCTTCTGGCCTCTATGAGCAACGGCCCTCATTTACACATACCTACTAATAGACATACACAAGTATATACAATTAAAAATAATAAAAGTAAGTGTTAAAATTAATTATTCCAAGAGAACAGAGTTGCAAGAAATATTACCAAATACTACCATTTCCCTTACAAGTATATTTAATAAGATCACTGCATATGTGAACTATCACTGTTGGATAATATCCTTCCTTCTTCATAGAGGCATATTTGTATGCAAATTAGACCCTCAAATCATCTTAAGTATCATGCTAAAGTAAACACTCTGTCGAAATATCCCTTCTAAAATGTGTTGTACAGGTGTCTATTGTTTGAAATAACTGATATATTTCCTAGTTTTATATGTTGCATTTTATTTGGCAACAGGCATGCAGACCTGCTTAAGTAATGGTGAAGGCATGTGTAATCATATGCTCTAATTCTTTACTTATTGTCCTCAGATGATTGACCTGTAGCATAATTTAACTGTTTTTCTCTACTTACTCATAAAATACCATTGTTCAGAACAATCTGTCTAATGTTTGTTGGGCTAACAGCATTATTCTATATAAATACCCATCATTTTAATATATGTTAAATGTGTGTGTGTGTGTGTGTGTGTGTGTGTGTGTTTGGCTGGAGAGGTGGATTAGGGGTAAATAGCCAACACTGCTTTTGCAGAAGATCTGTATTTTGTTCCAAGCATGGACATGAGAAATCACGGAGTCAGAAGGGGAATCTATTGCCTTTTTCTGACGCTGCAGGCATCAGAACACACAGAGACAGAATAGATACAAACAGAAAGACACTCGTACACATAGTGACATGTTTTTTAAAAAATAAGAAGAGTTTTTCTTTCACGTGATGCTTATTCATGCCAAGCTGTGCTTATGGGTGATAGGATTCTTTAATCACGGTGGGACACAAGCTACTAAAGTAGCCACTACCTTAAGTAGTTAAGTTTTTACTGTTGTAGTTTAGAAAGGTTTAGGGTGTTTCTTGAAAGGATCATGGAGTGAAGGCATTGTCCTTAGTATGGTCACATTATAAAGTAATGTGACCATTGTGATTAAATCCCTAAGTACATGTCCAGTTAATTTTGGTGGAAGTGATCCTTTTCCAGTTGTCTGGCAACGTTATCTTTCCTACCCCCACCAAGGATGAAGAACCTACCTGTTCAAGAAGGTTATGCCATTTCTTCCTTGATCTAAGTGCCACAGCCAGGCAGAATGTGCTAGTGTTTTCCTTAGGTCAGGCTTTGGTGGATGGTAGAGATAGGAGATACATATCCGTGTGTGTGTGTGTGTGTGTGTGTGTGTGTGTNTCTGTGTGTCTGTGTGTCTGTGTGTGTGTGTCTGTGTGTGTGTCTGTGTGTGTCTGTATGTATGTGTGTGTGTGTCTGTGTGTGTGTATGTATGTATGTGTGTGTGTGTCTGTGTGCATGTATGTGTGTGTATATGTGTGTGTCTCTGTGTGTGTATGTATGTGTGTGTGTATGTGTGTGTGTGTATGTATGTGTGTGTGTGTGTGTCTGTGTGTGTGTCTGTGTGTGTGTATGTATGTATGTGTGTGTGTGTCGGTGTATATGTATGTGTGTGTATGTGTGTGTGTGTCTGTGTGTGTGTATGTATGTGTGTGTGTATTTGTGTGTGTGTGTGTGTGTGTATGTATGTGTGTGTGTGTGTGTCTGTGTGTAAGGATATTCTTTGTGGCTTTCCCAGATCAGGCTTTGAGTTTTGAGTAGACAAACTTATTGAATAGGCAGATGCCTCTTCCCTCCTCACTGTGGTGCTTTGCCAGTCCGTCCGTGGCTGACTCTAATGTAACAATACCATGCTTCATGTCTGCTCAAGTTTGCTTCTTATGGTGTTGATGACCTGGCCCTACACCTTCCAGACAGAGTACAGAATTTTTTTCCTTCTACCTCTGTCTTCTGATCAGCTTCCACTCAACAAATTTGCTTAGGTCCTGATCCTATACAGCATTAACATGAGGGTCTAACCAACCTCAGAACTTTTGGTTCAAGTTGGAAGGTTACCAAACCATTTTAATATTGGAAGTGACTTCCCGTGTTCCTCACTACATGATAATTTTTGGTTCACTTCTTGGATTGTTAATTTATTTTCTCAACTATTTTATTATGCTGAAAACTGATTAAGTCATTTAAAGCAGACACAGTCTTGGAAACTTCTATGTCTTAGGGTGATGAGTAATTATTTGTTGTGGAAGAATATCCTATGTAATTTGTAGGGTGTTTGACAGCATAACTCAAGCCATACTTGCATGTGCATCTCTAATGAAGATGCTCTAAGCGAAGAACAAAAGTCTTTGCTGTAAACCATTAATACGGAGTCATGTTTTACTTAAACATTTTAAGGTAATTACTTTAAAATCATGATCTGAAAATATTGCAATGACCATCTACACTTTCATAATAATATGAGATATGGCTCATATGATTAGAATTTGATCTAACAAATCCAAAATGTATGTCTTTCTCTTGATAAATTAAATATCATTAACATGAAATAATGGGCCAGGAGAATTATAAATAAGAAAATTCTAAGAGTTAGGAAGATGGAGTAGGAAGAATAAATAAATAATTAGATGATAGAAATAGAGTAAATGCTAAAAGGATTTCAGCTGGAAATTATAATGAATATACTTTAAAATCCTAGTGTAAGTTTTCATTCTGTAGTCAGGGCATGTATGCATGCATCATGCTAAGTGTCTGCAAACTGTGCCTTTAATACTTTACATGGTACCATGAGGTCTTAATGAGATTATTTCTTCCCTGTTGGGAATCTTTCTTTCTAGGTAATGAAGAATGGTACACCTTGCTCAAATTGTCATGAGATTCAAATGAAGAAGTCTAAATTAATGAGGTTTTAGAACACTTGGCACATGGTGAGAACCAAGATCAGATAACCTTAAGATTCTGAACCAATCGCAATTCAGCTTCCATCTTCAGAGGTGTCAGCCTGATTTAACAGTTGGCCAGGTTTATTAAGAATACCCCTCGCACACTTTTTAATTAATTTGAGATACTATCAAGTGCTGTGGTTCACTTTAGAATGCTGTGATAAACACACCTTTACCCTTCTAACTTCATTATAACCTCAAGTGTTCTTGAAGTTGAATGTGAGATTGCTCAAATTAAGGTAAATTCAGAAGGGAGAAATGCATACGTGGGTTCCTTCATTCAAATGGATTCCTAATTCCTTTATAGCTGTTTATTCACTGTTAAATTTAATTATACAAATCAATTGCAAAACATATGGGTTCTTTCAGGTTTCCTCCATCTAAGATTGATGTGAAGAATTTTTTGAGAATCAATGTCTTTGGAATCACTCTAAACATATGTGGTCCCTAGCTTTAAAACAATGGCTTCAAATAAATGTTTGCAGCTGGGCAAGATGATAGCTATGGATAACCACAGCACCTCTGGGATAGAATAAGAAGGGTCACAAGATCAAGGCCAGCCCAAACTACATAGTAGGACTGTGTCTCAAAACAGAACACAATTTCGAAAAATGGAAAACTGCACACATACTACAAATTTATGTGAATGTATATCAGAGATATCTGAAAGAAAGTTCTGTGAAGGGCTATGTGCAGATTTGAATGTGAGAACTCAAGAACATTTGAAATCTTATTCCCTTGTATTTTGCTATCTGATTCATTGAATTCTATTATTCTCACCCTAAGTTTTAAAATGCTCTTGTCTTTTTAAAAAAAATTATCAAGGCATTTTTAATGTATACTATTACCACAACATGCTATAAACTTTTTAATATACTCACAATATCTCCAAATAACCATTTGGGAATGAAATACAGCACTGGGTATTTGAAAACATTCTGTATCATAACCTCGCCATAATTTCTCCTCGTGCTTCAATTTATGAATTACATTTAATCAGAACATTTTTGTATGTTAGCTTTGAAAAATCGAATGTTGCTATTCTCCAACACTTTAGCATCCTGTTTTATTCTTCAGTCTTCTGTAAATTTAATATTCCTGCACTGGTATTGCTTTATTTTATGCTTACTGTAGTATGTTAAAAAAAATGATAGACATGATTCCTTCAGGAAATTTTACATTTGTCTAGGAATAACCATTCAAGAAGCAAGTGATAACACTCATATACAAGAGTATATTAATAAAATGAATTTTCAAAGGATGGGACATTGACTGAAGTTACTCATGCTACTTAAATACATATGGTTATAAAATTAGGTATAAAATATTCATACTGACAAGTCTTTTTAACTAGGATTTTAAGCAGATTCATAAATGAAATGCATACAGAATCGTAACGCCAGTGCAATCCAATAAGATGTTTAAGCTGATAGATGATTCTGTTTTACCTAAGCACAATGAAGCTTCCGACGGACGCTAGGATGCAGTTGTCTATCAGGGACTAAGCTTCTGCTTCAAAGTTCACGCCGAGCTTTTATTCAGTTTTAAAAATCATGAGAACCGAAACGCTTACCAAGTTACTCTGTGAGGGTCTGTGAGACCATAATGGACGAAGGAAGAGAGGACCATAATGGACGAAGGAAGAGAGGACCATAATGGAGGAAGGGAAGAGGGAGTTTCAACCCCAGATACATCAAATGAGGACAGAAAGAGTTGGCTACCTTCCCCCCCATAACCTGGTGCCATAAAGCCAGCTCTCACACCATCAACCCTAGTAAGAATTTATTACCCTGACAATTATAAGGCTCCACTCCTTGGTTTGACATTAAAGGTCTCTTTCACATGCTATAGCCCTTGAGTATGCAAATGAAGTGTCTTCCAACACCCCTGCCCTGGCCAATGGTAAGTAACCACACAAATCCACCCCCCCCGCCCTCTCCCCAGGGGCATAAATACTCCCCTCTTCCCCAACCCTGCAATAAACCAAACCAGTTCTCTGAAGCTGTTCCCTGGTGTGTTTTTTGCCCACAAACTCATCTCTGACCAAGTTCCTGCACTGCAGCTACCTGCACCCTGTTAAGCTTCACTCTCTCTAGCCCAGGTTGGTGCTCAACAGGCCTCGCTACCACAAGGGAGAACCAGACGCAGGCCGCAACAGAAGTGCCATTTCAGTAAACAGCTTAAGACTGTTACCGTGGAATGGGATTCCTCATTAAAAGGCTGAGTTTGTCCTGCTCCTCTCTTTGTGCCTTGAGTGCTTCAACCATACTATGAGGAAAGGCAAATCTCCTCCTCAGACACCTGTACCATAATCTTCGTAGCATCTATCACCATAAATCCAAGACTGTATTTATTCTACATATGAAGCCCAGACCGTGATGTCCCTTTATACCAGCAGAATACTGAGCTAAGGAATTCTATGAACAACTTGTCCTTAAATTCAGTATCAGTATCATTTTTACAGATTCTGAATGTGGTATAAGAATGCCTGCACTATATGAGCCAACTGTTCTGACTCCCATCACTACTTGGAATCCTCAGCCTCATAGATAACCCTGACTGCCCTGAATCAGTCTCCAAATCCCAGTTATAACGGGCTACTTGATGCATCTGAAAGGCTTCCTTGTTCACTTGAATGCAATATTGTTACTGTATTATTGACAAATGTGTTAGATGTACATCTAATTCAATGGCTTCTGAGTCTTGTCTTTTCAGCATGATACGTACTACTGACAAAACAGCACCGGTTAGTGCACATAGAAACGTAGTGCTTGGGATGTCTGTCTCCAAGGTGACCACACTGTTCATCGCACTCTTGCTTATATAATGAACTCGGGTACAGCATTATAGTGCATCAAAAGGTGTAAATTACAGAACTGAAACTGGGATCTGGAACTTAATTTCTAAAATATGCTTAGTTACTTTGTTCATAGCACAATAAAAAAAACTTGAAAAAAATTAATTTTTGAAGATTGCACTGTGCAATCTCACATCGAAACATCCTACTTTCATGAGCAGTATGAATTTGAAACCCAGTTCTTCATTTTTAACCATCAAATCAAATTTTGTATTGACTGTCTCTAATATGCTAAGAGGTAGCTTGGTGTTGTACGAATGGACTAGACTAACTCCCAGTCTGCTTTAACTCAGAATGTAATGAGTGTAGACAGGAGTGTAATAGGGGAAGAAATTCCACTCTGCCACTAACTGTGCCCTTGGATAAGCTATTCCTTAAGTTCTCTGGGCCTCAGCTTGCTGAACTCTAAGATGAGAACACTACCTACATTCACCATCAGATGCTAGTGGCTTAGGGCTTTCAAGTGCTGGATGAAAAGAAACCCATGAGGGGGCTACCTTTACTCACGCCAAGTTAAATCAAACTCAACTTAATGACTGCTAAAACTATTTCCAAAATAGTTGAACTTTCATCATAGGGCAGCCATTACGGTCAGCAATATTAATCACTTTACAGTCACAATTTCCACTGAAAGTGGCCTGTTTGAGTCAAAATAATGGTTCCAGTGGCATAGTTGTGTCCACTCTTGAAATCAGGCGTGTCTGGAGTGTGACATGGCATCTGTCTTGCAGCTGTCTGAGGCACTACAAATAGATGGGGCCCCCTACTAGAAAAGCAACTTCTTCAGCTGAAATTTCAAGTGAATGTTCAAGGGAAGTAGCACATGGCTTCCTAGCTTGGAACCCCGCCAGAATCATTAGTGTTAATGACCATCCTGCAGTGGTGGAACAAGCCGTGGGTACCTTAACAATCATCCTGACTTCCCATCTGAAAGACGTCATCTCTGACAGCTGAGGGTCTGCAGCTTCTAGCCCAGCACATGAGGAATTTGCAGTGTGGTAAATCATTGCAGTGCCGTGGGCTCTTTGCAAGGGTGGCTGTGATCCTTCTGGTGTGGAAGAACAAAGACCTTGATCTGCTAATGCCCCCAACTTAGTTTTATGCCAAAGCCATTTCCACGCTATCAGTAAATTTGTGCTTAGGGAGTGCTTACTAAGTTTAATATTGGCTTAAGAACAGCATAATTAGAAAGGTAAATCTGCTGAGGAGGTAATCGAGTCATATCTTCCACATGTGCGTCTCTGTGTGTCAGTTCTAACCTTACACTTCCCATTATGTGCATTTGTTTAAGACAATGATAAGCACCCAGTAGTATTACAATGAAAAAGTCAGGAGTCTATCCAATATCCATGAGATTAGAAATATATAGTCTATCCAATGTCTTTATAGATACCCCAAACTTGTTCTAGATTAAAACAATGCATAATTTCCAAACATATATACTTACAAATATATATATATATATATATATATATATATATATATATATATACATATATATACATTTCATGACTTTATTCATAATGTAAGTTTTTGAAGAAAAGTAAACATAGAAAAATTCATACTTAAGTGGGCTGATAACTATCAGTAATTGTCCATGAACAACGTTATAGAGCTAGGATTTTGATACATTCCCTTGTCCTTTATGTGCACAACTACAAGTTAATTTACTTTTATATTAAACAATTTAGTTTAATGTGTTTGTGGTGTGTGTAATTTAAATCACACATGTGTTTGTAGTAATAATACAATGTTGCCTTTTATTGTGCTTTTGCTTCCTGGTGCTACCAAAATTGGAGTCTCTTTTTTCCTGAGGAATAAGGGAAATATTTTCCAGAACAAATCCAGTACATACATTAAATTAAATTAAATGTTTAATATAAAAGCTAATTAGCAGGTTGTATCTTTAAGAAAAAGTCCACTAAACCAATTTAGTCGTGGGTCAGCATAATTTATCAAGAAGGGGCATACTGGACTAAAACTGCTATAAAATGCTTTGTTCTCTTTAGTAAAGAACATTCGTTTATGTCCCTGCTTATTCAATATCATTCTTCTGTGTTTGCAGTATAAAGCAGATATGCCTGGAAACCTTATTTAAAACTTTAGGAAAAGAAGTGAAGAAAAGTATGGCGATATTAATGTGTTTCATTAATTGCAGGGGCTGTAACCTCATTTGCTCAATTGCCCTGGGGATACAGTTACTGCTTCACATGAAGAGAGAATGGTAAATTGGGAAGCAAGAGTCTTTATGTTGAAAGCAGAAGTTGGAGGCAGAGGCAGAAAGTCATATTCCAAAGAAAAGCCGCAGCAGCTCTGCTTTGCCCATTTAAAGCTTCGCTAAAGGCAGCGCAAGGGCGGAATGCGAGGCAACGGGAAACAGCTGTAAAGTCCTGGGAAAAGAAAGGCCAAGTCAAAATGGAATTTCTGATAACCACATCAGCATTATCTTTCCCAGGGGCAATTGCCAAAACTGTGTTTGTTTATGGTTACTTGAAGATAAAGAAGAAACTTTGGACTGAGCGAGAAAGACTCCAATCCCTGAGAAACGAAAGTGTTTAGGATTCTCTTGCACAGCTTGGAATGCATGTCAGACAAGCCTGCCTAGGGGGTATTTCCTGCCTAATTTTTGCAGTCCTGCTGGGCAATGGCCTCCAAAAGCATGACTATTAAATTGCACCATGCATTGGCAAGACTTCTTTCTGAGTTTTGAGGTGGGGTTGGCACTCACAAATGAAGGTTCTTGAAGGAGACTCACATGTGCACTACAACGTGTTTAAAATGAAGCCACGGTCCTCAGGGCAAGTGTCTCCAGACCAGCCTGGTAGCTTTGGCAAAACATTGACAGCACCCGGTTTATGAGCTTGTAGTTCATTCCCTTGTGAGTTGTAAAGTTTCCAGAACTTTCTGTTGTATTATTTTATAGAGTTCCACAAAGAAAAAAATAACGACAGACTCATGTTTTTGGTATATGGGATTTTCCATCATCTGGCTATTGCTACAACCACTTGCTATGCTTCCCCCAAGCCTGTCTAATGAAGCAACCATTCTAACTTGGGGCTGGCGGGTTGGCAACAGTAGTGGTGACAGTGGCCGTGTGGTGTGCTGTTACTGAACTCTGTTCTGAGATGCTCAGATGATACAAATCTTTGTAACTCCCTCACTGAGCAAAGATTTTACAACATCTCCACTCAGGCCCACAAAAGCAAACAACTACTTGTCAAGTACGTATCCAGTGCTTGGGGATTGACATGGTCTCCTTCCTTTACTTGCTTTAAAGATGTCACATCGTGCCCGATTCGCTTTCATGGAGGCTCTGTGTAGTAAGATTGATTTTCATTCCTTTGACTTTCAAAGAAAATGATCGGAACAACGTGGAAATGTGTGTGGAGTTGAGCTTCACAGAGAAGTAGAGAATCCTACACTGTTCACACACTTCTCTTGAATGTGTTCAGTAGTAGTAAGTAATGATCATTCTCTTGCCTACAGGATGCTGGACAAAGTAGAAAAGCTCACATGTAGACTTTCATCAGAGATTATCCTACCTCTTACAGAGCTCAGGGGAAGAGTCATTCGTTTTTACAGGTTTCTTGGAAATATGGAGAAGGTGGGTTTTGAGAGATGGAGATCAAGGACAGAGAATTTAGGGGTAAAAAAAAAAAACTAGGATAGGTGAAAATATAGATGGGTCCCAGAGAATTTGTAGCTAAGGGCAGCAGGTTATAAGAGGATGGGGTAACAGGAATAAGGCTCAAGAAAGAGGGAGTCACTGAGCCATGACTCTCCCCAAGCATAGTTGGAAAGCTGCAATGGTGCACAGTGCTACTGAAGATGAGCAAAGCAGAACTCATGGATGTGTAAAAAGGGAATATTGGTTTTTTCTTTATCTCTCTGTGCCTGCCTTCTTTTACTTGGCAGGATGTCCTCCAATCTATCCCTGTAGTACTAAGTATCAGAACATTCAGTTATGCCTTCAAAGAATGCTGGTAAAAACTCTGGTCAGTTTCACATCTCCTAGATAGCGATTGTCCTACAATCGATGTGGAATTAAGTGTACCTCTTTGACGTACTAATTTTGATTCAAAACTTGCTATCAAATGAAAATTATAAACTTATCACATACTAGCATCAGAGTCACAAAATTCCCATCTATGATGTAGTGTCTGCAAAACTCTACTGTGCAGTTGTGAGATAAGGCAAACAATCCTTTAGTAGTGGGGTGCAAATATTATTGACCTCAGAAATCCTTGGATGGCATAAGGGACTCATACATTCCTGAGCCACAGTCTGAAAATCACTCACAGATGATAAGAACTCCAAGAGGGGGGGAAAAAACTTGCAACTTAGCCCAAACTAGATACAATTTTTACTATATTAATGAAATGTAGCAACGCATGTTGCCCGAAGCCTGCTTCATAGCTTATCAAGTGTTCCAGAAGCCTGCCATGAGCTGAGTGCTTGCTACTTTCATTCATATTCTTCAGTCTTTTCCAAACACACAGTCACCAATGTGATAGAAGGGGGTGGGGCCCTAGGGATTTATGAGTTGCATTAGTGTTCTTCTAAGATAATTCTAAAAAATGTCCTTGTCTATGCTTTCCCATGAGAACACAAGGAGAGGGTGTCTTCTATGAGCAAGGAAGTGGACATCAGATACAAAGACAAACAGTTCCTTCATTTTAGACTTTCCAACGAAGACTAGAAGTCATAAACTTATGTTGTGTATAAGTCACCCTGTCTTCAGCATTTTGTTATCCTAACTGGTCAGTAACATATCTTTGTAATATATGATTGAATATTTGTATTCTACAGATGACAGACTATAAAGTCTCAGGTAACTTATTAAGGGATACATTGCAATTACTGGCAGATCTAGAATCCATACTAGATCTGCCATATTTCACATGGAAAACCTTGAGTCTAACCTAAAGGTCTACACACAATTAAACAACAAAGTTAAACTTTTAATCAACTGCATTTACAAGCCAACAGAGCAGCAGTAGATGATGGCACAGACACCATCAGTGGAGTTCCCAGCTGGCTAAAGAAGATGGCCAGATGTGTGTCACTGTTTTAAACAATTAAAATGGACACTGCACTTTTGTGTTTAGTCTGAGCATTTCTATATAATTTATTTATATTTAAAGTAATATCAGTATGTTCATCTGTGTGTGTGAGTGTGTGTGTACGTGTGTGTGAATGTGTGTGAGTGTGTAAATGTGTGCGTGAGTGTGTGAATGTGTGTGTGAGTGTGTGAATGTGTGTGAGTGTGTGTGTGAGTGTGTGAATGTGTGTGTGTGTGTGTGTGTGTGTGTGTGTGTGTGTGTGTGTGATTTGCAAATGTGGGGGTCAGAGGACACTCTCAGAAGTCAGTTCTCTACATCCTACTGTGAGTTACAGGTTAACTCAGGTTTGAATGCCCAAGAACTTTGACCCACTCAGATGTCTCCTTGGCCTAAAACTTCCTGTTTCTAGATTTAAATAAAATTATTTAGATTTTTATTTGTTTTAATACCTGTTGTTGATGCCTCTAGATTCCTCTATAAACTCCAGGCTTCCTTTAAATAACATGAATTGGAAAAAAATTCCCAATTTTTTTTTTAGAATACATTTAGGCAATATTTTATCAATATTCAACTTTGGCTTACCTTGGGAACATGCAGTAGATTCTAGCACAGCTTGCTCTTAAAATCTTTGCATATCTATTGCTTCAGGGTCTCATTTTTGAACAGGACACTCTGAAACTAGAATGAATGCACATCTGCCTCTATTTACCTTAGCCTTGTAACAATGGTGCTTAGCATAAGTGAGCTGCTTCTGGTTCCAAACAAGTACACTACACCACTAGGACTTAAAGTTGTACACACACACACACACACACACACACACACACACACACACACAGACACCAATGAGGTTCCATGGGAAATAGATTTATATGCTATAAAAGTTGTTGCTTGCAGCTTAGAAGGTAATTTTCTGAGGACCCAACATGGCCCATAGAAGTAGTTTCTGGAACATTTGCCTTCATTATAGTAATGAATAAAGTCTATTTATTCCCTTCCCTCTGAGATGTGGACTTTCAGAGGCATATGGATTAAAGGCTCAACTTCTTTGACTTAGAAATATAAATCCTCAAATATCAAGACCACAAGGGCATCTTACCATTTAAGAGGAGTAAACTTAGTTAACTTAACTTTACAATTGTCTGTGGGTATCTTTTTTTTTTTTTTTTTTTTTTTTAAAGATTTATTTATTTATTTATTATATGTAAGTACAGAGTAGCTGCCTTCAGACACTCCAGAAGAAGGAGTCAGATCTTGTTACAGGTGGTTGTGAGCCACCATGTGGTTGCTGGGATTCAAACTCCGGACCTTCGGAAGAGCAGTCGGGTGCTCTTACCCACTGAGCCATCTCACCAGCCCGTCTGTGGGTATCTTAAAGCACACATATATGACTTTATGCCTTCACATCTCCACCCGGAGATATTTGGAATTTGCAGTTGTTTTCTTGATTTCTTTCCCTCCACCTCCCTGCCACTTTTCTCCTTTTCCTTGTCCCTCACAGTGTTTCTCCCCCACCCAGAGCCAAGGAATTCCTAAGTCAATATGTACTGTTGACATAGGCACAGTCATGTCGAGGATCAATACTCCAGATCCGTGAAGATTGGCAAAGGCTTCTCGGCATGAGTCAAACACTGGATGCCAAAACCTTCTCCTGGTTTAAGTACAAGTATTTACAAATGATTGACCACCATATTGAAGACCTAGCAATTGCAACTTCCTTCCCATGTTGAATATTTACAGTCTGAGACTGCTCCCCTACAGAGACCTCTAGGGAGCTGATCCAATTCCTTCTCAATTTGCTGTGTATAATAAACAATCTGAGGTTCCAGGTTCTATGGAGGTTGATGCCCCTTTTTCATTTTTTTTGTTTTTGTTTTTTCATTTTACGTGCATCTGTCAATTTTTACTATAATTCCTTTCTTTATTCACTCATATCCATGTCTGTCAGGGACCTGAGCCACACAAGGACATGGGCCAGCCCTGACACTTCTTTGTCTATTTTATTTGGTTTCATGTTTCTGAGGGTTCACAGGGACCATGACCTCATGATTCACCAAAGAAGACACGTATGAGTTAACAGGTCCTGATAGTAGTTCATGCTTGTACATCTACAATAGGAACCTCTTTCCTGACTCTAAAGTTACTGTTCAGTCTTTCCAATGTCAGTAAAAGCAAGCAATTATAAAACCATGAGTGTATATGCAACATCTTATAGCAAACCATGAAAGTTAAGTCAGTGAATGATTACTAGCCAACCAATCACATTGCTAGATGGCAATACACATTGGGTTTTATGCAATAGGTGCTGAAGAAATACTTGAGAATGATCCATAACCCAAGAACATGGCTACAGAATAAATTACAGCAAGGGTTCATACTCAAATCTCTGGTGTAGTAAAGACAAGTGGTAAAAAGAAGAGGAGAGTATCCTAGAGAACATACAGAGTTAATAAGGAGTAATGATAGAACATCAGCTAGACAGGGGACAGTCATTCTGGGATATTGCTCGCAGTGCAACCATTATGAAACAATGCAGAGAAGGAGCTGAATCTAAATGACCTTGAAAATCTTCAGTGACTATAGGGGAAGGGGTGCTACCAGACATCTGTTTATCAGACCACAGGATCAACATTTGGTATGCATTATCTTGGAAGTCTTGATTGAGAACTGATTAGAATTTACATTCCTTTAACATTCAACAATAACACAATAAAAACAAATATATAAATGTACTGCTACTTGTCTGAGAGTTATTTAAGGAAGACATTAAATAATAACACTAGTGTGACCTGGATGCAGTTTATCACTTTTGAAATTGATGAACCTATGGATTGAGTGTTGAATACTAATGGAAAATAACCTGAATTTTTAACCATCATCTCTGATTCAACCAACATCCCTTGCCAGGAACTAGAGGTGAACACAATACAATAACATATACCTGGGGGGCTCTAGACTGTATGTATACTTTGCTTAGATGATGATTGAAAAAGAGGGGTTTGGGAAGAGGAAATCTGAAAGAAGCAACCCTGGTGGTCACTTGGTCCACTGCCAAAGCCATTCCCCTTCTGCTTGTCAGTGACAGTGGACTCAACATTCCTTTCCACTCTGTCTGTGCTCTCCATTAGAGATTCCAACAGTTGCTAGAGAAAGCTAAAGACTCACGTAGTGATCTTTACACTAATTGGACTGTAATATATAGTCCTGGTCAAGCACAGTTTTCCCAGCCATCCTCTCTGTAGACAGCAATCAAGTCATTTACAGAAGATGCATTGGCTCTTGGGACCCTACAGTAACCTTATGCTGCACTGACCTTTTAGCAGAGAACACAATTAATTTTGATACTGAAGGGCAATTAAGTGTGGTTAAAATGAGGATATTTTGGAACACAGAATGTCAGAGATTATAGAGAAAATATTTTTGCCTCGAATATTTTCAGAAGCCAACAAGCATACCCATCTCTTGTTATTCCATGTCTGGTTGCCAAATCCCCATTCCACTTTAGTAAATGTGAACTGAAATGAACGGCTATGTTAGCCATGTTGCTATTCTGAAAGATTGCTTACATCAACTATTTAACCAGCTGCAGTTCTGAAAACACAGGTTGTGTCTGGATACCTGTAATACATTTGGAGAAACACCTACACAGACTTTTAAAAACACATGTGCCCCACTGTGAGTAAGACACCATGTGTTACAACTTGCTCAAGCTAATTTCAGTTCAGTGGAATACTTCCCAGAAAAACAAAAGTATTTCTGCTTAAACACGGGACATATGAAGAGAAGGAGGACGATGATGATGTTGCACGCTGTTGAGAGAGAAAGGATGGTGTGGCATCATGGTCAGTCAGAGGATAAAAGGAGAGAAGTGGAAAAAGGCTGACCAGAGATTTAGGAAACCCTGTTCAAGGATCAAAAGGCCATTTCTAAGAATATTCCTAAGACGTAATTAGCCTGTGGTTTTACTAAGTTTGTTGGCTACGTGAATTTTTTTTTTCAGTGAACTCTGTGGGGTTTTTCCTGTCAATGTATAGATTGTAGATAATTTTATTAAATTGATTCTAATATCATCTGAGTACGTGTGTGGCAAATATCATTCTGCAGACTGCATAGTTCTTGATTATATCCACCTATGATTAGAATGTAGGTGGATACTGGTGAACACACACCTTGATGTCATCAATAAGAACTGGAAATGGATTATATTACAACCAGTCATTTCCATGCCTCGCATTCTCTTCAGTAATGTTTAAAATAGCAGCTGGTTCTTGACAAGTGCTTATTATTTTCCCCCAATTCTTCTATCATTGGGGCTAAAGAGGAGGTTCAATGAGTAAAGTGTTTGGTGTGCAAAAATGAAGATCTATGTTTGGATCCCAGGACTCGGATAAAACCCAGGTATGGTCACTTGCACTTTAAAAAACTACAGACTGGAGCATAGACAGGTGGGTCACTGGGGATAACAGGCAGCTGGTCTAGTAAGCTCTAGATTTATTAAGCAATTCAGTCTTAGAAAACAAGGTGAAAAATGATAGAAGAGGAAGGGAAAAAGGGACAGAGGGGAAGGGGGTGATTTGTTAAATTCCTCATACCAGTGAGTATCCTGATGGTTGATGAAGGGCTTCATTGAACATGCCTCCAATGCTTTGGCAAATAGTCTATCACCCCTACTCTCCTGGTATGCTCATGCAAAGCATCAAAGGCAGTCGTACATAAAAGAGCACAGGAAAACAAGCAGGAAGAAACAAAGGAGAAAAAGGAAAGAAAGAAGGAAGACAGGCTGTCACATATGGCCAGATTTGTGAATGTCATAGCAGTTAGAATAAGAATGACTCTTATAGGGTCATATGTTTAGGTTTTTTTCCCCAGTCTCTGGCAGCATTTGGAAAGGATCAAGAGATGTGACCTTGTTGAATGAGGTGTGTTACCATGGGACTGGCTCTGGGATTTTAAAGACTTCTGCCATAGCCAGTATTCTCTTTGCTTTCTGCTTGAAAATCAAGATGTGAACTCTCAGCAATACCTATGCCTTACCTTTGCTCAACCATCATAGAGTCTAACCCTCTGAAACCGTAAGCCCAAATAAATGCTTTATTTTAGTGTATAAATTCCCTTGGTTATGGTATTTTGTCAAAGCAATAGAAAATTAACTAAGACACCTAAGAACATATGCATTATAGGATCTTCTGGAGGAGAGGGACATGGTCTGAAAAGAACACAAGGAAACAAAACTTGCCTATAATTCTCAGTGTAGGTTACTCAGTTTCTCCAAGTACAATATTTTGCTAGCTAGGGATGTTGCTAAAGAGGGAAGATTAAATGTGTGGTGACAGATTATTTGGGACTTTATTTTTTCTATCCTGATACAAACTCAAGTTCTCTGTGAAAATTAAAGGTTTAAAAAGATAGAATAGCCACAATTTCTGATGTGTATAAAAACCCTATTAATCTGAAATATTACTGAGTGTCCTAGGTAGGGTTCAGTTAGAGAACGTCTTTATAATCAGCTGGAAAAAAATGGAGAAAATGTATGGAACACAGATCAATATCTGCATAGAACACAAAAATGCTAGACACAGATTCTATCTTCTTCAGCCTGAGAGGATTTCAAGAAAAAAATTTGCAATTAACACCATACTAGTGGGAAAGTCTACATACTTTCTCCAAAGATCACGATCTTGTCAACATTGCACTTGAGTTTCTATCCGGAGTGCTTAGACAAGAAAACAAAATGGAAACCAGACTACAAATGAAGTGGAACTATAGGTTGGTAGATTATATATCATATTTATATAGAAACTTCCACAGAAAGGAATTACAATAAATAATTCCAGTATTATTTACAGGTCAATATAGGAAGTACATGGTCAAATATGATTTTTATTTTTTCTACATATCTAAGTTTTATAAATACAGTGAATGGAGAAATCAAATTCTTTTTATCAAATGGGACAACTTATCCTTAAACAAAAGGAAGGTGAAAAGTCACAATACCCTCTATATAAAAGTTCTATGTGCAAGAATTGCAGGCCAGTGTAAATGCTTCTATTTTATAGCCCTCAGAAGATGGCAGGAATGAATCCTCATGGCCTTGAGTTCTACCGTTTTAGAATGACAAAAAGCCTTCACAGACACAGACACACACAGACACACACATACACACACACACACACACAGAGAGAGAGA
>NC_034590.1:43358817-43401347 GCF_900095145.1 Mus pahari | reverse complement strand
AGAGAGAGAGAGAGAGAGAGAGAGAGAGAGAGAGAGAGAGAGAGAGAGAGAGAGAAACCGAAATCCAGGGGAACTTTCTCAATGTTAAAAATGTTTAGAATTAAAAAGGCAACACTCGAATGTGGAAAAGGCAGTCTACTGTGTATTAGAATATTTTACAAATTATATGTGTGATCGGTGATGAATGTTTAGATTTTCAGTTCTTTACCACACAACCACAATCTAATCCAAATGTATAAATGACAAAGTATCTAAACAGACATTTTCCATAAGTATATATGAAGGTAGTAATGCATCTCTGAAATATTAACCAGTATGATATGATAGAGAAATGCAATTTAAAAGGATAAGAAAATATTGTTTCATAATATCAAGACAAAAGAAACAAATTATCAGCCATAAAATATCATAAGTTAAAAGATTATAGTAAAATTAGAACATAATATTCACTGCAGGTGGAAACTTATACTGAGGATCAATTTACTGGTTTATAAAAATATTAAACCTAAAGTTATCACATAATTGATTAGGTTCATAGGAAGAGTGTAAGAACTTGCACATGGACACGGACACATTATCATTTTCCATAAACATGCATAGCAATAGTGTTTAGTGCCCCCAAAATGATAGCACGCCATTCACCATCCACTTATGAGTGTGTAAACAAAGTGTTGTATATGGAGAAAATGGAATAATATTCAAACACATAAAGGAATGGAGTTATGATACATGATACAGTATGGGATAAACTTTGAAAACATTAGGTTAGGTTGAAGAATGGAAAATTCACATTTGAGTGTGGCCATGCACATGTAAATCTGATGACTGCAGATGCTGAGTCAGGAAGGTTGTAAATTTAAGCCCATCCAGGGCTATGTAACAAGAACCTAGCTTATAAAGCAAAACAATGCAGAAGGAAGAAGGGGAGGGAAAGGAGAAGGAGTAGCAGAAGGAGAAAAAGCAATAGAAGGGGAGGGGGGAAGAATAACCTACCAGACCCTAAAGATTAATACTGAGTCCACAAACGTGAAATGTGTAGAAGAGACAAATCCATAAAGATCAAACTTACATTCATGATTTCCATAGCTGAAGTCAGAAACCTAACATCTGTGGAGTTTGGAGGAAGTAATAGACAGCACTAATTGTGCATGAACCTTGAATGGAACAAACTATTGATATGCTAGGAATATAATAACTGAATACTATACATGAATATATTAAACTAGTAGAGGCTTATGTGAATAAACACACTAGAGTAAAAAATAGAAGCAGTCATCTCTCTCATTGGATTAGGATGATTGTTTATTCTATTATTGGACAAATTAACAGGAAAATCAGTAAAACCCGTAACAACTTAATGTTTGAATTTTATAACTACAGGTAGACACCTTGTGCTCACTCAGATATGCACATATAGGAAAGGTTTGCAAATGTACACATGGAAAGCACACATTAGAAATCTTGCTCTTCTTATCTCTTTTATATAGAAAAATTCCACAACAGAGGTAAAAGACAGTCTCCAAAGTTCATGGAAAATTCCTCAGGCATAATGATTTTAGGATAAGAAAGCATCTTGCCTGTGAGTTTGGAATGAGAACAGTCTACATGTGACGCTCTAGGTTGCTTGGATCTGTGATTAAAAGCTTCCAGGAGAAGACAGTCTGAGATTCAAAGCCTCATTCCTCACACACCAGGAGGTCTGCTGCAAGGGCTGTTTCTCATCAGAAAGCTGATGAGATTCATCACAGTACAGATTCAACAGACCACGCGCTCATCAGTCTGATTACCATCTCAGTCCACTGTTTTTGATCTTGGACTTGCTGTCACCAGAACCATTAACACAAACAGATTCGTGGATGCCTATCTCTAAGTGGGTCTTGTTCATGTTCAAAAGGGATTCTTCTATTAATCTTCTATTCTGAGTAGCCTACAAGATAAATGCATCTTTATCAAGATATTAGGAAGTTGGGCTGGCTGAAAACATCCTTGCTGTGGAGACTCGGCATTTTGAGTAAGGAAAGGATATATATATATCTTGCACATTAAAGCACTGACATTACAAGATGCAGGTGGCGTGCATACATGACTAATCCTGGTAGATTCTGTAATGGCACTTTCAGGTGAAATATATATACACAATTCTCATAATCTCGAAAACAACCTGTCCTCCTACATGTTGCTAGTAATGTCCCAGAAACTAAAATCATGGAGGGAACTCTCCTTAGGAACTTCGGCATTTTTGTTTGTGTTTGTGTTGTTTGTGTTTGTGTTTGTATTTGTGGGGGAATGCCCTTGCTAAGGTCTAACTGCAGATTTCTGACCACTATAATCATGAGAAATCAAGTATTTATTTAAGCCATCATTTTGAGGTAATTACTAGGCGAGTCATATAGAGATTGTGCACTTAGTTAAGTGCCTAATAAGAAGAATCTTCAACGTCCTGCTCAGGTATATGAGCATTTACTGGAATTTCCTTTGGTGTACTTTGCCTGAAAATACTTGAGTTGTCATGTTGGTTAGAAATAGCAGAAGGCTCCTTGTCACCAGCTTTAGAGTACACAATTGTTACAGGGATAGTTCAGATGTTAACAACTGAGGCTCACTGATCTAAAGTGTGCATACTATTCACATGACTGAAAGTTATTGTGGAACTGTGATTTTTCTCTGTTCCTACTCCTTTACACTGACTTAGCCCATGCTTTTCAGGTTGCATCTTTATCTTCTAAATTCTGTGATCAACTTAAATGCCTCTTGGACATTTTCACAGAATACTTTCTTTCTCAGCTATCAGGCAGTTAATACATGTGCTAGTTTAAAAAAAAAGAAAAACATTTATCAGCTAAAACTTGAGGGGTGCTTTGAATATGTTTGGCCCATTGGAAGTACCACTATGAGGAGGTGTGGCCTTGTTGGAGTAGGTGTGACCTTGTGAGAGGAATTGCATCACTGTGGGAGGTGGGCTTTGAAACTTTGCCCAGTGTGGAAGAGGCCCTCCTGCTGGCAGCCTGAAGGAGAATCAGTCTCTTCCTGGTTATGTTCAGACCAAGACTGGCTACGTGCTGCCATGTTTGCTGCCATGATGATAATGAACTCAACCTCTGAATGTTTAAGTCAGCCCCAATTAAATGTTGTCCTTTATAAGAGTTGCCTTGGTCATGGTGTCTCTTCACACCAATGGAAACTCTACTGCCAACTTCTGTTGTAGTATAGGTTTATATTTCTGTAAAGATTTTAGCCTTGTAATAGCCCAATGTGGCTGACAGATACCATGTTGGTCCACCCAGATCATATAGTGAGCAAATATTTTATATCATGTGGGAAAACTGAATTAGTCAGACTTTCTATAGAGGAAAAGAGATATTTGTTAAAACTTTTTAACTGGTGGTATAGAAAAGCTTCCTTTACGAAAATCAAAATCAAACCTGAAGGGAAGGAATGATATCAGACAAATGTATCTACAGTTTTGAAAGCCACTTGTTTCACACATGTGGTTCTTTCTGACCACCCAGGTGTGTTTTCAGGAAAGGGACCAAATATAGAGAGAACAACAATGAATAGAGGGAGAGACAAATATAACCCCAGGACACCAAAAATGAGATAAAAAACCTGGGACACATTTAAGTCTAAATCCTTGTACAGAAATAAAATGTCTGATGCTTTACTCTGTTTTTGTAGTGTAAGTATTAGAGTATTTTGACTGTGGGGCTTACATAACTGTCTTGTGTATTGCATGGAAGAAACATCTTTCTCTGGATATTGGGGAAATCATTCTAATGGCAGGAAGCCGTGTTTTCTATATAACCTCTCTTAGTTGCAGATGCAATATCAGGTGCCAAGGTGGCACACTAGGATGTAAGAATCCATTGTGTGGAAGTCTGGGACAAGCATATTCTAACCACAGGAACTGGAAAAGCAGATGAGACCATTGCTGTTTCCTTGCTGAGTTGACAAGACGAGATTTGTAGCTTTAAAGTACTGAGTGACTCTTTCTTTACTCTCTCCTAACTCTATAATGAAGACAGTACTGTGGATCTATTACTATACACTACATGCTCAACGTGGGCTATCTCTCCTGGCCTTTGCAAGAACTCCAGGAAACAGGATCTACTATCATCTTCACTTTTGGAAGAAAATGAGGACTTGAGATAATAAAGTTTATAAAAGAAAAAAAGTAACAGGGAGGTTTTACAACTGCAAAATCAATATTTTTGTCACTTTAGATTACAGTTTTTTTCCTGTATCCAAGGTAGTCTTCATGTATTTAGCAAGTACCTGTTCAAGTGTTTAGCAAATATCTACTCAGGCAGTTTTCCCATATGCAAGGTGGCTTTAATAAAAGTTATTCAAGCAGATACTAATAAAGAATATAAGGTAAGTGATATGGCTCACCAGGAAAAAGTTTTACAGCATGAGTTGAATCTCTGGAACCCATAGGAGATGGAAAGATCCCACTTCTAAATATTATTCTCTAGTATTCAGATGTGTGTTGGCACACACACACACACAAACACACTCACACACATTATTAACACATTCAATAATAAATAAAATAAAACAGTATAATTAGGTATAGGCTTATCATGCTATTGGTACATCACTCCTACTTGCATGAGTATGAACCAAAAGAACATGTTTCACAAAAATGTGCATCTTAGAAAACAGTTGTATTCCTTATGCTTGTGATAAAGGCGAGAGTTTTAGATGCCAAGCAGTCTATTCTACATTGTCATTCTGAAGTCACAACCCTTAATGTTTTCACGATATCCATATTATCTGGATATCAGTGTACAAGTTATGTGTTATATGAGAAGACCTATGCTATAAGACACAGCATTTGTTCTTACACTCCATTGATAATGTAGATTGCTAACAAATGTAATTCAGAGAGTGGTTGGGAGATAAAATTTCATTATATACTCAGAGACTATGTAATGAAGAACTCTACTTATAATGGAGACTATAGGTTTTAGACTGTCTCTAGGCTAGTTTTTCCACCCATATCAGCTGACCCTTTTCCCGAGGATTTTATCTGCTTTTCATCCCAGTTACTCTTCTGGGATTTGTAGGTTTGCACATCTAAGTAAGAACCATCAATATGTCTTTTTAGAACTCTTGTATTAGAAGCCTTCCCTCTGAGGGACTATCCCTTATCGTATCAAAAAGTGCTACGCAAATTTTCCAGGGAGAAAAATCATTCTATAGTCCTTCCCAGTAAGGTATGAAGTGCCCAGGCTTTCAGAGTCTATAAACAGGTGTGAGGGGTACAGGAAGCAAGGATCAGACCAGTGTTCCCTCAAGACATGGCATTCAGACATGAACATGCATACCTGAAAGCACATCAAGGAGAAATAGATATGGATGATATGGATAGTGGATAGTATCCATTACTGCAGAAGAAGTAGCCTCTTAAAACAAGACTAGGAATAAAACCTGCCGTCCTCAACACCAGTCTCACAGGAGAAAACAATGTCGTGCCCACTAAAAGGCATAGTCTTTTCCTGAATACTGTGCAGACTTCAATTAAAACAATAATGACTTAAACAAAAATAAAGTTCCACTCAACAAAGTAGTTCAGATTTGCAAGTCTCAAAACAGAAACAAAAGTAGCAAGAAAAAAAAAAAAAACTTAAGACCTGTAAAAAGTACTAGACTTATACTAATAATTATGGTCTCCAAATAAGATGACGTGGAGGAACTTCCAGACAAAAAAAATCAAAGTAGTGATTGTAACTGTGTGTAAAGAACTCAAAGAAGACAATCCAAGATAGCAAAAACAAATTGCTGAATGTAATGAGAAAGCCAACCCAGGATAGGGAAGTAGAACTTACTAATGAGATAGAATTGTTGAAACAACTCAAATTATAATGATTCGGGGAATGAAAAGTTAAAATTTCAGAGGGACTCATTCCTCACAAATAGATTATATCATGTGAATAACAGTGTCAGGGGTAGAAGACAAAATAATAGAATTGGTTCACTCAAGAAAATTTACTGACTTATTTAAAAAGAAAGGTGAATAGAATATAAGAGAGTTTTGGGATAACATGAAAAGACCTAATCACTGAATTCTAGGAATGAGAGAGANAGGGAANGAGAGGGAGAGGGAGAGGGAGAGGGGACAGAAGAGAGAGAAGAGAGAGAGAAAAGAGAGAGAAAAGAGAGAGAAAGAGAGGGGAGTACCTTTGAGGAATACAGAATATTTTCAGCATAGTCATAAAAGAATCCTCAAACCCAAAGAGAATGATGAGCATACAGACTTTACTTGATATTAGAATGGCTGCTCCAGGGAGTTTCTTGAGACAATATGCTTGGAGAATTGCTTTCCAGCCTTTTACTCAGTGTCTGTCTTTATCACTGAGGTGGGTTTCCTGTATGCAGCAAAATGCTGGGACCTGTTTACATATCCAGTCTGTTAGTCTATGTCTTTTTTGGGGAATTGAGTCCATTGATATTAAGAGATATTAAGAAAAAGGGGTTGTTGTTTCCTGTTATTTTTGTTGTTAGAGGTGGAATTATGCTTGTGAGGCTATCTTCCTTTTGGTTTGTTAAAAGACGATTATTTTCTTGCCTTTTCTAGGGTGTAGTTTCCCTCCTTGTGTTGGAGTTTTCCATTTATTTTCCTTTGAAAGGCAGGATTTATGGAAAGATATTGTATAAATTTAGTTTTGTCATGGAATAAATTGGTTTCTCCATCCATGGTAATTGAGAGTTTCACTGGGTATAGGAGCATGGGCTGACATTTGTGTTCTCTTAGAGTCTGTGACATCTGTGTGATGTCTCCTGGCTTTTATAGTCTGGTGAGAAGTCTGGTGTAATTCTTATAGGTCTGCCTTTATATGTTATTTGACCATTTTCCCTTACTGCTTTTAATATTCTTTCTTTGTTTTGATTATTTTGTAATAGGAGGAATTTCTTTTCTGGTCCATTCTATTTGGTGTTCTGTAGGCTTATTGTATGTTCATGGCCATCGCTTTCTTTAGGTTAGGGAGGTTTTCTTCTATAATTTTGTTGAAGACATTTCTGGCTCTTTAAGTTGGGAATCTTCACTCTCTTCTATACCTATTATCCGTAGGTTTTGTCTTCACATTGTGTCCTAGATTTCCTGGATGTTTTGGGTTAGGAGCTTTTTTGCATTTTGCATTTTCTTTTACTGTTGTGTCAGTGTTTTCTATGGTATCTTCTGCACCTGAGATTCTCTCTTCTATTTCTTGTATGCTGTTGGAGATGTCTGCATCTATGATTCCTAATACCTTTCCTAGGTTTTCTATCTCTAGAGTTGTCTCCCTTTGTGATTTCTTTATTGTTTCTACTTCCATTTTTAGATCCTGGATGGTTTTGTTCAATTCCTTCACCTGATTGGTTGTGTTTTCCTGTAATTCTTTAAGGGAATTTTGTGTTTCCTCTTTAAGGGCTTCTACATGTTTACCTTTGTTCTCCTGTATTTACTTAATGGAGTTACTTATGTCCTTCTTAAAAACCTCTATCAGCATCATGAGATGTGATTTTAAATCCAAATCTTGCTTTTCAGGTGTGTTGGGTTATCCAGGACTTGCTGTGGTGAGAGAACTGGGTTCTGATAATGCCAAGTAGCCTTGGTTTCTGTTGGTAAGATTCTTGTGCATGCCTTTTGCCATCTGGTTATCTCTGGTGATAATTGGTCTTGCTGTTTCTGGCTGTAGCTTGTCCCAACTGTTGGCCTGTAAGCCTGTGTGAGCACTCCTGGAAGACCAGCTCTCTCCTGTCAGGACCTATGTACCGAGGGCTATCGAACAGCCTTAGCTTCTGGGTGCAGATGGCAATGAGAAGGATCCTGTCCCAGCTGCTCCACTGTTCCTGTACCCTGTGTGCTCCAAAAGTTAAGAGTTCTTAAGACTTAAGAGTTCTTCCAAATATCTAATAGATTAAAAAAAAAAAGTAAACTGCTCAAACAGCATAGCAAAAATATAAAAACAAAGAATAAACAAAAAAGCTAGTGAAAGCTATAAGAGGAAAAGGTCAATTATCTTATAAAAGTATGTCTAGCAAAAATCTAATTATTCAGTAGAATAACTAAGACTATACTGCCTGGAAAGTTGTATATGCAATTAATAACTCCACTAATATATCCAGCAGAACTATCAATTAACATGGAAGGAGAAATAAACCCTTTCTATGATTAAAGCATATCAAAGAATTTATAGACAGCAATCTAGTTCTATAGTAGGTATTATAAAAAATTTCTTCAGATCAAAGGAAAGAATATATATATATATATATATATATATATATATATATATATATATATATAAATTCAAGGGGCCACTAGAGATAAATCAACAATGCCAAAACAGTTCTTCCAAATATATCTAAAAGAATACTACAAAATCAACAAATTGACAGGAATTAAGGTGAAATGTTCAGTAATAACTCTGAATAATAATGATACTACTTCCTCAATAAAAAAGACATAGACTAGAATGATGGATTTAAAACAAGGTCTATCTTGGTTCTACGTCTAAGAAACACATCTCTTCAGCAAGTTTAGACATAATATGGAGTGAAAATAAACAGCACAGTAGTTTAAGGAGCGGAACTGGGAAACACGCAGTTGTGGTTCTTTCATATCTGACAAAATAGACTTGAAACCAAAACCAGTCAGAAGGAAGAAAGAAGGTTACTGCAATAAAATAAGAGATTATTATATTTCCATAAGTGTACACATAAACATGCATGCACTCAATTTCATAAAATAATGATATCAAAAATTATGACTTTGAAAAACAAACAAGTAAAAGACATCTATAGAACATTGCAATTTAACAATAAAGAATATGTGAGATTTTTAGCAGCCTGTGAAACTTTCTCCAAATCTGACCACATATTAAGACAAAAATTAATCTTAACAACTTCAGAAAAATGGAAACAATTTCCTCAATTCTATTGGGTTACAATGATAACTGAGTCACTGGGGAAAATATAAATTTAAAAACAAACAAACAAGACAACAAATAAATTAAAAATGTTTCTAGAATAAATATAAATGGGAACAAAACAAAACAAAAACAAAATCTTTGAGACACAATGGAAGGAGTCCTAAGAGAAAAGTTTCCATTAAATGCCTCCATCACAAACTCTGAGATGTTGAAAACTGGTGATTCAATGCTAGGGATGCACATATACAACCTAGATCCAAAAGCAGTACATAGAAAAATTAATCAAAATCATGGCAGAAATCAATGAAATAAAAATACAGTAAAACAATACAAAGAATTATAAGAACATAATTTAAATACTTTTATTGCACTAAACTGGAAAATCCCATAGAAGTGGTTGAATTTATAGATACATACAACATTCCAAAACTAAAACATAAAGAAAAAGGACTTAAATATTAAAGGAGTGACAAGATTGTAGCAGTAATAAAAATTATGTACACTATTAAATGTGTAGGGTTAGATGGATTTATTGCCAAAATTTAGTAGACGGTCAAAGATGGATTAACACCAATGCTACTCAAATTATTCTGTGAGTTAGAAAAGAAATGAAGGCTTTCAAAATATTTAAGTTAAGCAGTATTATATTGTAACCAAAATCAAGTAAAGGCATTTAAAAAAAATAAGAAAGAAGAGAAGAGAAGAGAAGAGAAGAGAAGAGAAGAGAAGAGAAGAGAAGAGAAGAGAAGAGAAGAGAAGAGAAGAGAAGAGAAGAGAAGAGAAGAGAAGAGAAGAGAAGATTACGGAGTTCCAGGAAGAACAAGAGTCAAAGATTTTTCAATAAAATTCTGACAAACTGAATTGAAGATCACATGAAAGAGATTGTTAGTATTGATCAAGTTGGCTTCAACACAGACATGCAGGGAAGTTTCAACATATATACGTCAATAAACCCATTACAAAATTTGACTCAGAAATATTAATATATGAAGAAAAAAGCCTTTAAGAAAAACTTAACATTCCTTCAGAATAAAAGTCATAGAGAGACTAGGGATAGAATAAACACACCTTAACATAAGACACTATACAACAACCCTATAATCAATATCATGCCAAGACAGTATACCTCCACTAGAGCCTAGCAATCACCCACAGCCTTGAATACTTCTATACAGGCCTTGAATATTCCAACACAGCTAATGTATAAGAAATAAACCTCAAAACCAACTACATGATAAAGATACAGGTCCTGAAGGAGGAGTTGAATAAAACTTTAGAGAAATTCAGGGAAAAAAAAAAAAAAAAAAAACAGAAAGGAATGGGGTCACTAATGGGGAAGGAATGAGGTAGGGTAATATGGATATGATTGATACAAATGGAAAATACTATTATATATTTACTGTTATTTATGTGTGTGTATTGATGTGCATATGTGTGTGGGTACCTTGAGAGGCCAGAAGAGGGGATTATCTCCTCTGGAGTTGAAGGAGTGAGAGTTACAGGGAGCTATGAGCTGTCTGACATGACGGTTAGAGAAAAATTCTAGAAGAGCAGCAAGCACTTCTGCTACCTCCCCAATGGCTCCCATCCTCAAATATTCTTTTAAAGACGACAGTGATCATTCTACTTGGTTGCTTTCTATTTAACAGCGTTTGAGGCCAGACCTGCTTTGAATTTTTAAAGTATTTGCATACACACAATAAGCTCTCATGTCCATAAAGCCCAATTTTAAACACGCACTATTTCTGCTTCATATATAATTTATGTATATATCCTGAGGTCATCTTATACAATATTTTAGCATGTTATATTCTTATGACAACTCATTAAAGATGGAGAATTTACCACTGATAAAAAAAAAATAATAATGTTGGAAAAGCTTGAGGTCTGGGGAACATTTTGTATTCTGGAATCTTTAAGATATTCTACCTGTAAGATGTTTCTGGATGAAAAGGGTATGAAGACTTCCAGATTTTCACTGTGAAGTGATGGCTCCTTTCTAATGAATTGCTGTAACTTCTCACCAAATTCAACTGATGAATGGCTGCTCTTCTAAATTCACCACAGTTTTTTTTTTTTCTTTTCTTTTTTCTTGAATGGAAATGGCTGTTAACTTCTCTTATGTTTCTTTCCACTTCACTTGTGGAAAATGGCTTTGCATCCAGTTGAGAATGCTTTAGTGTGTTTCTTTGTGATCTGTTCTTCCTCCTCTTTGAATTGTACCAAGGTTGTTTGCCTTCTTTTTATATGAGCGAAATATATTTTTCTATGTTTTAGTTTCTTAGACCTCTGATAAAACAGATCCCCCCCCCCCCAGATACTTCTGATCTTACCATAGAGAGTGATTTCTCACTAGCGGAACAAGGAGGGAAATGAAGAGTCAGACCCCCCATGTTCCTGTCTCCAGCAGGCTTAGATTTCCATCCTCACATGCCTCAGCATGTCTCATCTTATAAGTTTAGTCATTGCTTTTGCTTTATAGAATTGTGCAAAGCTTCTGCATGGTGTATGGGAAACCACTCGCTGGTGTTAGGTTTGCACAGTGGGTAGTTTTCATAACTGTTTCTTTTGAGAAGCACATCCCTGGGAAATCCCTGCAAGGCATGTAAGGCACAAGCCGTGGTAGCAACTGCCAGGATACGCTGGAGGTTCCCAGGGTTGGTGTTATTGCTCCCAGGGATTGATTTCTGTTCTGTTAGCCAGTGTAACTGCAGACTGCAGTGGGCTCCGAGATTTCACACACAAAAGGGATGAGGCAAGAACAGAAGGCAGGATCCCAGAGAAAATGTGAACCAGCACACCACGATGCAAATGAAACACAGAGTCTGAGCTAGTGAGAAAGTTCTTTATACAGACAAAGGGACATGGAGCCCCAGGGCTAATATCTATATTGTTAACAAGAAATAGATTATTGTTCACACATCCAGAGAGTTGAGGCAAAATTATGGCAATTTTCTTGTGCCTATTAAAACCAGAAACTGTTTCTTTTCCTTAATTCTTAAGGCGTTTTGCATGACTGAAAGATGGGGACGTTTAGAGGAATTCAATGGTACAATGGACAGAGCCCCAAGCTGGGATCTTCTTAGATTTGTTGCTGACCATCTGGACAACTAGGAATGATTGGTACTTGACTTGAGGCACCTTGACTGTTGGAAACGACAGTGTTCCACACTGAGTCTCTGGCATCCTTCTTTAGTTTTAAATCTGCCCTTCTAGTGCTGTAGGTGCTGTTTAGTGTTGTTTATACCCTGAGCATGAGTGAGGCCTGAAGTGATTGTGTGGCTTGTCACAGGTTGGGGACAGTTTTGTATTTATCTTCTTTTTAAAAATATTATATTATTAAAAATTTTCTAAATAATTATTGAAAAGAATTGGCATGTACCAACTAAAACTGGCAGATGTGAAAAAGGGAACAGGTTCATAGCAGTTGTACAATAATTTCATTGCTGTTATCAATAGCAACAATAGGCCCTACTACAGAGATATAACCTGTCGAAAAGCACAGTAGGGCCACTTCTGAGAGATCACCAAAGGTTGACTTACACTGTAAGCTACCTATCAGTTCTTTTTCTTTTGCTCTGAATGATGAGATGGTGAATGGTGAGATGGCTTGATTAATACAGATACTTGTAACAAAGTCTGAAGATCTGAGTTTGATTCTAAAGTTCTAATGGAGGAAAGACAAAATTGATTTCTAGGATACTGAGCTGCTGAAACCCTTTTAAGAAAAAGAGAAACCATGACATCTCTGTCATTAGAAAACACTGACGTCGTCATATTTTGATAGGATCAGTTTACGCTAGCATTTGAATCTATCGAGATTCAGTGCCATCTTTACCAGTAGTATATAGCTATATCCTCTTCACTGAATCATTCCTTCCTGGTGGGAGACTTAGGAAACCTGGGACATAAATACGTTTTACAAGGCTCAGGAAGCTTACAAGGTTCATAAAGCTCTTTACCGTGGGTATAAACTGTTATACAGTTATTGAAGACCCTTTCTGACAGATCCTGAATGCAAGTCAGGCAGTGTGATCTAGAGTACAGCGTTCATGGGTTACCATCCATTCTGAGCTGAGCTTTTCAGAGACAATGCTGTCACTGAATTTTCCATTCTCTCATTCATGCTCCTCTATGGTAAACTGCTTTAGGAAGTTAGATATGAGCAGAAGGAATTATTTCTTTGGCCAGTCATTGTTGCCCTACATAGGATATGTTTTTGTTACCTTACATAGGATGAATATATGTCTGCTGATTTTTCTCTAAGAAGGAAAAGTTAAACAGCACAATTGGCAATGAATAGAAACTAGCAGAACAAAGGTGAGTGGTGGAAGAATAGATGTATGGTCTCTGTGGTGAGTGATAATACATGTAGCTGTAGCCTAAACTTTTGAGAGTGTGGAATGTGTGTGGGCCATCCTGATATGGCTACCTTTCCCCATGAGGTTGTTGACTTTCTTGCTGAAGTGGTGGTGATATTCTCCTTGTGGTAAAGGATAAGATACGCAATGAAGGCTAAGTCTTCTGGGAATGGAGCGTCTTGATTGTGGTGGGGAAGAAACTAAGGGTGGCCATTTTTTTTTTCTATATGGTATGGAGTAGCCTGTCTCCCTGATAAATGGAGTCGGCTGAGGATGCAGATAGTTTCAAACGGGATGATGGGAGAATTGTCCCAAACAATCCTGCTTGGTTACAGTTTATACTACAATTGTGCCAAAGAAAATAGAACCACTGGTGTAACTGGCACAATTGTCATGAATGCAACCAACTCTTCTCTGATTGGACGAAGATCCACTCTATAGGACCAAGGCTATGGCTGGTATTATAAACCACTATAAAAGTGTATGGTTGGAGAGTTCATGCTCCCAGTGAGGAATGAACTCATTATTTCATTAAGTGAATTTTGATCTCTCTTATAAACATTTATTCTTATGGCCATACATTTATAGCTACCCAAACACCTAAGAATAAATTCTGGTTGCTGTGGCATAGCTGGCTACTATCATTCCAAAATGGAGAAAAGAAATCACATGCCTATATTGCTCCCTCCATGGCTTAAGCAACTGAGAAAGCCCCTTAGTAAATTATACACATATGAATATAAATATTAAACCAACTTTGTATAATTAGTGAATTCCAGATCAGTAGACTACTCAGAAAGTAACACTCCATGTTAAAGTTCATTCTATAAATATTAGGATAATTCAATGTAAGGATATAAATGTATGTTATTTTATCAATGTATAAAAGAGTAAGGTATGTGTCCGAATCTATTTTTAAGTTTAACATGGATGTGCAATACAACTTTATAAAAATATGTTAATGAAATATACTTTGTTAGAGAATATACTATTTCAATAACTGAGACTTTTTCTTTTTTCTTTTTTTATTCTTCTCTCAGACAATATATCCCAACCAGTTTCCCCTCCTTCCAGTCTTACCAATAACTACCCCTCTCCCACCTTTCTTCTCCCTCTGGTCCAGTCATCCTCCATTTTCCTTCAGAAAAGAACAGGCCTCCCAGTGATATTAACTGAATAATACATGACATGATACAATAAGACCAAGCACAAACCCTCAAATCAAGGCTGGGTGAGGAAACCCAGTAGGAAGAGCAGGGTTACATGAGCAGCCGAAAGAATCAGCAGTACCCCCACTCCAACCCTCAGGAGTCTCAGGAAAACACCAAGCTAACAACCAAAGCTCCACCCACTTCCCTTCTGCCCAGTGAAAAACATTCTAGCCTTTTTATTCTAGCCTTTTTAAACTTGGGGGGGGGGGGCAAGGTTTATGCAACAAAAGTTAAACAAACGTACAGGTGAATTCACTTGTCTTGGGGCCATCAGGTCTTGGGATACAGAATTTAGCATATGCGTACATAGCAACACCAGATCAACCCTCTACACCCCTGTGAGCCCTCCTTGGTTGATTTGGAGGCCCATGCACTCTCACTGTCCTCAAACTCTTTGACTCCCACATTCCACTCTCCTTCTTTCTCAGGGTTCCCAAAGCTTCAAGGGGAAGGACCTGATGAAGATCTCCAATTTGGCCATTTTCTCTGCCTAATGGTTGACTGTGGGTCTCTGCATCTGTTTTTGTTTGTTTGTTTTGTTTGTTTAAATAAAAATTTGACAAGTAGAAAAGCTCAATTTCTTTATGGTGAAAATGTTACAATGAAAGTATTAACACGTACTTATTTTGTGTGTCTATGTATCACACATGTATGTTTATCTTCATTGGGACGACTGTAGCTTAGTCTGCTGTTCTGTTTTGATTTTCTTTCCTCAGCTGAGTCCTTGTGTTCAGAGCAGGTTGAGAAGCCACTGGGTTTTCTCCCCCATGCAACCTTGAAACCAAATTCTCTTTCATTACATTTACAATCCTATTTTCTCCCAAAGGAAAAAAAATCTAAAAAGTACAATAATTAAGTCCCATACAGATTTTCATAGAGTATTATATAGCTATCTCAAAGAGTTTTGTGATCATAGTCTGCAGAGGATTTGTGCTACAGTGCTTTATAAAATATACAAAATTGTATATGTAATTTAACTTTGAAAAGTACCAAGGAGGAAATTTGACAAGATATACAACCAACATTTATTTTATTCTTATGCTTCATCTGTGTTTCAAACCTTAGCTCCCCACTTATAATTGGAAAGCCTATAAATAAGGCTCAAATTGGAAGTCAACAAAATTTATATTCAACTAAAACATTTGAGTGTATTTGACAGAGGGGTATTTGACTAACCGGCATTACCAGCATGAGAGTCTTATACCACAAATGTCAAAAGTCCTCTAGAGTTTTCCTGGAAACCCATTGGCACATGCACACAATTGTGAAGTGAGGTCATACCTCAAACTCAGCATCCTCTCCAGGTCCCCAAGTAGCTAGTCACCACACCAGCCCTGAGACTTCCTAATAGCAAGAGACTGAACTAGGATCAACTCAAAGTTTCTTCAATTAAATTAGTCAAATACTCCAAAGTTTGAACATGTCAAAATTAAGGGTTAGTGCTGGACTGTGGTGGTTGTGCTGGACTGTGGTGGTGCATGCCTGTGATCACAGCATTTGGGAAGCAGAGGCAGACAGAACTCTGAGTTGGAAGCAGAATGAATTCTAGGATAGCCAAGCAACACACAGGCATACATTTACCCTGACTCTAAAAACCACCACCACCACCACCACCAACAACAACAACAACAACACAAAAGGAGGGTGGCTTTTATTTTATACTTTTATGTCTTTTCCAAATTCTCTCTTAATGAGTATAAATTATTTCAGATATTGGAAGGAAATCTTTGTAGATTCTGTTGGTGTCCTTGTTTTATTTCACTTTAGAAAGAAAACAAAAATTTAAGGGTAAACCCCAGAAAGGAGGTTGAGGATGAGATAGGAGGCAGTGATGTTGGAGAGCTGTAAGAGAAACTAGTTTCTGATATCAGAGAATTCCCCAGCACTTCAGAGCAGTGTAGTGCAATGTTTCCCTCTGCACTCTTAAGGTCCTCTCACTTGGTTTACTAACTCAAATGCCCAAGGCACCCTTTGTAACCTCAGATGAGGCCTGTGGCGAGGTCCACTGGAACTGGACAGACGTCCAGATATTCCCCTGTCCCTCCCCAGTGTGCCATGTAGTTCATGTCACCTCATTATTATCCTAGATGGATGCTTCCACCACGTGCCACAAGCAAGGGACAACTTTCAACATTTACAGGAAAAAAAAAAAGTACCACAAATGTCACTAAGCCTTCGGTATCTTTTCCCTTTTTCTGATTTATCTCCCGTCTTTTTTTCTCTATCTCTCCCCCATTTTTCTAGTTAGCCTCTGCCACCCAACCTCTCTGCTAGCTGTTGGCCACTAGCAGTGCTCCAGTGAAGGACCGCTCCTCTGACCTGGAGCCTGCACTGGTTAGGACATCTCACAAAGTCTAATTTCAGCCTCTGGACTGCTCATGTTTAGAGAGCCCTCCTTTCTGAAGGAAAAACTTTACCTTTGATGTGTTATTCCATTAGTTCTGACACTTACAAAGTACTAATAAATCAAAGGCTTTTGTGTTCCCATTAATCTACTCCTGCACTTTCAAAGCATCCTCTCAATTATTTTGAAAAGTAAAGGCCCTCTGTTTAAAGACCCTGTCTAACAGGCCTTGTCCCCATACCATGTCAAGCAGAGCGCTCCAGAATGCAGGACCTTGTTAGAGCTCTTTCTACCTGCTATATGACTCTAAGGCCCCATTTGTAATCATCATAAACCGGAAGAAAGAGTCATAAGGCTACCATCAGCCCTGCAGAGACGGTGGAGCAGAGGAATCTAATTATGGAAATTAAGGTCTGGAAGAGGCATGGGTTGCAATAGAATGATGTGCAGGCACCTTGAGAGTCATCGTGCAAGTATCTTTGGGTTGGAAGGACAGAAGCACATTCACATTAATTAGCCTGCTATACCAGAAGAGAATAATTTAAATGTAAAAGATAATCTTGCTGCCCTTTTGATGGGGCAAAGTTGTCCTAGAGTAAAAGATCTAATTCTGTGTGGGAGAGGATGGGGCATGTGCTCAGACGTTAAGAGCAACAAGAGAAGTTGGAAGAACATGACAGGGCATACATTTTTAAATGGTAAATCTGATGTGTGCCACTCTTCTTCCAATCTCCACAGTCAGTTTTCTTATTGAAAAAGTAGTGAAATAATTTTCATTTTAATGAGATACCAGAAGGATTTAACATAAGAATGGAAGGTGCCTGGGACTGATGAGAAAGTTGCAGGAACATTATTTCACAAAGAGTCACGTGCGAGCCATATCCAGACACATGGACACAGGTATTCTCTTACCAAGTGTTTTTCATCATTGCTTTGCCATTTAGCCAACTCTGTGGACTGCTATTAAAAGCTTCCCAGCACAATAGCATCAGACCATCAACAAAGGAAAAGCACACTCTTCAGAGACAGCCATTGAGACAGATGGGCCGCCTACCCCCCACCCCTGACCTCAAGAACCAGCTCAGTTACTTGTCCCCTCTTCATTTCCCCTTCCTGTGTCCATAGTGAGGGGAAGTTGGTTACAACCTTTTGCAGATAATGTGACACCGGGGCACACAAGAAAGGAAGGGAGAAAAGTATTTCAACAAAAGCCTAGAGCTTGGGTTGAGGTAAATTCAGGAAAGAGGGAGAGGAAACGGCAGCTTGCCAGGGACTAAAAGAAGAAAGTTCTGACCACAGCCCACTAGCAAAATGCTAGGTCACTTATAATAAGGGAAAAAAAGAAAAAAACCCTTCAACTCAAAATGAAAGCTTCACAGACACACAAAGAAGTTTATCATGGCAACCTTTGAAAGCAGTTAAGGAATCAACTTGCCTTTCTAAAGGAAGACCTCAGACAAAAGAGAATAATGCTCTGCAGCCTGGGCTGAGGTTTACTAACAGTTGTTGCTATGCCATAACTGTAACTTTGCTACTGTCATGAATCATAATGTAAATATCTATTTTCTGATGACCTTGACCACCCCTGTGAAAGGGTCATTCAACACTCAACGTAATCACAACCCACAGGTTGAGAACCACTGGTTTAGACAATGTCCTGACTTCTACTCTAGCACCTGAAGTGCCAGCTTCTTAATAATGAATTATTTTTGTCAAGAAGTACCAAACATACTATAAATCAGCATGAATCATTCTTGGATAATGTGCTAGAGGAAGGAAGATCTGTCTTTTCCGTCATTTCCCTTTTTAATTATTATGGTAAATAAGTAAATATTTTGTACTTTGTCATAGTGAACAGTAGACTGTCCTCTCTTGCTGTTAGTAAGGAGAATCACTGGTCACTTGTCAACTCTTCACAGACCTGCCACATGACATTACTTTGAGAAAGTGGCAGGTGGCATTTCTGGTGACTTCAAGCCTCCTAGCTTACAGGTGGAAACTCACACCTGGAACCACGGGTGGTCAGGTTCACCAACTCTTTGTTGTCTGTGGCCTCTGCAAATTCAACAAATGCAAATTTCAGAGCCACAACTCCAGGGATCAAGAGGCTGAGGCAAGAGGATAATGTGTTTGAAGTACACTAACCTGTACTATAGGGAGACCCTATCAGGAAAGAAAAAATGTAAAGGAAAGAAAGAAAGAAGGGTGGATGGAAGGAAGGAAGGAAGGAAGGGAGGGAGAGAGAGAGAGAGAGAGAGAGAGAGAGAGAGAGAGAGAGAGAGAGAGAGAGAGAACATAAAATTGGGAGGGGACCACGTTGGGGAGGACTTGAAGGGAGTTGGGAGGAAAATTGGGAGAGGTGGGTGGATGTGATCATGGTTCATTGTATATATGTATGATGTTCTCAATAATAAAAATGAATATTTAAAAAGGAACTGGAGAAGTGGATCAGAAGTTAAAAGCACTCGCTACTACTCTTCTAGAGGACCTCAGTCCAGTTTCCCAGCACAAGACCCAAACAATTCACAGCCACCTGGAACTCCAGCTTCAGGGATCATGCAGTCTCTTCTGGACTCCTCAGGTACCTGCACACACATGGCACACACACCACACAAGCACGTGTGCATGCATGCACATGCACGTACATAGAATTAAAAGTAAATATGTAAATAAATGAAGACATGGGGATATAAATAAAACAAATCTTCAACTCTCAGTGGTATACACCAACACACTTTGTAAGCCCATTTTTAAATTTATTTTTATTTTTTATTAGATATTTTCTTTCTTTACATTTCAAATGCTATCCCAAAAGTTCCCTATACCCTCCCCCCCCCCCGGCCCTGCTCCCTTACCCACCGACTCCCACTTCTTGGTCCTGGCATTCCCCTGTACTCCACCAAACCNAGGGAGGGAGGGAGGAAGGAAGGGAGGGAGGAAAGCAAGTTTAATACAAGCCAATATCAATGCCACAATATCAATAATTCAAGACATATCCTTTCAATTATGTTTGAAAGTTTGGTAAATAAGTGACTAAATAAACAAATACCTAAATATTAATCACCGTGTCTGGGTAAATGGTACATAAAAATGTTTTATTTGTAGGGCCCTGAATTAGTCTTCATTTAAGCTTTATGGTAAAAATGCCAGACAGTTATTGTTATATTAATTTATAAATGAGACAAGTGTTTATCCACAAAAATTGCAGAAATTTGTCCAAGTTTCCCTCTCTAGTCAGTGACATGGATGGTTAACGTTGGTGCATGTGCCTTTGTGCCGCCCTAAAGCCTGGATTCACACTGGCCTGCCTTGCACACCACAACCTTCCCTGAAATCAGGAGCATCCGTTCCTGTATTGAAGGAGCAATACTACTCTGCAGGGTGACCATGACCAACTTATTTGTCAGACATGTTGGTCATGACTTTGCTTCAAAGTGGATCCACACAAGTTTCGTCTGTGCAGATCCCAGGAAAGAAATGTATCCCTGCTCAGCCAGACACTCTCACGATTGCTTCCCAGTACATAACCACCTTTGTACTCCCTGCCAACCTACCTGATTTGGGTCTGACTCTCCTGAGTACTGGAGCAACTGGTCCATCCTCCTTTGAAGTTTGTGAAATTCCAGACGTGGAAAAAAAAGACGATCTTGTATTTAAAGATTGTTTGGGTTTTGCTTTTTGGGGTTTTTTGTTTGTTTGTTTACTTTGTTTTGGTTTTTGGTTTTCTCTTATTTTTTTTTATTCCCATCATATAAAAAAAAATTAAAAATATCTGCTTAAAAATATAAAGCAGCTTGAGGCCAAACGTGGTTGTAGACATAAATGACTGGGTGAGACTTCTTTAGTTAATTACTTCGGATTTTGTGCTTGCTGTAAAAATCCAGATAGGATTTCTCTCCATAGTCAAGATTGCTTATAGCTACAGAAAGCAGTGGTCGGAGAGGATTTGATGGTTAATAAGCTCCAATTTCCCTTGTGTGCCCCAAACCCAAGTAGTTTAAATACAGTCTTCTTGTTTCACCCCTCATCCTGACTTTACGTTTCATTCTTCACAGCCCCAGTGCTTTTGGAGCTAAATATGTTCCCTTCTTTTATAGCTTATTATTACACACGAATTTGTCCATTCCAGCCAAGCTCATTCCACACATGGCAATCTGTCTCTGTCTACCATCAGATCCTTTCTCTTGGAGGGAACTGACTGGCATCCAAGCAAACTTGAGATGAAAGGAAGGGTTAAGTTTACTTCTAATATTAGGGGATGATTCGGAAATAAATGTCGAGGTTAAAAAGTCCAGATGGTAATTCAACTGTATCCTTGCTATAAACATGATTTGATTTATGGGAACTACTAATGGTATCTCGGTTTAGATCCAGCCGGCTTTGCTTTTTCTCATCTGAGTTTTAAATTCATCAGATTCCTCAACTCCCACTATCAATCCTTCACTACAAAGAGACGCTCCTGATCAAGAATTTGGGAGTATTTTAAAATGCATAAATTGATGAATGCTAACAAGCTAAATCCATGCAAATTACTGTCCACTGCCCTTATTTATAGCCTGGTGGACGTTTCTTTCTCAAACGCTCCTCAGAGAGCTCTGACACTTCGCAGAGCCAGCGGTGAATCATCTCTTGCTTTTTCCCTCTTTTGTAAGAGATCACACATAAAAAATCAGTTTTCACTTTTTTTCTTTGCCTGACATAGGAATTATTAGCTTTCTTGTCTTTGCAAGAGAGGAAAAAAAAGAATCACAAATGTTTATCTCCTGGGGCAAATCTCAAGGAAATAACATGTTTATCACGTCAAGGGGCTGCAACTCAGAGGCAGCCCCAGGCCCACAAGCTTAACAGAATAGAAACGAAAGGAGAAAGTGCCTACGTGATTGAACATCAGTGGTACAATAATCCTCTGCCAAGAGTCTTCCGGTATCCCTAGACTGTCTTTGTTCCCTGACCTTTGCTGATGAGGTGTCTAGACTGAAATAATACTAATACAATTCCTTATTTCTATCTAACTGTATTCATTTCGCCTTGTGTGTCCTAGAGAATGAATGGCCTTCAGCATTAGCTCTGTCTCTCTCTCTATTATGTAGCAAGATAAGTGAAGAGTTTCATGACATTGTGAACAATCCTGATTTGCATTGAAGTTGAATGTCGCACCATTAAAGAGGAACATGGGGGTGGCCACAATAAAGAACAAACTTCCACTTGTCATATTATGGGTGAACTTCCATTTGTCTTATTATGTTACACGGTTAAGCCTAACTGAGGTCTTCAATGACTGATCTATTCCTTCATCTTGATTTTGAAACCTTTAGTCATTTGTAAAGATGAAGTTATTGTTCTATACCTGGGGTTCCAAGTGATCTTTGGACATCAGTATTTTATTCAAAGCAAATATAACTTTTTAAGTTGTAGGAACTGTCAAAGTTTGGAAAATATTAGCAGACAATACATACTCTATGTTTTCAAGTGATGATCAATAGTTGGTTGCAATAGATCATTCCTGTGTCACATGATGCTGAGGCTATCACGTGAATACGAAAAAAGGATTTTTTTCTCTTGGTGCGCCTAAGGCATTGATCCTGCAAAGTTCAGAAAAGCAAAATGGTGCATGGTGACCAGAAAGACAAGGATATGCATTTATATTTAGCACCAGAACTAAAGGGCTCACAGTTGGCAGATGGAAGACAATGGAGTATATAGAATGCAGTGAATGGTTATGTGAATGGGGAAAGTAGAGAGAATTGTCAACTAGCAAGATACTGACTGAGTAGATCTTCCATGCCTTGGGTATGAATAAGGGAGGGAGACTTACAGAGGCTTCTTGGGTTGTTATCTTGGGAGCCCTGAAGAGAGTGATGACTTTGTTAGAACTAGGAAACACAGTAGAAACATCAAATTGAGAAGAGAAACTGCTTTGGTTGTTTGGGCGTCACATTTCAGCAGCTCCTGACACACACATCTGGGATATGGAGGGTGGTGGGAAGTTCTATGGTCGACTTAAAAAACAAAAAAAAACCACCTAGGCTAGATGGTGGCATTTAATGAGCAGCTATCCAACAGAGGGACGAACGACTTTAGAAAGATCTATGGTTGTAAAGAAGGGGAGAGAGCTGGGAGTTACAGCAAGTAGGATTCCCATTCCGATCTACAGTGAGTGCCTAAGAGGAAAGAGGAGCTGTGTGAAAGGGAATTCACCATCACGAAAAATGAGGAGAAACAGCATTTTCTAGAGGGAAGTAACTGCAGAGTGGGACACATTCCAAGGATGTGGGGCTCAAATCAAGAATTGAAATTTGAAAACCTAGTAAGTTTTTGGTGCGTGTCTAGAAGCAATTTGGGAGTGAAAGACAAATTTCAGAGGTAGGAAGAGTGTGGAAGAGGGTGAGTGGAGGGAATGGCCAGAGGAAGGATGGAAGGATGGAAGGATGATGCTTCAAAAACAAGCTTCTATTACAGAATAATCCATAACGGGAAAAAAAATCCAACTATGTACATATACTATTGCCATACCATAAAATGCCCACCACCAAGGTTGACAAGCCCTTTGATACCTGATCTACTGTATCTGCACTATGTTCCCAAGTCCTAATGTCAAAGCTCTGGTCACAAGCCTGGCACACTATTGGGAAGTTGTTATACTTTAAGGAAATGAGGTCTTTGGGGGAGGGGGAGTGTCCTAAATATAGTGTTAGAAGCTTGGCTATTTCTTATTTCTGTCTTTGCTTCCTGGGTTCATGAGATGGATGGCCTCCTCTGTCACATATTTCCATCATAATGTAACTCCACAGACCCAAAGAAGAGAGGCAAGCAACTGTGGACTGAAAACATGACCCAAAGTAGACTTTTACATCCTTTAATGTAGAGGGTCGCACATTGTTTTCATAGGGACTGAAAGCTACCACAATGTCCACGCAGAAAACATCCGAAATTAATCCCATCAGGAAGAAGGGCTAAAATTTTGTTCCTTTATTTTCTGAATCATGGGATATTTCTGTAATGATTATTAGAGCTCTTTAATATATACTGGCTACACACATATTTCACACATTTTCCCCTGAAGCATAAGGTCCTTCCTGACCTACGAAACCAGCTTCATCATTACATAGGGCCACTGCGACCGTTGTAAACAGCACCAGAAACGTAAGCTCCTCGAGCATTTCTTACATGGGACCTAAGTGACAGGTAACCAGACATTACTTGGATGATTGCTTTCTGAAATTTCTCTCTGCATTGTAAATGGAGAAGCAGTTTAAACAGTGGAATGCACAGTGCCCCAAACTTCAAATTAGATAACAGGAGAGAGAGAGAGAGAGACAGACAGAGACAGAGACAGAGACAGTGAGAGACAGAGAGATACTTGTGATGTCATCACATTTCCAAGAGCAAAGAGGGAGATCCTGGTGTTCCCAAGAAAAGCAGAGTGGGCAGACAGTGGTTCACATGCAGCTCTGTGATCCTCAAGCAACTTGCTGTGTAGCATAGAAACACTCAGTGCCCTGACATATCAACCCTTTCTCCTGATCTCAAAGCTTTAACAATTGTGGGTGTAAAACCCCTTCTAAATGCTTTCAGGGACAAGTACAAAAATGTGTAAACTCAATGTTGTTACTATAACGCCCCCCGCTAAACCTCATCTCTAGAAAATTCTCTTCTCAATCTTCCCTCAAAAATCATGATCCTCTTAGCTTGTAGGTGAAATGTTTTTTTCACTCATTATATATTGAAGCATATTATATCTAGAAGCATATTAGTTGATGTTTACCTAATTTATAAAATTCATATAAACTTAGTAACCTTTTGTGCCTGGCCTTATTTATCCATAGTTTCTTTGGAAGTCTCATCAAGTTTTGTGAACGGAGATGTTTACCTATCTCTTTGTGTGTCCAGCTTTAAGTACTCATAATGTACTTATTGACGGTCATTTGGGTTGATGTTTCTTCAAAGGAATACTCAACATTTTCTGGTCTCAGTCACTCTAGATATATTTGAAAACATTGTGTTGGGCATGTGTGGAGGAAAAGAATTAAGAAATCACAGAAAAGGAATATCTTCAATGCTGAAATGGAGAAAAATGGTGAACTGTTATCCAAGAAGTTGTAACAAAGTAGTTCTCTTAGCAACAGTGTACCGAGGTCCACACTGGTCCTGGCCATTGTTGTCTATTGGGTGTCAGTTTTAGGAATATTAATGTAAATCCTCTTTTATCTCCTCCTGGTTCCCCTTCATGTCTCTTTGTGAGTAACGTTACTGTCATTATAGCATCCTCATAAAGTAGGCTAGGGAGAATTTTCTTTTACTCATTTTTTGAAATATTTACTGTGAGTTATTTTAAACTTCCCCTAATAAAATATGGAATTTCTTTCAAAACTATCTTACCTGAAGATTGGGAGTAATAGGAATTTCCAATCATTGATTCAATTTATATAAAGGTAATAATATCACTCAACTTTTCTATTTATTGTTATATTTATTTTGTTAAATAGTAGGGTTTTTCCCCAGGATATAACCTATGACTGTAAGATAAGTTATTTCCTTCTCTTAATGTATTTCTTGGTAAAATTCACCCATATATGGCTATATTATAATAATTTTCCTAATAAGATGTTGTCATTTTCTCTACTGTGTACTTATTTTCTGTTCATTTATATTTTTTGTTCTTCCTTTGAAAGGGAAATGTCCATTCTTACTGTTGTTCATGATTTCTTATTTACTCACATGTATATATAAATCTGCAAGTGACCCTGTAAGGCCAGCTGTTGCCTACCCAGTTTTTGTTACCATATCTTCTATGCTCACTCAGGTTCCAATGTGGATTTATTACTAATTTAATTTTCTTCTCTTGAGAGCTGTGTTTTTCTACTATCTTCTAAAATAGAGTATGCACATTCGTTTTAAATTCTGTGTTCGGTGGGTTCAGTAACTCATTCCTTAGTGATATGTGTGATACCTAACATTTCTACTTTTTTTCTATGTTTATATTTTATCTCTACTATTTTTTACTTTTATACTGTCTTCTTGTGCTTTAAATGTTACATATTAAAGTGGTTTATGGAAATAATATGAGGCCTAAGAGTGCTTCTTCCTTCTTGGGCAGTTGTTTCTGCCAGGCACTGGCAATGTTAGCAATCTGCAACTCTCTTCTCTCGGCTTGCTGCTTAAGAATAGAAGCTGACAGAGCATCCCTGGAATATTCTATCTACTTGTCAGATAATATCTGCTCGATAGATATTTACCAAGCACTTGTTTTCACAAGCTGGGCACTCCTCATTGGTTCGGCTGAACTGGGAGCCCCACCCCCTGCTACCTTCCAGACTCTACCTTCCAATTCTAGATTTGCCTTGGGTGGTCAGGCAGACGGATGAGCCCTCAACCTCCTGACTACCTTGCCCCCAGTGACATCATCTACCAGAGGTAAAGTGGCTCCACCCTGACTCCATTCCCTGAGGCTCTGTCTTTTCTTGTGCCCCAAGCCTCTGTCTTTTTCAGAGTCTGTTAGCTGTGGTAGACCCTTAAAGAGGATAGATGTCTGGCTTCTCTGCTTAGCCTCGACAGCCCAAATGACCCAGCTCATCATTACTAAAAAGCAGAAGGCAAGTCAGTGATGTGTTTCATACCTAATAGAAAGAAAAAATAAACCTGTAAGAGTCTCCTTGCTTTAATATGTCAATTTAACCAGCCAATGGCAGTTATCAGGCCTAACTTAACTGTCCTAGCTGGTCCTGAAGCAATTGGATCCTTACTAAATTATACCATTACAGCATACTGCTCTGAGCGACTTTTCCTGTGAGAAGCATATGGTGTTTTTAGTCCTAATGTTGAGTCTTTTCCACTGGACTTGTTTAAAACATGCCCGTTTTCAATTTAGAGTCTGAGTTGCGCGTGCATTACGTTTCTGAAATGCCTGGCCAGCCTCCTCGGGAGATGAAATTATGAACTGGACACTTAGATTTGCATAAATTTTCCAGGATTTATTATCTAGCAACCAGTCATACATGATTTGAGGAAGGAGATGCACCTGCTGCACCAGACTAGAAATCAGAGCCCTGCCTTTCCCATGGGGAGTGCTATCATAGAGCATAAGGAGAAAAGTTTGGGAATTCTTGCTTGAGAGGAGTGAACTCGAAACATTATGAAACTATACAAGTTGGTCCTTCTCTTTATAACGACAGCTCACAAGATTCTGAGCCTAGTGCCTGTATACATAACCCAGGACGATAGATTCCTTAGACATTCATGGAGCTGGCAGAACAAACAAGGGAAGGATATTAGTTTAAGAAGATTAGAAAAGAGATCCGCCCTTCTTCGACTTCTAAAATTTGAATTTCTAGTTATGTGGATCACTTCTAAATCTCTTATGTGTGTCTTTGTCTCTCTCTGTCTCTCTCTCTCTATTTCTCTCTGTGTGTATGTATATGTATATACACACATGTGCACACACCAGTGTGTGCCTTTCTATGTGCAGGTGCATATGTGGGAGCACAGGAATGTCATGTTCACCTGGAGGCCAGAAGTCAACTTCCATATCAGTTGTCAGCCACAATCCACTTTGTTTTCTGAGACAGCTAGGCTGGCTAACCAAAGAACCCTGAGTATTTTCCTAAATCCACTTCCCCAGTCTGGGGATTACAAGTGCATGCCACCATGCCTAACCTTCTTATGTGAGTTCCGGAGGATTTGGGTGTTCGTGTTTCCATACTTTTAAGTCAAATACTTTACCAGCTCCACTACATCCCTAGACAATTTTTCTGTTTTGTTTTGAATGCTTCCTCTTGATAAATCTTATTATATTTGAGAAATGGCTTTTCTTTCCCTATGTGTATATGTGATCTGAAATGGTGCCCCATTTCATAGTCAATGCATTTGGTCCCAGTGTGGAAACATTTCTTATCTCTAAGTACAGAGTCCCATTCTCTGGAAGGACAGGTGGTCCACACCCAGGCTGGCTTGCTCCTTCTGCTTTCCCTGCTCCATTTGTCAGCATCATATTGGTCCTAATGTGACATACTGTATGTATTCTACTTTAGAATACCCACATCTGGGATCTTAGCCATGGGCTCCTACATCTATCTATCAGCAACATGTGGTCATGTGGTCTTGGGAGGTGAGAGAATATAAGGTGTAGAAGATTAATGGATGGTGGAGACTCCATGTATGCAGCTATAGGAAGTTTGTTATCCACGTAAAATGAGACTTTTCAGTGATGCTACCATTTGGAGGTCATCCATTATCCGTTTGTTTTTGTTTTTAGAGCACACCTCTGCTGACTGTGCCCCAGGTGGACTCAACTGGCTAGGGATTGATGGGGTCCAGGGGAGTCTAAGCTGGATGTTCCTGGCATCCCCACAAGGCTCCGGGGAAAGCAGGAAGCTCCCTAGACAAGAAGATGGAGGTACAGGGACTTCTCATAGCTTGGCTCTGCTGACTGTGCCCCAGGTGGACCCAACTGGCTACAAAGGAAGGCCAAAGTCACCGTGGAAGCTGCTTAGCTGGCAATTCTCCCTCACTGAAGACCCCATGCTTATATATCTGAGCAGGTCACTCCTACTGTTTATCAGCCATGTTCGCGGGCAGGAGCTCACTAGCCATCTGTTTTCAGATGCCTACTTTAGCCTCAGGCTGTGTTCTTTAGTTTTCCCCCCTCTACTGATTTCTGTACAAACCATGCAAGGGAATCTTAACAAGTTTTGTCATTATTGGAGTGCATTTCAAATGGATTGAACGTAGGAAGGCTACCTCGTGGACCGATCAAGAAAAAAATATCTTAAGGACAGAGGAGCAGTGAATTGCCCTGTAAGCGTATGACCCGCAGGCTTGTTTGTTCTAGAAAGCAGAATAAGGAGGCACTCTTTCTAGCATTGTTCATATTGCCCACCCTGCTGACGGGACAGATGGGGAATGAGCATGCACCTGGCTTTGTGACTACCTGCCATCATCACTGAGAGTCATCCGGTGCCAGGCTCCGTACCAGGAGTGCAACCTGGAACAGTGGAATTGAGAAGGTATTTAGTCAGTTCAATAAGATCATTCCTTAAATACAGAACTCATTTGCTAGAATTAAGAGAAAATAGCTACCCTTTATTCTCTCCCCGAGGAATCTATTCCAGTGAAGAACCCTGAAAACGTTCACAAGAGGACAAAGGTTGATTTGAGATACACATGGACCAGTATTTGAGCCAGCTGATCACTCACAGTAGAAGCTGCTTTAACCAGCTCACCTTCACAGATCTTGTCGCTCAGTTTCCAAATAAGAAACAAACAGTTTTCTAATGAAAAAAGAAAACAAAGCTGCAACCACTAAATAAGGGCAACAACAATAACAACAAAAACAAATTTAAAAAACAACAACAAAAAAACTAAACAAACAAAACTTGAACCCAATGTCCATCTGAATATCAGTATTTTGGTTCAGTTGCATAAAAAGAATGGTGGTGAAAGACGCAATGCTTCGAGAAAAAAAAAAAAAAAGAATGGCGGATTTCTGAGTTCAAGGCCAGCCTGGTCTACAAAGTGAGTTCCAGGACAGCCAGGGCTACACAGAGAAACCCTGACTCAAAAAACAAAACAAACAAACAAAAAGAATGGTGGATGACACCTGAAGGTCTGAGGAAATTAAATCCTAAAGCCCCATAAGACCCTACAGATTCTACGATGGGAAACAATGAATCTAACTCCAGCAAAAAGAGACTCCTTAGAGTCTTAGAAAACACACTGTTAGTTCAGATAGAGCGTTGAATAATCTGTAATTTTTTAAACATTTATTTCAAAATAATTGTTTGTGTATATATATATTTATATATATATATTTATATATATGATATACACACAGGTACACATGCACACACAGATGTACACACACACATATATACCAATTATACACACACACATGCACACATACATATACACGCACATATTTATATACCAATTACATACACACACACACACACATCACATCACATCACATGAATGAATGCAAGTGCCATGGATCACCGAAACTGGAGTTCCACACAGTTGTAAGTTGCCATGTGGGTGCTTGAACCCAGGTCCTCCAGAGGAGCATCCAGTGCTCCTTACTGCTGAGCCATTTCCTCACCCCCGCAATGTTTTTATTATCCTGTTCGTTTTAGCTTGGGAAGCTACCCCAGTTATTAGGTCATCTATTTTAGACTAATTGAAAGAAAACTACAGAACATGTTGGCCAAATTTGTTTTAAAGGCACTGGTTTGTAGTATTTATAACTGGTGTCGCTTCCCTTCCTTCATCTACAGGAAATAATTCAGGCCATCGGCCCAAAACATAGAGTTTGTTGGCTATTAGGGAGGGATATGGTTATACTGAAATTATGTCTCTGCCTTCAAGATTAGAGTTTAGTGGTAATAACTAGGGCAAAATATGCAGGGTCTTGAGCTGCCACCTAGAGTTCCCTCTGAGAGAGCATAGAGAACATAGCACCCCCGTGTTTTAAGCATGTTGCATACCCACAACCCTCTCTTGGAGCCGGGTTTGAAGCTATGGGATCAATGGAAGTTTGTTTAAATGTCTGGGCCTGCTTAGTTGCTGCCAGTCCCAGCCTTTCCTCGCCACGAGAGGTAGAATCCAGAGAGCTCAGAAGCCACAACGGTGGGGACTATTTGATGCAAGTGACTTGGAGCAGTAGAGATTGGAAGCTCAAGTCCACCTTGGTCTTTGTCTGCTCAACAACCTTGGGCTGCTTGTTGGCAGAGGTTTCCAGCGAAACCTTCAGAGAAGCCTTGCCAGGCAAAAGAAATGGTAAACTTAAGAGGTAAATATAAAGGCTGTAATTCTCCTGCAAAGTAAGTATTTAATGCTGATAAAGAATATGTGATATAAAATTACAGAACCTAGGACATGAAATTTTTGTTTTGAAAGGTCTTCTCTTTTGAAGATCCACACTGACACACATAGATAGATGCTCAATATATAGTTATTTATTTCATACACATAAATTTAAAAATAGAATATATTGAACATATGCACATTTAAAACTTATATACATTTATAAATTGAATTTATATATTGATACTAAATGGTAAAAGAAGAAAAGAAGAAAGAGCATAGTTATTTGGGGATTGGTTTAAAAGGAATACCCTTTCCCTAAACTAAAGTGTCTATCACACTGTTTTTCTTGTGGGGTAGTGACATTTTTTTTTCCAGAGATACGCTGGATATATGTAGGCTCTCTAAGAAAAACTGATAGAATAAGCCAACAGCATCCTTAACTGAAAGGAGAAATCGCTCCACGTTGCCAGCATCTAAGAAGGTCTTCCGTTTTCCCCACTCTGAGTCCTCCGTTTTCAGCACCTACTACAATGTGGGTTGATGTTGGCCACAATATTACCCATAGTATCACAAGGAGAGTATAAAGTGCCATATTGGACTACCATATGGCTACTAACCTCCGACGTTGGTAGCAACTATCAATGTAGAAATTTGAGAGCAGAATGAGCCTCAGGATAGAACCAGATCTCACTCAAGCATGCTATATAATTGGCTGTAGTGAGAAACTTAAAAAAAAAAAAAGTCTCAGAACCAGATGGATTTGAAGTGTTCCATTATTCATAAACAGTTTTTTTTTTTCTTTTTGCAACTGTACTTCTTTCCATTCCCAAATTTTCTGCCACAGAAAATTGCTGAGGAAGGTGTGAAGGGGGGGTTGGGGGGGTTCCTTGCCTGCCATCCTAGAAGGTAGCCTGCCACGGCAGCATCTGAGGAGCCAGAGGCAATGGCTGGGGCCCTTGGTTTGGGGACCATGCATGCCTGTTTGCACTGTACGTAAATTTGTTTGTGAGTGGGGCTATTCAGAGAGAAGCAGGACAGACATGTCTTGACCATGACCACAGGTAAGCCCAGACCTCCCGAGCTGTGCCACTGTGGAATCTCTTGTCTCCACCAATGCATCATCTCTTAAAATGTCTTCTGTGCACCGTTTCCCACCTGTCCTACGGCCCCAACCCACACGTGGCAAGAGGAGAGGACATTTATTGGAGGTGGGAACATTTCTCTTTGGATAAGACAGCAAAGGGAGGTATCCTCAGGATTAAATTGAAGCCATGGAAGGTCAGAAAAGCTTTCCCAGAGTGGTGACTTCGAATGTGGTAATCAACACACAACATGGAACGGCACAGAGGAGAGCACTTTTCAAAAGGAGTGTTTGTGCTGTAAAGGGATGGGAAGGGAAGCAGTCCATGCTACCAGGAGAGTCAGACTGTGGTAACAAGGATAATATTTCATGAGACCCCATCCTTCCTAGAATCTAGTTTCCATCTATCCTAGTATGCTGAAAACACTTCTATGTAGGCATTAGTGTAATTAATATTTAAGTGTACCTTTTTTCATGTGATTCATGTGGAGATTTAACAATAGATTTGACTACTGGAACTATACAATAAGCATGAAAGATTAATCCTCTCTATGTTTTCATACCTGAAACTTTCTCATCCCAACATTCTGTCATTACTTCAAAATTGCCAGTGTTTTTAACTGGATATAAACTACAAACAAGAGATTTATGAATGATGAAATTAAGCTGTCACAATTATACAATCATGTACAGAGGGTTGGATTACTGATGAAATTTTAGAGTTGCAAAGAGTTTTACATGCACAGCCTCAGTTTTACATAGAAAACATAGTCTATAAATGACTTTGCTAATACAACTTAAGAAAATTGTTTTGCCCCCAGAAATTTGACTCCCTTCTATCAGCACCATCTCATATGCCAAAGTTCTAACAGACTTCTTGACAATAGCCACTCTTCCACACCAGCCTTCTAGGTTGAGCAATGGCCCACAACCCTTCTGCCATCTTCTGAGGTATTTTCCCGAGACCTTTGCCACTCATATATTCTCTTGGTATTTACATCCAATGACATGTTTTAACTCCACCATTCAAAAGTGCTTAAAATATCTCAACCCTTTTTGGCCTGGGAGAAGTTTTAGAGACTGTCACATTCAATCTTCACTTCCTGTAACTAAGGACACATAACAACTTGCCTAGGGTCAAAACCTATCTACAAAACTGGGGCAGGAAACAATGTATGCAGTCTCTCCTCAGACAATGACAGCACCATCCTACTGTGATCTGATTTGTGACATTATCCAAGTGCTTTGGTTATGATTTCCTTTCTAAATGATTTGTAAAACCTCTGATGGTTAGGACCATTTTATATGGCTTTCTTTCCCTCTTACCATGTGATGCTAGAAACAGATGTAAAAACGAAAACACAGTAGCTCTTTTCAGTGCATTGGGTAAGGATGGAGGATGGGTTTCTTATGTGGAGGTAGAGTTCACATAAAGTAAAGTAGTCATTTTAGTGTTTACCACTCAGTGGCATTCAGCACATTTCACAATGTTCTCAAGGCCCTGCCTTATTCAGTCTCCAAATGTTTTTATTAACCCAAAGACACCCTCTGTCAATTAAGAAGTGAATCCTTGTTATCTTCTTTTCTAGCCCCAGGAAATGAGCAATCTGCTCTCTTCCAGTACAAATATGTCTATTCTAGACATTTCATAAAGACAGAAGCTTCCAGAGTGTGACCTTGTATGTCTGGCTTCTTTCACATAGTTTAGTGTTTTAGACATCCAGATAGATCACAGTGCCTATCACTACTTCATTCATTTTTATTGTTAAAGAGTAGCCCTCTTTATTTATATACCACAGTTGACTCCTCCATATATCTGCTGATGGGCATTTAAGATTGTTTCTCCTTTTGCCTCTCATTAATAGTACTTCCACAAACATATGTGTACAAGATTTGAGTAAATAGCATAAGTTCTGTTGGATGTATCCCCAAGACTGGGATTACTGTTTCATATGGTACTTCTAAGTTTAACATTCTGAAAAGAAGTGACCATTTTTAGCATAATGGCTGGACAGTTTGTCACGAGACCAAAGGAAAATAAGTTTAAAATAAGTGTGATTTTAATTCACGAAACAGCTCCTTGCAATTTCACTAAAAATGTTCTGTATTTTGACATTTGTGGTCTTTCTCTATTTTCAGCTAATATAGATGGATTCTATAGAATGATTTTTCTCACCATGTGCTCGATTTACAGATGGTGACAAGTTCATATCAGTGTCTTCCATTCTGATCTCCCAGCTAAATAGCTGTACCACTATGCTTCTGGACAGAGTGATGTAGGTTGTTCATCACCTATACTGGCATATGCAATAAGGTTAAGGAAGATTTAAGTCTTTCTGATTTAAAGAGTAATATAGTCAACCCTCCAATTCACATTCATAATGGAACTCAAACATCTGCATCCTTGCAGCCAATTAACCATGTTATCATCCCTAATATCATACGCAAGTCCTTGAGACAGCCTTCAGAGGGATCCCTGAAGGTATGAGATAAAGTGAAAGAATCTACAGAGAAATAAAACTGACATCCTTCAAAATGCACAAATAGCATGGAGAGTCAGAACATAATTGTGATGTAAAGAATATCTGTCTAGAAGAGATTAGGACAGAGTTTGAATCTGGTTCAGAAAAAGAGGTACTAATTCTAACATAGAGGAGAAAGGGCCAGACATCTGAATATAGAAAGTGGATTTAGATACTAGTTTTTAAAAGGAGATTATGTCGTAAAGAAGTAAGAGGTGAGAGTTTATGATAATGGTCTTGTGGCAACTGGTTGAAAATTATAATGGCAATTTGGTCTCTGAGAGATATAGACTCTTTTTTGGAACAAAGACAATAGAAAACAAACCTCAATTTTTCCTGTGCTAGTGTATGTGGAGCCCACGCACAGTACAATGGAAGGATCTGAAGTAAGTCAAAGCCAAAGAAACAGAAGTGAGAAGACCGAGTCTCAATGATAAACGCACAAAGTCGTGGGAGGTGATGCGGTTTGTAACTTAGCAGAAGGAGATGGAACAGTAAAGATGAACATGGGGTATCAAGGGTAGAAGACTGAATGCCTTAAAACTCTTCATACAGTTAGTTCATCCACGGTAAGAGGAAGCAGAAGAAGGTGGTGTCTGTTGATGAAAAACCTGTTATGTCATCTTCTCAGTACAGAACCCATGTCTAAATGAACTTTTCCAACTGGAAATTTGTTTTTATAAAATAGTATTTGACATTTGAAAATAAAGGAGGCATTGGAGGAAGTGTGATTAAGTCTCCATCTTGGGGATACACAGTTTATGATGCCCAGGTCGAACTTGGATATAATCAGCGCAGTGAACTCTGAGCCTTAAAGTGGTCAAGCTCCTTACATGTGTTTCCTCCTTTCCCTCGTGCTCCCCATTTCATGGCTAAGCAATTATGACGGTAGCATGACAACAGCCCACACTAAACTATAGTAATAGAAATAATGGGATGGAAACACTAACCAGTAACCACTCTGTTTTAGATCAGCATACGTTGTATGCACATGATAAAATATTGGATACCCCATTCACATATATAACTATTACTATGAATCAAGAATAAAATTATTCAGTAAATCATTTTGATAAGACCAACAACAAGCAATATACTTTTTAAAAAATTGAGTTTGAGGGGTGTGGGTGGGTAGGTGTTTCAAGATACAGTTTGTCTCTGTAACAGCCCTGACTGTTCTAGAACTCAATTTATAGACTAGGCTTTCCTTGAACTCAAAGATCCAATTGCCTCTGCCTCCCAAGTACTGGGATTAATCTCATGAAATGTCCCTCCAGGCTAACATTTGAATATTATCCACTCCCTGTACATTCCACAAAAACTTGAGAATCTTTCATTTGAAATCAGGATTTGAGATCCTGATAGCAATGTAGAATTAACCTTCTCTGAAATAAAAAGTATAATATCTTACCTGGATCAGGTTTATGGAATTTTTAAAAGTTGCTTCTTCAGGGTGATACTTGAGACTTTCTAGATGAAGAAAAAAATTAGTGAAGGCATCATTTTGCTCAATTGGATGTAAAGAAGGATATTCTTATTTTTTTTTATGTGTCTAAGAAGGTAGGTGCCAAGAGAGTAAGTGGTTGGAATCTCTAAGCAAAGGAGCAAAGCCATATGTAGTAGGTGTCCCCTAGTCCATGGTGTCATATTTGCAGGCAATAATATAATATTGCATAAGAAAAAATGTTCATTGATTTGTTTTTCCTGTTTCTGAAAACGGGTGAGAAACTGGAACCCAAGAGAGTCAAGTTTCCCAAACCCTAGAGATTCCTCAGTAACATGGCATAAGCAAAACAAAAACAGAAATAAAATATGCTTGGGGGGGGGGCTAGAGAGATGGCTCAGTGGTTAAGAGCACTGACTGCTCTTCCAAAGGTCCTGAGTTCAAATCCCAGCAACCACATGGTGGCTCACGACCACCCGTCATGAGATCTGACACCTTCTTCTGGTGTGTCTGAAGACAGCTACAGTGTACTTGCATATAATAAATAAATATTTTTTAAAAAATTTAAAAAAGAATATGCTTAGATATTTTCCGTGTGTAAAGACATATGGTGAAGGATGTCTAGTTTAATCCTCATAGTAGATACATGACTTTTTATGTCATTCCATGGGAAAACTCAAGCTCGTAGAAACCAAAGTTCACAGTGAGGTATTCTTAACTATAGAAATATTATTTATAACAGAATTCTTGAACAATGTTTTCCAAAGAAAAGGAAATGAGGCAGAAAACACTGAAAAATGGAGTCCCAAGAAAAATACCTAAAAAAAAAAAAAAAAAAAACCGTTATACTTAAACACAGTCTGTATTAGGGAGACACACCAAGAGAACCCAGATTCAGAGAAGGCAAGACTCAAATCACAAGGAAGCTTCAGAAAAAAGTGGGAAAGTACATTTTTGTATTAGTCATGCTGGACAAGGGCAGGTGCAGGGTGGAAATTAAGGAACTGGAAAGGGAGGGTGTCACCAACTTTCTTAAAGTCATCCTAAAAGGTACAGAGAAAGAAGCAAACATGTAAGTTCTGGCAGCAATCCTCATGGTTTCTGCACGATAATGGAGAGAGAATGGAGGACTGAAGAAGGAACTGAGACCAGCAGCTCAAGTCAAGACCTGACTCTTCTAGGGAAGCGCATGGGATGGATGGGCAAGCCTTGAAGGCATGGCTGCCAGTTCCTGGCACTGCTCTGAGGTGCTGGCACATTCAGAACTTGTGACATCCTGGAAGAGAGTTGGTTAGGACCTTGGGGCTCTGCCTTAGAAGAGACCACTGGAAACATGGCCATCATGAGGTGAGTAGTGTTCTCTACTGCAAACTCCCAACATGATAACCTGCTCCATCACAGGCAAAAGAAGTGCAATGGAGCCCTCAAACTGTGATCTGAGACTTTTGAGACAAGAAAACAAAACACAACAAAACAAAACAAAACAAAACAAATCCTTTTGTCCTCAGAGGTTGTTCACCTCCGATGTTTTTTTTATAGCAACAGAAATCTGAATAGCATGTCTTACACACATAGCATGGAATGAAGGCCTAAGTAAAAGAAAATCTACCACTGTTCCTTCACAAATTTGCCCGTTTTTTGATATTCAAGTGGTGAAAATATCCCTCACTTACTTCTCAATCATGATAAACTTGTATTACTTCCCCATCACGGATCATCTGCCCACACACTGATTCCATTCTTGAGTATGAAGGACTACTTTCTATTCATCAACTTCTCTTTTCCTAATGTAATTACATCTGTCATTGATATGTAGAGTTTGGGTTGTAACCATCTAGTGAAGCTCTTTATGTGCTTGTACTGTGAATAAGTCTCAGTGAAATACTACAAATGAGGGCGACTGCTCCATTTTATCCACAGATGCCTTGAGAGGCAAGCTCCTTGTTGAAGTCTAATTCTAATCTATTAATGGGTGAAGAACACACCTAAAATCTTCCTGAGAGTAGAACAATATTCTGTGTTCTACAGTGCACTCTTAAAAGCATATTGTATTATAATTCTTGCTGAGCAGATAAAAGAGCTATACTTGCTCTAATGGAAACTCATATTGAGAATAAACAGAGATGATAATCTAAATGGTGGGCATCTGTAATAGACATGCCTATCCACTGTTCCTCTACCAAGGTTCTGAAGTCTTCATTCAGTGAGAACAAAAGATAATGGGAACCATCCGCATCACACTGAGCTCAAAGACTCTTTTCATAAGTCTGATTAACACTCTTAGTTAGTTTCCTATGCATTGGCACAGCCAAGAAGCTCAAAGCTGGATTACAGTTTTGAGATTTTCATGAAACAGAGAGATTAATGAATGATTCTAACCAAGTGTCCACCAGAAAGAAGGTTCCTCATCCAGTTTCAACCCTTAATGCATAACTGGTCTCTTGATTTTCAGGTTTAGCCTCCTGCATCTCTGGAATCTGGTCAATTTACTCTTCCTCATATTAGGCCATGTTAAAATTATGAATTTTTATTTTCCTTTAATCCAATCATCATTCAGGATTATAAAAAGATATCAAAATGACATATTTTAATATTTGATAAAAAGTATTTAATATACTCTAATTCTAATGTTTTTATGTTTTTCAACTTTTTTTAGTCTTTTTTTGCAAAAATTACATACAAACTTTAAATATTTCCAGAGAAAGATCTTCTGTTTCAGTTTGGGTAGTTAGCTATGCTTGGACTCTCTAACCTCTAGCTTTTATGGTCATAAGGCCATATCTACCAGGTTGCCTTATCCCCCTTAATCCATAGCCTCTGTGGGCAGTGGTACTCATCCTGTTACTATGGAAAAGAACAACCAAGAAAACACGTGTAAAAAACTCACTTCCTTCTTATGAGTTATTTTCTTTGATGAAAAATTCAGATATAGAATTACTGGGCTTGTAGAGTTTTCCTTTTTAACCTTTTAAGACAGAATCTGTCTAGCCTTGGCTGTCCTTGAAGATGTGGCAATCCTCCAGTCTTAGCCTTCTATATGCTGTGATTACAAGCATGTACCAACATGCCAGTACAATGATTCTCCTTAACATCAGCACTTATATCCTTGTTAAATTTCCACCGTTATTATTTCCCTTTTAACATATATATAAGCTAATAATTTCCTTCAATGTGAATTCTACAATACAAAGTTTTGACACCAAAACAGAACAGTTAAAATGGACTGCCTGCGAGATGGGAGGACTTGCCTGTGGCTGTAGATTACAGTATTGGAGGCAAGTAAGTAAAAATCATCTTTACATTCACCGTAGAAGATGCATCACACAACTTTAATTACTTTGAAAAGAATTTCATACGCTAAATAATACATTCTGGAGTTGGATGGCCATAATGACATTTTGCTCATCCATCTGTCTGGATACTGTTTAGTGAGAAACATTCTTTGCGGACCCCTAAAGACTTTGGAAAAACTGAAATGGCCTTGGTAAACCTTAGTTTACCAAGTGACTGTCATTTCATGATGATTGTTACAAATACTTGACATTACTTTTAGAGATTGATGGTAAGTCAAGAACACACCTTTCTTGAAAAAAAATAGATTTTTAATTCACTGCTTTGTCCGTTTTAATGCCTGTTATTGCAAATATAAGAGATTCCAGTTGTCTTCTGTCTTGAGCATTTAGGTTGTTTGCAAAAAGACTGATGTCAGCCTGCTGCCCAAAGGCAGAGTTCTTTCCCCTGAATCCTCGCTCTATTAAAGAGTCTTTGCTTCCTAATAGCTCTCTAATTGACTGTGTTAGAGCCTTTGTTGGTTTGTTGTTTTCTAGACATGAAATGGTTCCTGACACGTCCATTCACTGGCAGCCAGAAAGAAGCCGGTCACCAGTAAGGATCAGGGAGTGTCCTTTGAAGCCTCCCGGATGTCTTCCACTGCAGAGTGCCCATTGAGCACTATGGACCATTGTTTGAACCTGACTCCTAACAACATCTCCAGGAAGGTTCATAAGCAAACAAGATATTAACAAGATAAAAGCAGCTTTCTTAAGAAGGACTGGAGAAAGTCTCAGTCACAAGTCAGGAAAGGAAATGTAGGACAAGGATGAGTCTAAAGAAGGTGAAGCCATACACATAGGAAACACACAAGACAATAGAATCAAAGGGATCTGTGTGCCTCCTTCTGTTATCTGTGTCACAACATTCCCAGGTCTTAAGTAGTAAGCTATTTTGAGCAAAATTTAGAGGAGTTAGTGGTGATAATAATAGAGAATGGGAACACTCCAGGACCATGAGCATTCATTGCAGAATCAGGCAACATCTGTCATTGAATTTAGTTGGAAGAACATACATATATATTTTTGCCTAAGAGCTGTCACTTGTATTTGAAAAGAATTGGTTCCATGAAGATTATAGACCACCATCCCATTGATTTAGGATAAGAATAGACATGAATTGAGATCTTAGAGCAAGCAAACCCTATAGAGTGAGCAAGTGGGTAAGAGAATGTTGGTTTTTAACTCATGGGACAGATGATGATAGCAGTAAGGGCAGGGGACGTGACTCAGTGAATGGAGTGTTTACCTGACATGCATAGCTGCACCTTCGAAGGTCCCCATGAGCATTCTCACAGCCCTGCGAAGGAAAGAACAAACTAGAATGCCCACTTGAACATGCAATGGGCTTGCAGAGAACACACCCAGTGCTCTGGATTCTTATTTAAAAGGCAACAATAAGAGCCCACTGAGTTCACAGCAAGGCCCCAAGGAGAGTTACTGGGTCTCTGGCATTCTGATTCCTCTTGGAGATTTAGTTTAGTTTCATTTCCTGTGATTTTCTTGGGTGAGTTAAATAACATTTCACTCCTGAGTTAAAAGGGGTCAGTTTAGGTCTTGTTTCGGTGCTTTGGCTCTCTCTTGCTGACCTGGAATTAGTCTATGTTTTTTCCGAGTGGTGCTCCAGCCACCCAGCACACTGTAAAATATGTTTTCCGCTACGATGGTATTGCTGGCAGTGCATAAAACAAATGGCTGGGTCAGAAACAGCCTGACTCCCCCTTTAAATGGTTTCTTCTAGATGTATGGCCCTTGGGAGAGTTCTTCGAAACTTTCTTCTGTGGAGAATTTTTTTTTTTTTTTTGTAATCATAATTTTAACTTCCATCTATAGAAGCTGTCTACTAATGCATCCATCCCTAGACAACACTAAGGGATCAGTGCTACATTCTGAGTTCCATATCTGAGCCCAAGGCAAAGACCAAAAGGCCGGGGAAAGGAAGCTCAAATCCAGTCTTGCTACATGTAGCAAACAATCAAGGGACTGAGCCAGAATGCGGTTTTTGTTCCTAGACTTTTGTTATACTCCTATAGCCAAGAAGAATCTATGTAGCCACGGGAAGAATACCATGGGGATTTCCTGCCTAGATATGACCAGCAGCTTGGAGCTAGCAGCTTGGAGACAATGGAAGGAAACTACCTTCTTGTGTCCTCCGTCAGGAAGGCAGCTGGAGATCCTGCCATCACAGCTATAATCCACAGCAGGGAGAAGAGATGGTGCGCGGGGAAGAAGAGTTTCCAGAATTGACCAGAAGCATGTTACATGTAAATCATCACCAGGCATCTAACCTAAGTGCTAGAATTTGCTAGCTCCGACAAAGTAGCGACTCTGTCAGGGAGGAAGAGAGAGAGAATGGGTTTTTACATATTCTCCTGTGAATAACCATCTCTGAAATCAAGATGGATTGCAAAACTAAGCAGACGACCTCATAGGGGAATTTTCTTCCGAAGCATACTCCGATAATCTATGTTTATCAGTTTCAAACAGGGACGCATGCTGACTGACCTGGGTTCCTTGTAGCTGGCCCTTTTCCAGCTACATAAACAAGGTTTGTACGAAGATCCTACTCTTGAAAGGATTAACCCTAAGATTCCATTGTTTTAATGCTCATTACTTATATAGAATTACTGTTTAAAGTTACAGTACTTCTGTTAACTGAAAATGTTCTAGAAGTTGGAGGCTGACTGTTGCCATAGATGATTTTTTTTTTCTCTCAAGATCACCCAATAGCTGATTCTGACTGCTCACCACAAGACAGGCAGTGAACATTACATACCTCATAACTCCCAAACTCAGCCTTGGAGATGATATTTATAATCTCTCTCTCGCTGCCCACTAAATCCCTTCTAACTATGAAATTTCATAACAAAATCTAGGTCCCCAGTGAAGATGTTCACAATGGTGCTGACCCACGGCTTTCAAGCCACCGAACTGGCTAAATCATCCCAGATTGCACTGAATAACCACTAGCCAGAAGACAGCTAATCTTTGAGTTCGGTGGATCATGAGACTGGGGGTCAGAAGGAGAGAAGGCAGGGAGGGCTGTGAAATGAAGAGCAGTGGACTTGGAGGAACACCAGGCCAGTGTGATAAACCTTTTCAAAAGCACAAGGTTTACAAATAATGCTGCCCAGGAGGAAGTAAGATAGGAAGAGGAGAGGGTTGGGCTCGGAAAGGGGAAGTGTGCAGAGCACTTACTGCATCCCCCTGTAGTTTTGTTCAACTTTGGGTCACCTAAAAGTAAGCAGCACCTCCTTTGCAAAAGGACCTTTTAGAAATATCCCTCCGTCTCCTTTTCTAGATAGTAACCCCTTCTCTACTTGCCATTGCTCCCCTTCTTTGTCACCAGGATCCAAAATCAGGCTGGATCCTGGACACATATTTTCTAATCAAGTCACCAATGTGTTTTTTGAAATGTGTCTAACTTAATGATACTTGTGGTGGTCATTTGCTATTCAAAACATAATTAGTTTAAGAAGCACCTAGGCAGTTAGCAAAATACACCTGTTTTTTTTTTTTTTTTTTT
>NC_034590.1:43346317-43353817 GCF_900095145.1 Mus pahari | reverse complement strand
CAGTGCAGGGACTGGGAAGGCATTACATGTAGGCTCCCCGGCGGCTGCTCTCTGAGGTTTCTAGATCCACTAACACTGCCTTTTAGCTCAAATCTGTGATGCCCTGGTCCTTTCCGTGTGCCTGGCTGGGACTCCTCCACACCGACACTTAAAAAGGGTCAGTGCGCAGAACCGACGAAAGGGATAAAAGGTTTGTCCTCAGTGGACCCAACTCGATCTCCGCCAGCTGGCGCTGAGGCTGTGCCTTGCTCTTGTCCAGAAATGCTTGTAGCATCTTCTAAGTGACTATTTGCTTTGAAGGAGCCTCTTGTTTATCTTCTCCTCTGACACAAAAAGGGCTGTGCTAACTGCAGTAAATCTCCCTCCGTCTGGAAGACTTCTTAGGAGTCTGGCTTTTCCTCCCAACGCTTGTTGGCTTCTCCCGTGCCTGAGCCCCACTCCAGCCTGTGCTGCATGTATTCTTGTTCTCGGCATTTTTTTCTTTTTTCTTTTTTTCCTAAAATGACTATACCAAGAAATCTCATAAGATGTATGGAAACTTCGGTTTCCAAGGAGCCTGCAGCGCGTGGGCTGGCAAGGTGTCAGGGGAAATGGCCTGGCCGGTTCTGCTGCCCAGCTGAAGGAAATGTAATAAACAGCGGGGCTTCTGTCTGTAGCTGTCAGGACACAGGCCCCAGCTTCTCCCTTTTAATGGCAATAAATAAATGACGGAAGTTTTAGGCACCGCACTAGTGAATTGGTGGCGAAGCCTCGGGCTTTTATCTCCCTGACCTCTGTTTGAACTCAACCTTGGTTCCTAAGTGCAGGGCAGACAAAGTGGGGTGGGAGGAAGGTTCCTTATCGACATGAACACCCCTTCCAGCACAACATAAAGAAATATGATGCCCTGTGTGTTTTCCTGTGACTCCGGGGTGACAGGGGCTAAGGGAAGATTTGTTGAAACCAGGCCCAACAGAGCGAAATGCCAGCTGTTATTTCTCCACCGGTCCACTGGGGTGGGAATCTAATAGAGAGCACGCTGATTTCAATAGTGTTTCCCAGGTACCGGCTATTGTAGGGCGATATGCATATACCACTGGGGCCATGCCGCTTTAAAAATATAAATGGTTTCAGGAGTTGGGGGAAAAATATTTCCACCTTACACAAATTCTAGCCAACAGTTAATAGTTAACAAGCCACAGGTATATTCATCACAGTGGATAGATTTTGTGCATCATTTCATTTACTCCTTACAAATTCATGAAGAGCTTGCTAATTTTTCCTAATGCTGTCTATGAGGAAGCTGGGGTTTAAAGAAGCTATGTAAATTATCTAAGGTTTTGGAAAATAGTGATGTCAGAATAAAAAAATCCCAACCTGTTTAAATGTGTGTTGTGGCACATCCCTGGAGAAAGCTCTTAGTGAATGAATCCAATACATGATGCTCACGCCGCCTATTCAATACCCCCCCACACACGTAGCCTCACTTTCTGCTTATGACTGTGGAGACAAGGAGTCTGCCTGAATTTAGGATTATTTATTGTGTCTGAGAACTCCAGGCCCTCTTCTGAAGGCCTGTCATGCTAACATTCACCGCAGTAACGCTAACCAATATCTTTCTCTTGTGGTAGCTTTCACGTGATCAGAGAAAAGCAAGATTCAGGAAGTAACGGTTTTTAATCTATTTAACGACGCAATTATTTATTCTATTCGTTTCTCTGTGTTAAATATATGTGCGTGCAACAGCATGCCCACAGAGGTCAGAGAACAGCTTTTCAACTTGGTTCTAGTTTCCCATCTCTTTGAAGCAGGGTCTTTCTCTGCAGTGCATAGCCCAGGGTAGCCCCTGTCTATTCTCCACTCCCATCCTCCCATCTCCCTGCCTCGGGACTGGGATTACAGATGTAAAGTATCACTTCCAGCTTTCTACGAGGCCTCCAGGGACCACGCTTGCTCAGCAATCACTTTCTCCTGCCGAGCTGTCTCCCTGGATTTAGACGTTTTGTGAAGACGGGTGTTCATCATGCCTCCTGCCGAATTCTAGGCACCTTGTCAAGGGAGAATTTCCAGTATAACCAGGAAAAAAATTGAGTTTTAAAACAAGGCAGTTCCTGGTAGAGTTCCAAACTGGAGCAAGGCCACGGCAGAGCTTATGATTGTTTAGTGGTGTTTACTATGAACAAGAAATGCTGGTTTGTGGGGTAGGGCACACTTCAATGTCGGGAATCTGATGGCTGGTTTAATCATCAAGACCTAGCCTGTATTTGTAAGCTTTTGTGTCTTTGCTTTATTTTATATCAAGAAAAGGCCTGAGATTTCAGAGAATTTAATCTCATGTTCCTGGCTCTTCTCCTAAGGGTCAAGGTAGACCATCAAGGTAGGCCCACTGTGACAGGCTGGGGATGCGTGTGTGCTGCATGATTAAAAGCAGCGAAGATGCTTCAGTTAAGCAGCTGTCCACAAAGGCACAGAAACCTATACCCTAAGGACTCTTTAGGAAAGGAAACATGTTCCAGGATAGCCATGGATCTCCTCACCCAGTGGGAATGCTGAGCCTTTCTGTGACCCCAGCCCAGCCTTATGAGGATGACCTTTAAAAAAAAAAAAAAAATCTCTTATCAGAGAGTTCAGGTCTGACTCTCTTCTAGGCCACTCCCAAGCCCTTGTCAGACTAATTCGATCAGCTGTGAGGGCACAAGCTGGAAAGGGAAGTGTCTTCTTGAAAACCAAGCAGACTTCAGCTCTACCTCTACATGACCTTGCATTGGTGCTTGTCCTTTGTCGGGCTTTCTAAACTCATACGTGACAATGCTCTCATTTCTCACAGGGCATGGAGACATTGAACTTACAGCTATCTTACCAGATGATGTAAATAATCTTACTTGCAGTAGGTACAGTTTAAAGGCACTGCTCTTACCATTCGTGGGCCCATTCTGAAGGTCGACTTTTTCTTGTCTATCATGGTCTACATTTCTGCCACAAAGAAGATACAAAATGTTGATTTTTCTTACACCAGAAATCAATCAATCTCTTAATGTGCACACAGCTAATGAACAAGAATCTTCTAAATCCCATCTCAGCCAAGTGTTCATTTCCAAACCCAACACTTATTTTATAATCTTGCTTCTTTGTGCTTGAGTTTAAATGGTGTACTAATTAATCAACCACTTCACTGGGAGGTAAAAATGAAAGATCAGTTGGTCACTTACGGTATGGAAGTTCTAAATCACAGTTCTTTTTCTTCCTGTAGTAAGAAAATATATGATCAGGAATTAGAGAGGAGACCCAGTAGTGGAGACCAGTTGCTGCTCTTCCAGGGGATCCCAGTTTGCTTTCTAGCCCCCATTTAGGACCATATGACTGCCTGTAATGCCAACTCCAGAGGACTCAACGATCTCTTTTACCTTCAGTAGGCACACGTACACACACATGCACTCATATTTGCACTGTCTGTCACACATGTACACGTATTATCATAAGATAAAATAAATCTTAAGGATAGGATCCATTTTAAGGACACCTTTACTTTAAAATTTTTGCTGCAATAATGGGTAGGTGAAGTAATTGCACTGAAAATTGAGAAATATCTATGCGTATGGAAATATGTATTTTGAGGAAATGTAGATCACCTTTCTGTTTGACAAGGTGGAGATCTGTTATGCCAGACTGCTCTGTGTGAGTAAATCGGGACTTTGAGGTAAGTCTAAAGAGCAAGATGTGTTGGAAACACAAACTCTGTCTACCAGTGTCACCTAGACAAGCACAACCACCTTAATTTCCTTCTTTTCCCAGAGTCTGGAGGAACAACACTGACTGTAACTTCTTATAGGAAATACTGTGGACATCTAATAAAAATATCTCCATTGAAGGGGATTCTTACTTCAAGATTTACATTTTTAGTTTTAGTTTGGCATACTCGTCCATTTTCCTGCCATTATACCTCCATGATTGTTTGTTTGTTTGTTTGTTTGAAAACCCATTTGGAGTTTTTAAGTAGCATTTGAAATTCTCCCCTCCAATTTTAAAGAAAAAGAACATGTATACGTCACAGAGTGGCTGAGGAGAATCAAGACTGCTTACTGACTACTGTGAAAATCAGAGCTGATGTTGCACAGTAGGAAACAAATGAGAGTGCTCTTTCTAAATGATGGGCATCCCTGTCAGCTTTTGGCTAGCCCAAGAATATCTCCCATGCTATACCAAGTCAGCAACAGGCTAACCCAGTAAACAGCATCCTTTGAACCTTTTCACATTGAGTTGTTGTCAAAAAGCTACACATGTCAAGGGTAGCAAGCAGGTCCAGGCCAACACTATGCTAGAAGTCCTTCACCTCCAGGGCACAATGTCACTTGCTGCTTCTCCCAGAGTCCTATCCGGTTGCCTTTGCAAGGAGAGGAAAATTTATACCCACACAGCCCTTAGATGCTGACATTCCATGTTTACAGGGCTTGTTTGTTCAGAAAATTAATCAGTTACGGTTTTAAACTTTAATTAAAGAATGTTTTCCGGTGTTATAGCAAAACAGACAAACGCCCATAAAACGTATATTTGACTGCTGTTGTGTGTTGTTTTTGGATCACAACACAGTCTTGAGATCAACCATGCATGATATTTTTGTGAACTATTCTTTTAACGGAACAACCTTCACATAAATTAGGTTCATTAAAAAATATCCATCAAAATAAAAGTCATTCTGAGAAACGTTGGCTGGAATTTCCTTTTCCCATCTAATCAGCAACAAAATACTTTGTACTCCTGTAAATAATACTAGGGAGAGAAGTGAGCCGGCCCTCCATTGTGCAATAGGCTGTTCCTGCCAGTGAACCACAAGTAACTTCATAGGAAGCCACACATTTTGCTCACATTTTGGTCAAGAGAGAATCACTGGTTCAGTGAGCATGGGCATGCAGGAAATATTTTAGATCCAGATGGCGATACATGCTCAGCATATTTTTAAGTTTTCCCTTGTGTTTTTACATTTCTATTTCTTGTTTATTTGGTTCTTGATGATAAAAGAAACATGCTTCTTAGATAAAAGTGACAAAAGACTCACACACATCAAATGTTCTTAATAATTGTCTTAATAAACAAAAGAGTGTTAGCATGACATGTATCTCTAATTTTGCCAAGGCATCCACCAGAAATATTTGTACATGTATTATCATAAATCCAGTAGAAGATGCCAACTAGGGCATTAAATGTTTATAAATCTTACCCTCTGAGGACTCAAAATGAATTTACAAAAACCCATGAAAAAAATAGCAAAAGATAATCTTTCTCTTTTTTACAATTTTGTTTGTCTATGAAGAAAATTGAAAAGTCCACTAAGCAATGAATACAGAGAAAAGCATTCCATATCAAAATTAAAAGAATATTTGAGATTTACACAATAAAATAATTTACAGATTTGCCATATTTCAAAGGAAGAAGATTTACAGCAGCATATATACAACAATAAAATAGAATGCTGTAATTTTTTTTAATGTAAACCTTGGGAACTTTAATTTTTATCAGAATATAGTGAGGATCTTTCAAGGTCCATACATACAGTTCATCTTCATTCTTTTGAGCAACAACTTATAGTATAAGGTATTATCCAGAAAACTTCAGGATAATCAATTGTTTCCCCAGATTTCTGGACTAATGACATTCTGTCAATAATTAAGAACACAGATTTCAAACATATTTGATGTGTTTACATTAATTGCATTCTGTGGTAATTTTCATTATTTCCTTGACCTTTTAAGACGTTTTAAACCACATACAGTCTTAGCACATGTTCAGGAAGCGGGAGCCATCATTTAACCTTTTTTATACTGAGAACTGGGGTTCTCCAGGTCACCATGGAAAAGCGGATTAGAACGCCCCTTTACTTTCTTTAACCTAGATTCCTCCTAGACCTCTTTTGGAATACCAATAAACACCTTTGTGTTTGGACCATGTAGTGATGCAAAACAATAGGTTTCTTTCACATAAAAAGAACTTTGAACAGACTAATGAGAGGTAAGGACAGAAAGAGCAGATGCAAAAAAGGATGTCAGCTGCCTCTACTTATCAGAATTTTGGAGGTCAGAATCTTTAATGGGAGAGAATGCAGCTGTTCATATCCAGGATCTGAGGACTGAGGCTCTGTGTAGTTACTCACTTAGAGGATAGATCTGAGTGGCACTCTTGCAAAATGACTTTCTTGATGGAGGGGTGTATCTATTGATGCTGACTGCACTGTTAAAAATAAATGAAGAGAAGCGATTCATTGACCTGCAATTTAAATGTGTGTTGATTCAACAGTTTTAATTAATGTAATTATGTCTACCTGAGTTCTGAAGTCACAGAGCAAAACATTCCAGAAATACTTTCCATTGCTCAGTGGGCTCTGACAAAAGCTTAAGTACTTGGGTGAAGTTGGATCCACACTACATGGATCGGTTTTATCTATTACAGATTGCTGAAGGTGTAGCTAGTAGATGTTTGTAGAACAGATGCCTATAATTTATTTTACATAAGACACCAAAATAACTATTGTTTTCAACAATTCTGTGAAAAATATCAATTCTTTGGTGTAAGAAGACTAAATAAATATATTAAACATTCTGAAGTGTTGGCTATATAGATACTTTTTAGGAATACTAGTTATTCCAAAAACCAACCCAAAAGTTATTGAAAATATAAGATCTCTGGACTATGAAGAAGTAAGTCAATTCAAGCCTTCCTTTTCCTTATCTAATCCCTTATCAACGCTACTCCCCAAAATACTCAAGCAAGCTTTTCCTTGCCTGTTCACACTAAGGCCTAACCTCTATCATATTTTCATTGATGATTATTTTACCAATCCATAAATGAATAAGTGTATAAATTCATAATTAATTCTGAGATCATGGTTTATTTGATGCAATACTTTGCATTGTTCACAGGTGATGGAACTATCCGGAGGAATGTCAAGATACGGGACAGTTGGGGAAAGCTCGTCCTTTTAGAATAGGGGATTTAATCTATGACACTCTGTATTAGCATTTATCCCAGAGCAGGACCTATAATCACAGAAGGGAGACACTGTTAGGAAAGCATGCAGAGGCCTGAGTCTCTGCTGCATGGCACAGAGAATAAGCGTTTTATTCTATCGCTCACTGTAATGTGAACATCTGAATGGAAAAATATAGCTGATGTAGTTTCATGAGACAAAGTTTCAATATTGAACATACATGTGAAGTCAAATGCTTCCTGGTTGGAAAACAATCATGAGAGGTCATTTAGCATGGAAATAAAAGTATGGGAGGAGTTATGGACCCTTACCTTTAAAAGTCATGTCCTGAGTGTTGTATTTATAAAAAGACAAAGAGAGAGGCGGTATGTTTTGGTGGAGGTGTAATCAAGGCTCTCTGAGGCACCCCTTCCCCGTGAGGGACCAACCACATGAAGGTATAGTATAGAGTTTATTCAGGGCATGGGGAGGGGAGCTAAGAGGGTAGGAGAGAGAGAGAGAGAGAGAGAGAGAGAGAGAGAGAGAGAGAGAGAGAGAGAGAA
>NC_034590.1:43341065-43346177 GCF_900095145.1 Mus pahari | reverse complement strand
AAAGGGGGCAAGGGGTAAGAAGACAGTGGGAACAAGAAGACAGAGCAAGAGAGAGGAGGGGCAAGCAGCCCCTTTTATAGTGAGTCAGGCACACCTGGCTGTTGGCAGGTANCTATGGGGCAGAGCTTAGACAAAATGCTAACATTCCCCCATTTTGTCACAATGAGTTTGCTATTGAATTGACAGAGATATTAAATTTAATGTTAGGTAAAGAGGGCTGGCAAGATCGATAAGTGGCTAGAGTGTTTGCCACACAAGGGGCTTGAATACAGAGCTCCTGAACGCAAGTGAAAACCAGAAGTGTTTGCACACATTCCTAGCATTCCTGTGGTGAGATAGGAGGGAGAAAGAGAAAGGGCAATCCTTAGAATGATTTAGACCCGGGAAAATGATATACACAGCAGTGAATAAGAGACCCTATATGATTCCAGCACTCAGGAGGTAGAGGTAGGTAGATCTCTGAGTTCAAGGCTAGCCTGGTCTACAGAGAGGATTCCAGGACAGTCAGGGCTGTCAGAGTTACACAGAGAAACCCTGTCTGGAAGAAAAAAACAATCAAAAAGAAAAAAATTTAAAAAGACCCTGTCTCAAACAATGCTGATGAATGACAGCCACTTTTTCTTCTGACTTCTATGCAAAGGATGTAGCATACATATGCCTATAATCACACACACACACACACACACACACACACACACACACACACACACACACGCTGCACACATACACAGATATAGAGCAGGTTAGACATACTTCCTCATGACCTTATTATTAAAACATCTATCCTTTCTTCCTCTTTTGCTCACGAACTTTCCATTGGGTTCTTCCAGCAAGCTTTCGTTCTTACAATGAAACACAGACTCTGAACTTTTGGGTTTTCCATCAGTTATGATTTGCACAATCTGGATAGTTCCTTTTCTTCTACTTCTCTTACTGATCTTTTTACACAGCATAGGCAATGTTCAAAAACCACTAAGGAGCACATAGGGTGTACTTAGCAATTGCACTGCCTTTCTCTAGTCCAGTGGTTTTCATAGCCTTTCCCTCGCTCTCCTATAATCTTGGCCTTGAGGATAGAAATGTCACCTTTAAAAATATCTCAAGGATCCTAAACTGAATTCACTTTTAGACTTTATTACTGGACATGCAAAAGCTTGTCAAGTCCTCAATTAAAAGATGAAATATTATCTCCTTTTTCCCTCTTAAATGTCTTTGAAATCATTTCATGGACATGCAAAACGGTTGGTTGATATTTTGGGGAGTATTCCTGGAAGTAACTGAGCGCACTGCCTAAGAGTATTTTTTTTTGTGTGCTAATTAAATATTCCAAACTTCTATCAAGATTATTGTCACCTATTTAATGGCTCATTGAGTTTACAATCTATGCAAATTCTCTTTCATTGGCAGAGTTAGGACATCCATTCTAGAAATGACAAATTGGGGAGCAGGCTCAAAAGATAAAGGACCTTCAGGAGATGAACCGCATTTCCAATGTTGACAGGAATGACTCAGTCCACAGGTTGGACTTGGAATCTGATCGGTTTGTAGTGTTTGTTTCTTCCCCACAGTCCACTTACACATTTTGTCATAGGCTCTGGCTTTGCAGTTGATATGATGTGATGGTTGCGTACATTTTAGTTAATCTATGCTAGAAACTAACTACTTTTAATATCATTGGATAATCCTATCTTTTAGTAGAGACCCTAAGTGTATGTATTTAATGGAGTTGAAAGAGGGACACATGGGTTAAAACATATCTATCATGAAGAAGAAGATGGTTCTGTACCATGGGCTGTGACACATAGGAGCCATCTTTGCTGACCCGTTACATTTGATTACAGATGTGGCTGTTAGTGGCTCACAGGAGAGCCAAGAGCTTACTTACCCCTAAAATANACATTACTTCTTCAAAAGTTACCTGTCTCACTCAAAAGAAATGCAAACGGGCCAGATGTGATGATGTCAATAAGAGGGGGAAAAAGACAGAAAGAAAAGAACTACTGAATGGAACAGTATAGAGAACTCATACATCCATCTAATAAATAATGCTTAAGTCATTAATTAAGTATTAAGTATTAGTACTGGCTATGCATTAAGAAATATGTTAGATTAAAGGTGGACATTGGGAACATGCTGGAAAGGACATAAGCATTTGGAAAGGAAAATACAATTTTTTTTTTTCATTTCTGTTGCTGGGACCAAAATATTGGATTTTAAGTATAACAATGACTCTTCGGACCCTTGTGTGATTATTTATTTGTTAATTTTGTTATTTGTCAATTTCATAATATGTTAATGTATTCTGATTACTCTCTTCTGAGCCTCTCCCTTCCATTCATATACAAATTCCAGTCCTTTCGAGTGCCTTTCCCAGGTTCATGGAATCTGATTTTGTTTGCTAAACCATTTAGGTTAACCAGGGCCATTTTGACACAGGGAGCTCTATTGCTCATAATATAGTAGGGAAGACGAACAACCATGCATGTGGAAAGACATATCTCACTATGATTCTAGGACTCTAGGAAAGTGTTAGGAGTAAAGTAGGGCTGCCATGGTATGAAGAAACAATAGTGAAGAGGGAAAGATATGTTTATTAGGACAGAATGGAAAGAAGGAATGACTCAGGCAGCTGTTGAAGAAAACACGCTCCAAGGACAGAAGATGCTTAGACAAAGATCCCTAGGTGAAGGACATTAGTGTCTGAAGAGTGTGAAAAGCCAATGCTGACTGGGCATGACCAGCAAAGAAAAATGGTATCCCCCAATGCAGTGAGAGACTAAGATCCTGACTGTCAATCAAAGCTGCATAGACGAATACAGGCAATGGTTCAGATTTCATGCAAAGTCCAGAAGACAGTTACAAGTGATGGATATCAGAGAAGGAAGCACGGTAATATGGTGATAATTAATGGAGGAGAAATCAGAGGCTTGGGTTTGGTAGCCATAACATAGAAAAAGACAATTAGACAAATATGTGATTTGGAGTTCAGAGAGGAAGAATAGGAATCAATAATACCTGGGATGAAAGAATTGTCAAAATGGTGAATGTCGATGTTGCTGTGGATTTAGAGAAAATGACAAGAGTTGCAGGAGAGCAGTTTGGCTTTGTTTACCTTTATGTTTTGTGGTTGTAGCATTTTAAGATGTCAAGAAGACATTTGAAGGTGTCAAGAAGGCATCTAAAGCCACTGGCCAAGTAGCTGTTCTTTATAAGAAAGGTGATGTTCTTATTTCTAGTAGGAGAAAAATAAAGCTATGTTCACAGGCTGAAGTAAGACCATAGATTTATGACATTTGTGGCTTATATTACCTTAGTAAAATAGCAGGAACTTCAGGTCAGAAAAATAGGGAAGGATGGGAGAATGACAGTAAAAACTGAACAGGAATGAATCCTAACATAAATGGGAAGACAAGGTAGTCAAAAAACAAACTTCACAAGAAAAAATGCAAATTTACTAGAAAAAAATAATTGTTAGTCAGTGTATTTCATTGTAGCCTCTCCAATGCTTTCAGGTTTACAGGACTAGAGTTTGTATCCTTTTCCTCATTGTCTTAGGGTTTCCATTGCTATGAAGAGGTACCATGACCAAGTCAACCCTTATAAAAGAAAACATTTAATTAGGGCAGGCTTACAGTTCCAGAGGTTTAGTCCATTATCATCATGGCAAAGCCAGACAGGATGCTGGAAAGGGACCTGATCTGTCGTGATCCAAATGCAGCAGAAGGAGATGTGTGCCACACTGACTGTGATTTGAGCATTGGAAACCTCAAAGCCCAGCCCAAAGTCACATACTCCTCCAACAAGGCTGCACCTTCTAATAGTACCTCTAATAGTACCTCTCCCAATGAGCCAAGCCTTCAAATACATGAGTCTAGGAAGGCCATACCCATTAAAACCACCACACTCAGTAAATTCTGTGATCCTGTGATCCAGCTTTAATGGTAATTCTGAAACTAAAGCTTGTGGAATATAGGTGCCATGTCCTACTGAAAGTAGACACCTAACCCAGAAAATGTAACTCTGTTGATAGAAGGCATGTCCTACGTAGAGTTTCTATTGCTGAGAAGAGATATTATGACAACAGAAGAAAACATTTTCTAACTTTTTTTTTTTTTGGAGACAGGGTTATTCTGTGTAATGCTCTTGGAACTCCCTTTGTAGATCAAATCAACCTGAGATTCACCTGCCTCTGCCTCTCAAGTGCTATTATTAAAGGCATGCACCACCACACCCAGCTGGAAAGGCTTATAAAGGAAATCATTTACTTGGGGCTGTCTTACAGTTCAGAGCTTCAGTCCATTATGGTCATGGTAAGAAGTGTGGAGGACTCCAGGCAGACATGGTGCTGGAGAGGGATTGAGAATTCTCTGTTTAGATCCCTGGGCAACAGGAAGGAAGAGTGAGCCAATAGGCCTAGGTTGCGTTTCTGGAATCTCAAAGCCCAGGCCTCCTCCTACACACTTCCTCACCTCCTACTAGGGATGTTCCCTATACAATTATGGGGGCCATTTAATTCAAACACCACAAGACCTATGTAGGTCTAGGGAAAACATGACAATGACCCAATCCAACATGTCCTGAATTCAGTTTCCAGTGGCCTCATACCAAACACTAAAAAGAAAGCTGTTATAAGCAAAAGTAGAAAGGACTAAGTCATGTTTTTGAAGGACTGGTGAAACTCATTTCAGGGATGTAGCAGGGTGATTATGTATTGAAGGAAGACTGAGGCTTCTTCAGTATATGAAGCCTGTACAGTGTTAAGAACAACTGATTCCTGCAACATACCTTCCTTTCTCAGATCTTGTCAACTGCATACAACCTGTGAAATGAGAGACACATGTTATCTAGGGAAAAAAAAAAAAAACACTAGTGAAGAGAGACCAAAATTGTAGTTAATTTCTCCTGATGAAAATCCCTTCCATGAGTGTTGAAGTTGATAACTTGCCATCGCTCCCACAGTGCAAACTTCAAATCAACACGTGAATGTTACATTCACCTTCTGATGCAACATGAAGACACTGAATGTGTCCCAACATAAATTAATTTTCCTAATTGGAGAGAGAGAGAGAGAGAGAGAGAGAGAGAGAGAGAGAGAGAGAGAGAGAGAGAGAG
>NC_034590.1:43335474-43339085 GCF_900095145.1 Mus pahari | reverse complement strand
CTCTGCAAAAGAGAACAAATTAAGCAAAACTTACTTTGTAGGACTGAGCTAGGCTATTCATCAGGATCATTTGGAACCATAGCCAGTAGATAGTAAATAAAACCAAAGAAGACAAGAAAAAAATGGTAAAAAAAAAAAAAAAAAAAAAAAAAAAAAAAAGGTATAAAATTATAAAATGTATGGTTTAGATTTTCAACTGAGAGTTGAGTAGATTGCAGTGGGGTTGGTGGATGCCTCTGCTTGGTGAATCCAGAGGGGGCAGGGATGCCCCCACCCTCATTTGCTCAGGGTGGAGGGAGGAGTTCCTTCTATTTCCTTATCTGCTTCCTCTCATTCCATTCTTCAGGGGCTTCCCTTGTACTGGTCTTTCAATCGCTTGTATAGTGTACCATTTAACAAGTGATGTTAAAAATGATAAAGCCACCAACTGCAATTTCTGTTTGAAGACGGTGACAGGGTGCCGTGAAAACACCCAGTAGACTGGGGTTCACTCTGCTCACAAGGGCTTCTTTGCCTTTGCATATTTTACTGTCAGCTTCTTGACATTTTTGTCAGCTTACAGCTGGAGGGCATAGGTACTGGTGGCAGGTCCAACCACATTTATTTTTTCTCTCTGTTGCATTTTTAGAGTCTATAAAAAATAAAATAAAATAAAATAAAGCCGGAGGTGTGGAGTTGAGTGAGGAAGCATAGAGAAGAGAGGTGATAGTGTAGCAGCGGAGCCCTGTGAGGGTCAAGGTTATGAAAATCACATACACTGGCCTTTCTCTACCTGCTGGAGACTGGAAAGAGCTGGAAGCTGTGACCGCTCCCATGCCCTCACGCCCAGTTCTGGAGACACAAAGCTTTAGAGAGTTACTGTTTCATTTTCTCCATTTCCTCCCTATACAAGGGAAACAAAAGACAAATATTTGGCTGTGCTGTTTGCAGAAGTAATCTTTGCTCATCAGTGCTCTTTCACCCTGTACAGAAGAACTGTGTCCAACCTGGAGCTGACATCTCTGCTCCACACGCGGGTCGTTTTCCCTGCAGCCGCTCCTCTGGCTCCACTCACTCCCCTGGTTCTTTACAGCTAAGCCCTTTATGGCTATGTGCTCTTCTAAAATCGTGAAACACATGTACAGACGCACACTTAACTCATCCTTCTGGAAGTACTGATTTTGTAAGCAGCTTTTCCTGTCATTCCCCCACCATTTACAAACCCAGAAAACAAAACCTGAACTCAAAATTGTGGGGATATACTCGGTTTTGTGTCTGATGATCCAAAATAAAGCAATGACAACAGGAAGAAAAACGACTTGTTAGGTCCAAAGTCCTCCCCCCCCCCCACTTCACCCCCCAGCCCTGCTGTCGACAATGTCCTCAGCAGAAGAACGCTTCCTATATAAACAGGATGGTTGTTGGCTGATCAGAAGCCTAAAGGCCAGTTTCTGTACTAGGACTCTCTCTTAATTTCCCCTGACCCAAGATCAACTACCTCAAGCAAGGGCATCTACTTGCCAGTCCATCAAAACAGCTGGTTTTAGCTCAAAGACCCCCACCCTATTCCCAGTCATATAAAATCTGCTTGCTTTCTGCTATTTTGTTTCTGACCTTGCCACCCCTCCCCCATGGCCTTGGCAGTTTAATTCCCAGTAAACCTTTTTTTCTACCCATGGAGTAGACCAGTAGACCAGAAGACCAGTAGACCCAAAACTACAGTGGCTTTACTGCACCCTGGATTACAAAACTATCAGAACTCAAACTATCTTCTAGGGAAACCTTGCCCTACAGTTTGATTTCTCTAAGCCCAGGTTTCCCTATTGCTCCTAAAGGAGAAAGGGAATTTTGTTTAATTTATTGTTAAATAAATTGTGCTAATACACAAGGAACCTATTCCTTTTTCATCAGAAGAAGCTTGACGGTAGGATAGAAAGAACATGGCAGCTATATCAACAACACACAATTGAGAAAAAGTCCCAGGAGCCTTTGTATTTTCACATTGTAATGAAAGAAATATCAAATATGAAATCATTTCTATCAGATATGACAAAATTTGTGTTTAGAGCAAGGGATTGAAAATCTTATCTCCCTTAACTTGTAAAGCTTTTATGCAAATGCTTTAATTCTTCCTACTTGGTAAAATCTTTGTTTACATAAAGGTCCATTCTAGGACTCTGATGGTCTGGAGGAGCCACTCTTTCCTCCTTGGAACAGTGACCCCCTTCCCCTCTGTCCTTCAGTCCCTATGCACCAATTGTTCTCAGACAAGTCTATTGGACTTGTGAGGTTGGAAACCAGCCAACGGGAAAGAGCACAGTCACCACTTGAATTAGAATATAAACAACGTGCTTCGTAGCTCCATGGCGTCCATCTTCCAAGGGTCCCCTCTGATCAAGCATAAACTTTGCTTTGTCCAAACACACTTCGGTTGGAGACTGTGGTCTCTTTCTTTTCGACCTAGAGCACAATCCTAACTGTAAGCACATTGGTGGTTTTCATTGACAGGTGTTCATTGTTAAAGGCTTGACTTACTGCAACTGGTCATTTGTTTTCATTGTAAAAGATTTTAAACAAGTTGACTATTTCTAAAAAAGGGCAAGAATGACTTTCCAAACTCTTACCGGAATACTCCAGTCTTCTTATGAGTAGACATCAGAAACCAATATTCCGCTACATGTAGGGCAGGGACCCTCATGCAGCAATTAGGAGAATGTCGTCTCTGGAGGCCAGATTAGCCAGAAGAGAGTTCAGCTTCCTGCTTGTGATCCATTAGGAGTCCCTTTGCCTATATAAGACTATACAGGGCTATAGAAGACAGTGAGACCGAAACTCAGAGATGGTGAGATGGAAAATCAGAAAGGAGCCAGCTGGACTGACAGGCTCATCTGCTTCCAAAGACCTCACCCCAGTTTCTGTATTAAGTCCTTTAGAAGGCCTGAGACAATGGCATGCTATTTCTTGAACCTCTCCTGCTATATAGACATGCTCTATTTTTTCTCTCTATATATACACCGCCTATCTGTCTCCCCTTGCTCTTCTTTTTCTTTCTCGCTCCCTCCTTAAGCTTCCAGCTATAAGTTGAAGGTAGCCGAACTGTGCCACACCTAAAAGATGGCGCTGACTTCTTGTGTATGAGTCAGCAAGGCTAGGTTGTTTACCACCTGAAAGGTATCAGTGCGCATGTACTAACTAGGTCACAGCCCACTCTCGGGGCATGCAAATTGAGCACCAAAGCTGAAGCCAATCAGGTACTGACACGAGCTCCCTAAGGGTATATAAGCAGCACCTTTTCCTCCTTCGGGGTCCTCTCCATCACGTTAAGAAAGCTGTACAATAAACGCTTTCCTGCTGAAGAATCCTGTTGTTGGGCGTCGTTCTTGCTGGCGAGACGGTGCGCCCGACAATAAGTCTATAATAAACTTCTCTAAAATTCATCCTTTATGGACTGTGAATTTCAATCTTGAAATTCAAAAGGCAACAATCAGAAGGTACAGGCCCGGGGCTCCGCTAGAAAGGATTCAATATTCTAAGACACCCCAATATTTCCATATCAATAACACATGATAATGTCAAAGGATACACAAAATCATTTGATACAATTCAACATTTATTCGTGATAAACACAGTAA